>NW_017257268.1:177008-177961 GCF_001594055.1 Mycetomoellerius zeteki
CCAGTCCGGTCCGCAACGGGATGGCCAATGTGGAAAATTTTCATTTTTTGTTTTTAATATTCCCAAGTATTTTTGATGTCGCAGAATACGTTTCTGAAATCAGATTATCGAAATTTTATGTAGAAATAATGTTATTTACCTAGATAAGTCTAGATAAGTCGAATTGAATAACATAGACATTTACGTACATATGAAACTTTCCTTTAGCGTAATCCAGGACTAACCATGTGGACGTAGAAAGTTATTTTCTTTTTTGTTTTTTTTTACATTTTATATTTTTTTTATTTTTTTACATTTTTATTTATTTTTTTATTTTTTATTTATTTTTTATTTATATTATTTTTTGCTAATATTATCATTTTCCACCTATCAAGTGAAAACATTGGAATTTATGGCAGTCCGTATTGTATGAAAATCTTCAAAACACATTCTCAGTTATATTAATAAAATAATAGCTGAATATTTGATGGGCTGTAGGGTGATTCAAGTTATACAGACTTCTGTTACTGGCCACTATAGTGGCCAACAGTCCGACCCTCTAAACGTTAAGAAGAATCGTTCACATTATCTAATGGAGAATCACTCAAGGTTTGCTGGAATGTACCTACATTTGCGATAATGGCACTTAATTTTGAATTTTTGTTAATCATTCGGGTTTTTTTAATTATCTTGAAGATGGCTGAAAATAGCAGCCGAAACATCGATTGAAATGTATAATATGTATTATAGCAAGGGTAAAAGTTCCGATTAGGGGACCCCCCAATGACCTTGATCTTGACATATATTGTCAAGGTCATGACCCTGTAACCTCCAACAGGTTTTAGCTGTCCTTTGTTAAAAAGTTATTAACAAAAAAGTTTTACAATATATCGCAAAAATTTTGTACTTTAAAATAAATACACATACCTATGCATACACACACACACACACACACACACACACACACACACACA
>NW_017257268.1:177975-182397 GCF_001594055.1 Mycetomoellerius zeteki
GGGGTGGGTGCGGGAGGGGGTGGGCCGTAGGCCCTTCCTGGTAGTACCTTCCTCCGCCCTGTAAAGGGGCGCGCGAATGTCACCTTCGACTCTCACCCCTCCCCTCTCCCCCTGCAAAGGGGCGACGACTTCCACGCTCGTCAACATTCACACGTACAAGTCTACTTATTCCTCGGTTTATTTTGCTTACATTTAAGCAATGGAAAGGTCACTATTACGATGCAGGAGGGGAGCAGGGGTGAGAGTCGAAGGTGAGAGTCGCGCGGCCCTTTACGGGGGGGAAGGGGAGTGAGATTCGAAGGTGAGAGCGGGCCTGTGCAGGGGGGAGGGGGGGTGAGAGTCGAAGATGAGATTCGCGCGTCCCTCTGTAGGGGGTGAGGGGAGGGATGAGAGTCGAAGGTGAGAGTCGAGCACCCCTTTGCAGGGGGTGAGGGGGATGAGAGTCGAAGGTGAGAGTCGGGCGCGCCTTTGCAGGGGGGAGGGAGAGGAGAGTCGGAGGTCAGAGTTATCTAAGCTATGTAAAGCAGTTAAAGAATTACTAACTTTAACTGTTAATAACTTTTTAACGAAGGACGAGGGACGGCTAAAACCTGTTGGAGGTTACTCAGGGTCATGACCTTGACAATATATGTCAAGGTCAAGGTCATTGGGGGGGGTCCCCTAATCGGAACTTTTACCCAAATTTCAAATTGAAAATTTAGAAAAGTGTATTGTAGTGTATTGTCATAAGAATTATAAATTATAATATAATGTAATTAGTTATAAATGCTTATGCTTCGTTGATTTTTAAATTCTTATGTTTCGTTGATTTTTCCAATATTTTGCTGTAATTTGTTTAATTCAAAGAGATAATTTAATTTGGGTTAGTTCAATTTGACATTAAAGTAATAAAATATATATCTTAAATTAAGTCGTTTCTTTTTTGCTAGTGCATATTTTATGCATATTTTGGTCTTTTTTAATGCATATTTGCATGCATATTTTAACACTTTGATTATGCATATAATCCGATGTCTAATCATGAATATTATTAATGGCGAATTCAGCACACATGCACTGACTCTGCTCTGGTGCTGCTCTGACATGGTGTGAATGCAGAACCATTTTGGTGCTATGCCAAACTGCACTGTCAGAAACGTCCAGTGCTACATTTCTTCAACTCATTCAGTTCATTCAGTTGATCCGAAAATAAATTCATCCGAGTTTGATCAATAGAGATGATAACTGTAGAGAAAAGATTTTTCGGCAATATATAAGATATTATAGCATTAAAAGTATGCGTATTATTTATGCAGTATTTATATAATAAAAAATCATGAATTTAATAATGTATTATCAAAATATATTTATGTTAATAATAGCAACTTTTTATTGTCAATAATGTCATCGTTCTTCAATTATCCCCGAATCCCATTGATATGATACTCACGAAAATTTGTTCATAGTCGTTTTTAATAGTATTTCATTGATGCTAATACTGCTAATATTGACACCATATATGCAACTTTGTACAGATGAAATAATATGTCACAACAAATGTAAAGACATTGTCTAATTTGGGGTAAACTCTCACTAGACTTTATAATAAAAATCGCTGCTCGACAAACTATGGCTCTGGGGTTGCCCATTCTACTCTTAAATTTCTTCGTATCTTAAATTATTGCAGATGAGAGAGAGCGTAAAATATGTTGTAATGAAAATGCCAAATACTCAAACACGGAAAATAGTGTCCAGTTTTTAATCCCGAGCCGATTATTTTTATTAATATACAAGGGTAGATTGAAAAGTTTCCTACCTAAAGAAAAAACTTTTTTTTAACCAAATGAAAATTTCTCAATATATACTTCCCTTTAACTCAATATACTTGATCCAACATTTTTCTAGACTTTTCCTTCTTTCAATATAATAATTTTTGTCTAAACTCGAAAAATAGTCATTAATGGCACTTATCATTTCAGCATCCGACGAAAATTTCTTTAGATAGCTATTTTTTAAATTTGGAAACAGGAAAAAGTCGCGCGGAGAGTGTACGGTGGATGTATAATTAATTCGTACTTTAGTTCATAATATATATAATTTCGCCATCGCACTGCTGATCAATAGTGCGCAAATGCGCTGTTACGGGTGAGACGCTATAAAATTATGAAGTATTGAAAAAAGAAGTAAACCATTAGAGAATTTTTACAATTCTATATATTCAGACAGTGAACACTGAAGCACAGTATGCGATCTTTATGGTAATCAATATCTCGATAGCTATCGCAAAAATTGCAAAATAGTAGAAAACCTTTCGATTCAGTTTAGTCTAGTCCGTTCTACCTATCTATGAACGATGTTATACCTAGGTTGCGTTACGTTTCACGCATGATGCACATGATGCATCATTTATCCTTGTACTCACCGAATGTTAAACAAGGATAAATGATGCATTATGCACATCATGCGTGAAACGGAATGCACCTCTACCATTAAACATTCTGTATATAAAAAATGATGCACTGTGCCATAGGTGAATAAATTATTTCAAAAGGATTAATATAAAAAAAATACATGTGCTATACAATCTGATTTATTTTTCTAATTATTTTATATTATATTTCTAGAGACACGCCAGTGTCTCGTTTCTTTATACAATATACTAAACAATTACATTTACAGTCCAAGAAGTATTATCATTTATCATAAAAATAGAGATATTACATACAAAATATAGAGTACATCACATTAAAACTAATACAAGTTAAAAGGTTTCTTTCACTACAACGAGATATGAAAAATATGAGCATAACATGTTATAAATATCCTCTAATATAAATGAATATGTGAATTATATATTGCTCATCTACTTATACAGATGTTCCAAACTTTTTGACACACCGCTTGTGGGTAGGTAGAGCGGACTAAACTGAGTCGAAAAGTCCTCTAACATTTTGGCGATTACGACCAATTTCCGCTCTATCTGCCCACAAGCGATGTATTAAAAAGTTTGGGACATCCTATATAAAAAAGGCTGTAAACGATATATCTAATCGTAAAGATAGTATATACAGAATATTCCATTTTAATTAATCCAATTTTCTTCAAAATTATTGCTGTAAAAAAATGTTTTTAGATGAAAGTGGAATGGTTTCATGAAAGACGTATTTTGGCCACAGTTTTTTTCTAAGTAAAGGCATCAAAAAGATATAAAGTCACCTCCCCACTTTTTAAAATGAAATTATATAATTTTTTTCACTAATATGATTCCTCTAATTAGTCTGTATATAAAAATATTGAGATAGAGATATCGAGAAATAGTTTACGAATTTTTTGTGCTTTTTTGGTATATTTTGACGTGAAGTACAAAATATTTCGTAACCATTCATTTTTTTATTACTTTTTATTACTGTACCTTAATACTTTTATGCATCAAGTAATAAGATAATTGAGGTAAAGAAAAGTTTTTTTTAATTATGCAATATACACATCTTTTTATAAGTAACAATGTATTTTCTTTACTCGTTTGATTCGTGTTATTATTGTACATAAAGATTACAGTTAACAAAAAATTGATAATTTACGAGATATTTTATGAAGATATTGAATTCATTAGAGAAACGTTCGGGATGAATACCTGTTATTTTCTTAAAAATTGCATCCGTCTCAGTGAAATTAATCATTACGTTACGTCTCAGAATATTTTTTCTAAAAGAATGTCTTAATAAGAGCGTGACGGACATTTGTATATTAATATAAATATTTTGTAGACGATTAGTTAACGACGTAATACATTGTAAATAGCGGTTAATATTGGTTTTTAATTTGTGATACTGAAGATGACCAGATATATGGTCGAATCGTTTATCAATATGTATATGTAAGTTGAATTAATATATAATTGCATTGTCAGCTTGCGTTGGCTTTTATGCTCCTTTATCGATCAATTTTGAGATATTTTATATTTGATATCAAAATTTGCGGAAATGAAGTATGAAATATCTCGTAAATTATTAATTTTTCTATTTTTCTACTTTAGTACTTGTATACGGAATAATTAAAAGAATATTACTTGAAAAAAATTATATAATTTAGTTTAAAAAAGAGAAACGACCTTCATATCTTTCTAGCATCTCTACCTAGAAAACAAAGAACGTGATTAAAATACGTCCTCTCCGAAATTCTACTTTCATCTAAAACACATTTTATATCATCAAATCTTTCGAAGAAAATTGACTAGATTGATAAAATGGATATCTTGTATATGTATATGGTGTTTCATTTTAAGTGATATCATGATGTAAGAATACAAAGTATTTCATTGTGCATAATGGCGGTCGAAAAATTGATTTTAGCCCCTTCAAACCATACTTTTTTTTATCTGAAATATTAGGTGCGCAACTAAGTTCCCGCTGTTTGTCAATAGATGGTTCCAGCAGTAAGTGC
>NW_017257268.1:183062-191391 GCF_001594055.1 Mycetomoellerius zeteki
CCTAATATATTTTTTAATGTTTTTTTTTTTAAGATCGACTCCTCTGTATCACTTCAAATAAAACACTGTATACCGTCCATAGTGTATATTTGTTCTTATTTCAAGTCTATTAATCTCACAATTTTACTAATCTATATAAGAAAAGAGACATTTGTTTATTAAAAATTGATATTTGCAAGTGTTTGAAATAAAAATATGGGGTTTAAACATAGGGATTAAATAACAAGGGATTGTCCCTTAACTATTAAATATCATTTGTAATTTAATCATAGTTACCCTTTCATAGCCAAGATATCACAGAGCATCTCATATATCGACAAAAGCTTCTTGCTTTTTGTATGTAGTACTAAAATAATTCATATCTTCTTTAGAAAACTATGTTTTTTTAATTTTTCAGTTATATTTCTCTTTTTAAAAATAAGTTAACGTCAAAATAGTAGATATCTGACATTTTATAGATTTACTATATACAAAAATAATTTCATTCTACATCGAAGAAATAGTTGATTATCCAATCATTAATCGTAATTGTTTTTCAAAATCATATTGTTATACATTTGGGATTGATCGCCAATTTTTCAAGTGAAAGAATTATTACACACGACTATTTATTTTTAACTGATTCTCCGTGGTCTGTTTTAGTTCTATTAATTTTATTTTCATCGGCTGAATATTGGTGCCTACCCATTCTTCAATCATCGACGAAAAGAAAATTGCTTCCATTTGAACTCTTAGATAACCTTCCAAAGAAGATAATTCCAATAATAATCTGGAATAATAGATTATATACCTGCGAAATGTAGTACATCGTTTATGTGGACGATTGTTATGAAACGATTGCTACTCACTCCGTAAAAGCAGGTACCAAGTTCTCCAGTTGCATGGGATTTGTATAATTATTTGCCACTTGCCATGAATTCATCCACGTCATGATCCTGTCCGGGAATAATCATTTTATGAATACAATCGATATGCAACATTTCTCAGCTTCTTTGGATTTCTAATATTTAAGAGAAAACGCTTTCGTTTTTTAAATATATTTAAAGATATTCCATTTTATATGCAATAATCCTATTTCTTCAGAAGAAATCGTCAAAAGACAAAAAATTACCAAAAATGTTTTGCGAGTTCAAAATAAAAATTTCAGATATATAAAGCGTTCTCTGTGCTTACTGATCGCTGGTGACAATATTGTGAAATTTGGTCTTGAAGTTAAGAAACCATTCCATGCCCACAGCTACTTGCCATCCGGGAAAAAGCAAATTGCTAGGAATCGGGACTGGTCTAAGCTGTGGAGTTATATGCAACGGATGATCAATATATCCCAAGCTCTTTGCAACCTGGGTGTGCGTTTGTTCCGAATAACCGTAGAGCCAAACTTTCAAACATAGAGCTAATGATGGTATTGCCGTGGGCAATAATTCACACAGCGTAGCATAATGATCATATCTAAAATTATCATTGATCAATACAGTCAAGGATCAATATTTCAAGATAGTTCTTAAACATTTTCTGATTTATCTCTTACCTTGACCAGCCGGTGAATGCTGTACCACGAAATTCATGCACCTTACTCACATGAACTCCCAGTTCTTCCAACCATTTTTCATGATTGCTTATGTGATGTCGTATTATAGGTATATGTTGTGCAGAGCCAGTAGCTCCTTTGAATGCGGTTGCTGTCCAAATATTGGGAAAGACCGTGCTGTACTTATCCCACAATCCTAATAATTTGATATAACAGTCATAATCTAGCAAATATTTTTAAATTTCTTAATATATAAAAAAGGAAAAGTATTAAAAGAGGAAAAAGAAAAAATACCATCGGGTAAAGAAAAATTGTCCCTGGGATTGTAATGCCACACCATGGGTTCCACATATTTGCCGATGTAATGTTCTACAAAAAGAAAGAAATATTGATCGCATGAAGAGATCTGCGCGATCAAACGTTGCAATCAAGCTGTAGAGCAAGATACCGTTCAAAACCTGTAAGTCTATCGACCTCAGCATGTCATCCCAGATGATGATCTTTAGATATGGATAGGTTTCTTGAATGTATTGGGCTATCACCAGAATATGTTCCAGATACAATGACGATTTGCCATATTTGCTAGCTGCAGCTCGTTTGGTGCAGACTGAGCAAAGGCCTAGATGCCATACTTCATCAGATCCTATATGCAGATACTGTATGTCAGGATGAAAGCTAACAATCTGACGTATCAACGACTTCACCACTAGAAGAGTTCTCGGATTTGATGGGCAAATAGAACTTGGAAAAGGCTCCACTTCGCGCAATGATCTCCATTCGTCATGTTTCAAAATAAACTGTAATATAAAATCATACTAAATAACATCACAACTGGAATTTGAAAATAATCTCTGGAATTTTACAATTTTGAAAATAAAAAAAAATATAAGATTACATAGTAGCTATAAGCTTTGTACAAAATAATCCAATATAAAATCAATGAAATAATTTTTGCTATACCTCCATGTGACCAAAAGTCTGTACCAACGGAACAACTGCTAAACCGCAATCACCTGCAATCTGCAGGATATGTCTAGCCTCCTGAACTGTGTATCCACTCGCTAAGGTGCTCGGACCATTGCTTCCTATTGGAGAGAGTTCTCGGTTGTAAGGAAATGTGTCTTCCCATTCCAATAATAGTCCAGTAG
Source organism: Mycetomoellerius zeteki (assembly GCF_001594055.1). Taxonomy (NCBI): domain Eukaryota; kingdom Metazoa; phylum Arthropoda; class Insecta; order Hymenoptera; family Formicidae; genus Mycetomoellerius; species Mycetomoellerius zeteki. Next base: position 185,739 of record NW_017257268.1, read on the forward strand.
CTCCCCATGTTCGCAACAATGGAAAGAGCTGTAAATTATATTGATCATAATCGTTTTTTAATTCATCGATTAATCAAACACACGAAGTGCAAATGCAGTAAAGAGTTTAATCTTTTGTTCAATGAAATATATATCAATGTGTTCTTTTTTACAGCATTGAATTTTCATTCATTACATATTCATCAATTTATTGAAATATATTTTTGGATCCAGTTGTAAGCTATTAATAGTGCTTTCCAGCAAGAGACACAAACGTCACAAACACAATTGATTGTGTTCAAGGAATCGATTACAACCGAACTGCGTTCGGTTTGACGCTCACACGCTTTAAAGCGTTTATGATCATCATTCTGTCTTTATCATTCATTAGATGTAAAACAAGAGGTCTATTTGCGTTGCTTGCACTTTTGCACCCAAGCATCTTTGTTTTCTTCCTCTTTAATGTCCGAATATATATTTATCTTATTTTACACAGGATTTTATCTGTGTATGATTGTGTCGACTTGTGTCATATCCAGATAGCACCGTGTCTGTCTTGTTGCTAAATGTGTTGCTATCAGAATTGCAGCAACCGAGTCCTCATTTGTTGGCAATTTGATGTCTTCACAATATGATAACATTGAGTAGCAACTTGCCAGCAATTTACTGACAACTTTAAAATCGCCATCATCAAAATTCGTACTATTGCCATCATGTTGCCATAATAATATACAGCATCATACAATGCTGTCATATTGCCGACAACGCAAGATAACATTTGCAGCTATCTTGCTGTTTAGCTAAATTGCTGGCAATACATATACACATTGTTATCTGCACGTTGCTACAATGTCGATATATTCGAAATCATTGAAGACAAATCTACAGCATTATAAGCAATCACAGATTTGTGCGATTTTGTTGAGATACGCTTTGCTATCTAGGATAGTTACTGGAAAGCACAGAAAAATAGTACACTGGACGTAAGGTCTGTTTATGTTGTTTGAAAACTAAAAAATTTTAAACTGAAAATTAGATAGATATATATTTGAGCGTTGAAAAGAGAGAAAGCGAAGATTTTCCACTAGGTGCAAAAAGTATAAGCAATGCGAACAGACCTATTGTGTCGCCTGTGTACGTTGCTGGAAGGCATCCACAGATGACACATGTAAAATCCAGTAAATTATTACATCTTTATTGTTTGCCAATGTTAAACAGATAAAATGACTGTGTTATACTTTCTCTTGTTGGAAAGCACCCTAAAATACAATTTCCGACGATGTAGCATTCATTTGCGTTTCTCCTCATATCAAGTGTAAACAAAAGTCACCAGCATGTGACAAGTTCGAAACGCAATTCGTAACGAGCGAAAGAAATCAGGATTATATACCGGACAGTGATTAGGCGAGAAAGGAATGTGTCCGTCGCACGAATTTTAAATGGGAAAATAATAAACGGTGCGAGTTTCTGAACGTGTTGACGCACGTAGAAGAGGCTATCAGCCTCAAGCGTTTACACGCCGCGTGTACCTTTTCGAAGTAGCAGGTCCGCGGCGGTGCGCCCTTCAAGTCAAGGTGGACTAGTCTGAAAAAGAAAGGGTGATTTGCCGAGTTGCAACATTTCATTCATCGAGAAATACGCGAAGATTTGTGTCAGTCTTGTCAGTTGTGTTACCTTACCTGTGCGAACCCAACGTCAAGGCGTCCATCTTTTCTCCCATTCCATTCATCGGTCAGACGACATTGGTCAAAGAGAGAACGACGGCTTTGGCGCGGAACGAACTCAATAGGGAATTTTTACAATACTGTGTATCCAGGAGTGAGGAGTGTGTTCGGATTCCCACCCGGGTGCTCCCCGAGTGTCATTTCAGTCTTGTTTAACATTGGCTGCGTTCAGCAGAGAAAGCAGCTTTGCAACTGTTGTAAAATTCTTCAATATGATTGGTTTATACATTTAGATCTGTCAGGAACCAAAAGCAAGAACCAATCGTATTGAAGAATTTTACAACAGTTGCAAAGCTGCTTTCTCTGCTGAACGCAGCCATTTGGTAAACAAAGGATGGAATAATGGCTTGGGTGGCACTCGGATGGCAAATACTGGGAATATCAACACAGCCGGTAGCGATCATGTAACTTTTTCCCTAGGGCGGAAACATGAAAAGTGAAATTAACTTTAGGGAAAACAGTTGTAATGACGTAAAAGAAAGATCTATGAAATCTAAGCGAATGGGTTTTTTTTTCAAATCGAATAAATAGAATAAGAGTGTAATAATTAACGTTCAACCTTGGTGAAAAAATTTCGCTGAAATTATGCCACGTTTTGGAACATTTCATCGAAATTGCTGAAATTTGCTGAAATTTCATTGAAAGTGAATTTTTCAGCTAACATACTGAAAAATCGTTGAAACTGAACTGAAATTACTCTGAAATTTTTGCTGAAATTTTGCTAAAAATGAATATTTTAGCTAAAAATCGCTGAAATTAAACTGAAATTTCTCTGAAATGCTGAAATTTTGCTAAAAAGTGTTTCAAAACGTGAAATAATTCAGCGAAATTTTTCCACCAGGATCAAAATGCTTGAAAATTGTAAAATCGCTCTATATATGTGCTATCTATTTATTAAAATGGCTGCCACGGCCAAACGTAGAGATAAACAATTTATTTAAAAATTGATTTTTAATTCTTAAAACATAAATAAATAATATAATAATAAATATAAAAAAATCTTAAAAATATTATCAACCTGAAATGGTATGAATTAGGGAATGACATCTATCTTAGCCCCTAAAAATATATAAATATAGTTTATACACGATAAAGGTAAAAATTATTTTATTGAAATAAAATTTTATAGGCATGTTTCTATAAATAGATTCCTGCTACAAATTTTCCACATGCGCTGTATCGAAGTTTTTATTTTTTCGCTCTACTCTAGTAAATGCACGTGTTAATTTTTATGGATACGTTTATAACGTTTCATCGAAAAATTGAAACCACTTTCTCCTCGTGTGTCACATGTTTCGACAGCTTGTGTCATTCAATTGGCTTACTTCATAAACGATTCTTGGAAGCATTATTCACTGCTTTAATGTATTTTTATTAAAGCTGTAGTAAATTAATAGAAAATATTCATAGTAGAAAAATGTAACAATTATTTTTAAACATAATAATGTGGCATTTCTATCAAGAAAAGTTTAATCAATAAATTATAACAAATATATACGATTTTATAAACTTTATAGATCAACATCATCTTACTTATGATATCAAATATACTTTACGTTTCAGCACGATAAACAATTTAAGTATACATGATTTACCAAGTTTCTCTCGGTGTAATCCGAAAGGTAACTCTGCTAATAAAGTGGGTCAAAGACTCGACGAGTTATGCATTTTAATAACTTATAATTAGATAAAAGATTCTAACATTGTAACATACATACAAAAAGATTGCATATTATGTACGTACGTTTTATAAGATAATTTAAAAATTTTCTCTGAAATTCAAGATAATTTTATTAAAAAATTACTAATCGTATTCATTATATACTCTTAGAATTACATAATAATTAATTAAAGATTTTGTCAGAATTATGTCAGGAAATTTATTACACCGATATTATTTATAGATGAAAATTGATAGTTTTTATATAACTATATAATATATATATCTAATACTTTTATCGGGAATATGTTGTATCATTTCAATCACAAATCGATATAGATAGGAGTGAACAATTAAAATGTTGGTAGAGCACAAGCATTCAGATATGTATTGATGCTTTCAGTAAAAGTCAGTGTAACACAATGATCTGAACACATCTGACTTTATCTTCGTTTAACATTAGCAAACCACAAGAATATATAATTATGATTCTGTGTTACACTATGTAAATCATTTATATCTCTTGCTGGAAAACATCTATACTGTATACTTGGGAGGCAATTGGAATGTTCGGGATATTGTGCGACAAGAGGCCCCTCCGTTCGATTCGGCCTCCATCCTCCATCTTCCACTCGACTATATAAAAGCTAGCCACCGCTGATGGATCGCTTTAGTTTTTCGCTCTTGCCTGCGGTCTTATCAGCTAAAAAAGTTGTTCTTTTTTTGTATTCATTGATTTTTATGCACCTATAATATCATACGATGAAGGGATATTTTCTGGTTTTATTGGTCTCACTGGTGACTTCGGCCATCGCAAACGAAAAATATACTAGAAAATACGACGACGTAAACGTGGACAAGATCCTCCAAAATAATCGTGTTCTCACCAATTACATTCGGTGCCTGATGGACGAGGGACCTTGCACCGCTGAAGGTCGTGAGTTGAGAAGTAAGTAGGAAAGAAGAAATTAAAAGAGTCGAGCATAGATCATTTAATTGATTTAGGCCTTAAAAGTTACAATGACGTTTCTGTTCTTATTTTTTACTTGGAATAAAACTAAATATTCAGCACTTTGCTTGGAATTTTTCAATTAGAAAATACTCAAACAATTAAAAAATACACAAAACGAACAAATATATAGATTGTAATTGTAATTACAGCAGAGAATTCAACATACACTCTCTCTATTACATAATTATTGCTGTGAACTTTCTCGCGCGTGTTACATCCGGGCTTTCTTTTGCATGTACGTAATAACGGTAACATATATGTATAATGAAATTTGTATGTACGTAAACTCTATATTATTAAGTTTACATAATTTTTTGTATGTAAATATTTTATGTACATATATTGTATTTATATTGTTATTCAATATATAAAGTTACATTTATGTGAACTTTATCTTATAAAGTTTATTAATTGTAAATCTCATTTTATATTTGATTCTATACATTATATTATGTATGTTAAGTTACAGAATTTTTGTATTATAAAGTTCACGTAAACAGTTTAAGTTTTAATCTTTATCAATATTTTTATTTATTATCTCTAATGAAAAAATTTTAATACCTGTAAGAATTTATTATATTTCAAATTTATAAAGATTTCTGTAAAATACCTTCGAACTTTATAAGTCTTCTTCAAAAATTACAGAATAAGAAAAAAAAAATCTTAGAATAGAATATTTTATAGAATATTTTAGAATTTACTATTTTTTATAGAGTATATTAAAATTCACATACAAATATATGAAAAATTTTAAAAAAGAAGATATAAGGTTCCTCAGAGCAATTCTCTGAAAAGTATTCCAATTTGTATAAAAAATTTCAATTACGTAAACAATGAAATACAGCATGCATTTAATTAATCATTAATGCTGTTACACATTTAAATATTAATAATTATAATAATGTTAATTATACATGTAATTTAAACATTTTATAATAATAAAACGGAAAAAATTTTTTTAGAAAATTATAAACCCAAGGAATGAACAGTAATTTCATAAAAAATGTCAATTTAATAAAAGAAATTGATGAGGCCATATAAAAACGATACTATACAAATTTATATAATAACATGGAAGTCCAAATTAAAGTCTACTAGTAAATAGATTTAGTTTACGAAATATAAAAATTCAATAATATTTTTCAGACCGCGTGTATGTGAGAAACATAACCGATAAATAAGAGCCCTATACGGTCGAAGCTAGATCTTAAAATGCTTTAAATAATTCAATCTTGAATCACTAAATATGATATATATGTACTTTGACATTATATAAAA
>NW_017257268.1:191574-192018 GCF_001594055.1 Mycetomoellerius zeteki
AAAACCAATAGTTTACGAGATATTTTATATTTCATTGTGGCACATATTGACATAAAATATTAAATAATTCGTAAACTATTAATTTTTTGATAACCATACCTTAATACTTTTATGAACAGAATAATGAGATGAATCAATTGATGGGAAGAAAACATAAAAAAGTATTAGATAAAAAAAAATAATTATTTTTACCAGCGATAACAGTTCGCTACAGATGTTCAAAATGGTGACCGTCCACGGCAAGATGAGTGAACAAGGTATGGTTATCAAAAAATTAATAGTTTACGAATTATTTAATATTTTATGTCAATATGTGTTACAATAAAATATAAAATATCTCGTAAACTATTAATTTTTTGATATCGCTACCTTAATACTTTTATATGCAGAATAATTGGAGGAATCATATTATGTAAAAAAATTCATATAATTCCATTTAAAAAA
>NW_017257268.1:192190-201995 GCF_001594055.1 Mycetomoellerius zeteki
AGAGCTCCGATTGCACACATATGGCGCACATCGCTAATTCGTCAATTTAATATAAAATATTCTTATTGGTAACACGCTGTGAAAAATTATTAGGCAAGAGCTGATGTGAGTCATGGTGTGTAATCAGGAATGTAGGCAAACGGGACGCTCCTAAGAATTCTTGAAGTCTGAAATTAAGATTAATAATGTTTAGTCAGCGATTAAAAGTATATAATTTATCATTCGGAACTTTTGAAGATGAGAATTTATTAAATCACGTAGTTGAAGGATGAATATTTTCGTACAAATATGTCAGAATTTCTCTTATTCGATGTTGATAAAACCCGTCGATTGTTAAAACATATATGTATATATATATATAAAACTGAAATTGTTTTTTTGTTTTTCAATTCTTTACTAATTTAACAGATTTCGGCGAGAACTTTGCTCGATTGCTCTTACAAAAGTATAATTGATACTACAATAATATTTATAGAATATATTGTGCCGTGTGTTTGGAACTAATTTAAGTTCTAGCTAGTGTTTAATACCAAAATAACAAAATGTACTTTTTTATTTATAGAAACTCTGCCGGATGCTTTGTCGAGCAATTGCAGTAAATGCAATGATAAACAAAAAGTTATGGCGGACAAGGTGATAAATCATCTTAAAACAAAACGATCCAGAGATTGGGATCTTCTCGTTGCTAAATACGATCCGCATGGCGAGTACAAGAAACGCTACGAGAAGTCGTAAATTCGCAATTCTTAAAAATATTTTAATGTAATTGTTATATTTTTATATGAGAATAAAAAAAAATTAATGTAAGATATAATTTGTCCGAAATACAACTATATATATGGTATTGTGAAATATTTATCATTGAAGATATAATTGATATTTATTAACAAATACATGATGATACAATTAAATGGAATTCAGTCAATATACAAAAGTTTATTAAAGGTTTCATTTTACTCGCTAAATCAGCACGTTTCGTAAAGATGTACACGTTATGCAATTCATCATTTATTGACCATGTCATCAATGTTTCTAAAAAAAGATGTTATCATTACATAAATATTTGTAAATAATGTATTTGGCAATAAGTATATACGCAATTATCAATCATAAAATGCAATTAGAATAAGATAGAGACCACGAATAATCTCTTTCAGTAGTAAATTTTTTTATTCAACGCGTCTCTTCTTAACCAATGATCCAAGCTGAAACACATAAACATACATAAACATACATAAAACTTGCACACATACATATACATTATATATATATTTAAAAAATAAATCTAACAAAAGGACCAGAAGTAAAGACGTGCTTTTGAAACGCGGTTTGTTACAAAATATAGTCCTTCGTACTCATTCCTTAATGAATTAATCCTTCAGAAGCAATATCGCCTTGTCACTTAAAAACCAATTTTTTTGCTCAACAATTTTATTAAAAAATATCTTGTAAAGTAAAAAAAGAATCCATCGATACATACTCGATATATATACAGGATCTTCAAAAGTTCGGAAACGGTTGAATATCTCGAAAGCAAAGCATTTTTGAAAACAATGTTTCAGACAAAAATTGTAGGATTTAAAATTGTAGGGATGTATTTACTGATGTGATGAGTTCGACCTCGGGTAGCGTCTTCAAGGTCATGTTGATTTTTTAAAATGGAACACATTTTTTATTTCAGAATGTAATAATCGATGTCAAAGCTTTTTAAAACGTTCTAATAAAGTTCATTTTCATTAAATATTTTCGAGTTATAAGGCTTGAAAGTTACGGTACCGTTATTATTAGTATTACTCAAGGTGTCCGACCGACGACTAAAACCTCTTGAACTGTTCTGTCTACTCGGCCGCGGTGGACGCGTTTCGGGGATCTTTCTCAGTTTAAAAGAAATTTTTTTATATTTCGGCCGGTTTGACCGTGTCTTGTTTAACATAGCTTTGTTTGTAGATTTAGACGACCCGTTCGCCTTGACGCGTTTGAGCGGTGTGACGACATCGTACACGCAGGCGGCCGGTGTTCGGTGGGCTGCGCCATTTTCACAAACATTGCATCTTTGACTGGAACTTTCGATTGAGACTCAGATATTCCTTTGTTTCGACTCAGATTTTATTTCTATCGTTACTGGCTATAGTGATTTCGGTTACGAAGTCAAGGCCAAATAATTAAAAAAGAAGAAGAAAACCTCTTGACACCGGCTATTACATTCTGGATTAAAAAATAGGGTGTTCCATTTTAAAAAACCAACGTGATCTTCATCTGATCTTAGCGACATCACACGAGGTCAAATTGATCAGATCAGTAAATACATCATTTCAAACCCTACAATTTTTGTCTGAAATATTTTTCTCAAAAATGCTTGGTTTTCAAAATATTCGACCATTTCCAGACTTTTTGAGGATATGTATATCAACGCTTTTTAGCAATTAAAAGTACTATATTTCAGTGTCCAATGATGTATACGTACATTTCTATCTTCAATTAAGGCTCCTGAGTACTTACCTTAGCCATAGGAATCATGACGTTATAAGCGAGAAATGATACATTGATTTTTCTTACGTGCTATTTGTAAATAAAGACAATTTGAATAAAACAGAAGCAATGAGATTGCTGTAAAACACTTGTAAAAATGGGCCGACACTATTCTTATCCCATCTGACAATTAGTAAATAGTTGGAAAATGTTCGTGAAGTAAAAATATGCTACGCATGCGTATTGAGTAAAAACTAGTGAACTAGTAAACGCACGTTATTTTACAACTATTTACTGACTATCAAAGGGGATAATGATAGTCTCGGCCCATTTTTACAAATGTTTTACAGCGATTTCATTATTCCAATTTATCCAAATTGTCTTTATTTATAAATGGCATGCAAGAAAAATCAACATGTCACCTATGACGTCGATTCAACTTGGCTGAGCTGAGTACTCCCCAGTGAGAAATGACAAGGAAATCGACATCGATTCCATTGTTATTTCTTACTGAGTCAAGAGCATTAAGTGTACTAATTTTCACAGATTCCAAATTAACTTGAAATTGATTCTGAATTTAATTTAAAAATGAACGTAGTAAATATGCAACACCTTAAGAGAATTAAGAATTTCAAGTTTCCCATACAACACCTCCAAGAGATATCCTACAAACATTCTCAGGACATCAGGCTGCTCATTGCCTTGATAAAGTAAACTTTATCGTTCACGAAACGTTGGCATTCCAAGAATGGATACAGACACGGAAATAATCCGCGAAACACATATATACACATCTATATTCTTAGAACATTCCTTGGATAGAGTGCCGCGTGGGTTCAGACATTGGCTGCGTTCAGCAGAACGTTTGTTTTGCAACTGTTGGAAGTTTCCTTCGCGCTGATTGGATCATACTTTTAGATCTAGAAGAATTGTCCTATCTCAGCAGACAATCATAAAACTGTTGCAAAACTGTTGAGTCTGCTGAACGCAACCATTAGTTTTATAAAAATAAACAAAAATTTTGATGTCATCGAATCAATTAATCACTTGACAGGATAATTATCTCAGGAAAAAGTGGAAAAATGTTAAATATTGTAATATTTCAGGAGTAATCAACATATTTATCCCATGCAGTATAAATACAATTTGGATTAATATAAACTTATGTTGCTGTCGTTGTACTGTCATTGTATTGAAGTAATGATAGAAACCCAGTGAGAAACGATTGGTTGAAAAGACGTTGAATCAACGTCCAAAACTGGTTAATGTAGACGTCGAAAATTTGGTTGTTTAAATGTTTTTATGTCACTCGAAATAGACGATTATAAGACGCATATTTACATGTCTATAAACATCTATAAAATCTATGTTTATAAGATGTCTGTATACAGTCTATATACGTCTGTATAAGATGCCTTTTAGACATTTATAGACGTCTAAATAAGCGTCTTATAGTTCTTTTCCTACAGGACATCTGTGTGATAAGATGTCTATAAGATTTTTATTTAGATCAGAGCTGGGATTTAGTTGCACATTTCAGCCAATATTCAGCTCGGTTCCTGCGTTCCTGCCCCTTATTTCTCCAACCCGCGCGCAGCCTAAATGCAGATCGGCATGAAGTAAAGGGCAGGAACAAAGTTGAAAATCGAAATGTGCAACTAAATGTTAGCTCTGATTTAGATGATTATGGTTGTCTTCCAAAATTCACTTACTACTGGAAATCTATAGTGCACGCAGGGGTATGCAGTATTTGAAATACATGTATTTAAAATACGTATTTAAATACATTCTTGTATTTTGTATTTCATATTTGAATACTTTTTTGAGAGTATTTTGCATTTAAATATTTTTTTTTAGTATTTTGTATTTTAAATTAGTAAATACTAAATACATTTAAATTATGTAAAAATTTTTTTGGTGAAAGTTAAAATTAAAGCTCGGAAAAGGAACCGAATAACGTAAAATTCAGGTACCCGCTCGCGGATCCGTTGCCCGTGCATACGGATCTGGACCGGTTCCGCTGGTACCCGCAGAATCGTGTACGATACGGGTACCTGTGGAATCGGTCCAATACGGGTATCCATTATGTGCTACAGATATTTGTGCATAACTTTGTTAATTTTAAAGATTTGTGTTTTAGAATCGTTTTATAGTGATTCTCATTTCGTTTGTAGTTAATTAGTTTAAATTATGTTGTAACTTTCAAAATATTCAACTATAAGCGAAAGGAAAATCTCTACAAACGATTTTGAATCAAGATATGTTATATTTTTTATGAATAATTTTTCTTCACCTTAAAGTCGGGTAACAGTCATTCTTTTAAAAATCTCTATTTTATTATAAGTTAAACTACAAACAATTACAAATGAAATACTATTCTACTCATTTTATTGAAAACTATTCAGATTCGGATATCAAATTTACAAAGGTATTATAGATATAATTGTATTCTTAATTATCTATAATACTTTTGTAAATTTGGTATCCGAATCTTAACAAAGTTTTTAATAAAATGAGTATAATATATTATAGTATTTTGTTCGCAATTGTTTGTAGTTCAACTCATAATAAAATAGAGATTTTTAAAAGAATGACTGTCACCCGACTTTAAGGTAAAGACAAATTATTAACACATCTTGATTTAAAATCGTAGAGGTTTTCTTTTCGTTTGTAGTTGAATATTTTAAAAGTTACAACATAATTTAAACTAATTAACTACAACCGAAATGAGAATCATTACAAACGATTCTAAAACACAAATCTTTAAAATTAACAAAGTTACGCACAAATATCTGTAGCATAAAGTGGATACCCGCATTGAGGCGGGTACTCGTATAGTACACGATTCCACAGGTACCCGTATCGTACACGGTTCTGCGAGTACCCGAATTAGCGGGTACTCGCGGAACCGGTCCAGATTCGTGTGCACGGGTAATGGAGCGGGCGGACGAGTACCCGGGTTTTCGGATATTCCAAGCTCTAGTTAAAATCGCACCATTGTTGACTCCAGGGGTGGGCAGTATTTGAAATACATGTATTTAAAATACGTATTTAAATACATTTTTGTATTTTATATTTCGTATTTGAATACTTTTTAGAGAGTATTTTGTATTTTGCATTTAAATACAATTTTTGTAGTATTTTGTACCTTGTACTTAAATATAATTTTTTAAATATTTTGTCCACTCCTGAGTGCACGTAATATAATAGCGTTTTTCACTGGCAGGGCTGGTGCGCACTTTAAAACCGTTGTACACAAATCGATATAAAGGTGTACGTTTAATAAAAATATAGAAACTAATTAAACCATCAATCCTCAATATTATACATTTTCTTGTGGTATTTGATAAAATATACATTGGGTATTTTATTAATTGAGATATCTCATTTTTACATTCAGAGAGTGGGTTGGTGTATAACAGTTTTAATGTGCACTGAGTGCGCATCAGTTCTGCCAGTGAAAACCGCTATAAGCTATTGTATATATTTTCAACGCTGGCGTTGAATTTCGAAACATAGCCATAATTGTCTAAATTATATTAATTAAGTTTATCACAATTATAAGGTATTTAAATAACAATTAGAAAGTTTTAGATATAAATTACAATAGAAAAATTTTATATATAACATTTTAAAATTTAAAAAGACAAAAATTAAAATATTTCAGATTTTTTTATTCCGAAAAGTGTCTTTTACGTCTTATAAAAGGTCTAAAATAAAAAAGACGTCTTATAAAAGGTCTAAAATATGTTCTTTAGACGTTTCTAAAACGTAGCTTAAAAGATAAATTGTGACGTGTGTTAATCATTTTTATAAATTTTATATTTGCAAAGAGTACATTAATATAGTCTAATAGAAATAAAATTTCCGACTGGTTGAAAAAAGGTTAAAATACTTATCAATGTAACCCATAGACGACATAAGCGTCTAATAGTCGTCTTTTCGATTTGTCATTTTTCATTGGGAATACATTAATCCGAATTGTATTTATGTATGTGGGATAAAAGTTGATTAATCTTAAAACATGTAATATTCAACTTTTTTCTCCTTTCTCTGAAAACATCTTGTTAAATGATTAATCAATACAATAACTTCAAAATTTTATATTTTTGAAAAAATTAAGGAATATCTGAAGTTAAGAGTTTGAGATTTTTATTTTAATTATTAGCACACAAAGAAATTTTTGCAACAAATTACTTTTTTGCAACAAAAGCATTTTAAATGCATTTCAAAAGCATGCTTCTGGTCTTTCCCTTGTAAGCATTATATGTATTGTTCTCTTATAAAACATACCAAATCTGAAATTGCCGGTAGATTATTGGTTTGATCGGTAACAGTAGGTTCTTGCTCACGATTTTCTTTCTGCACGGCCGCCTTTTTCATGTTTCTATGTTGTGGGAAGGTAGGCATTAATTTTGGATCGCAAGCTACAACATATCAAATTGATCTGTTAAATGAATAATTCAAATCATAGACTACAGTAGAAAAACAATTAAGAGAAGCCTAAATAATACTAACGTAAAGGAGCTTCTTTAAAGTAGCTACTCTGCAAACATTCTTCAGCAGTTGCTCTCTTTTTTGGATCATACATAAATAAGAAATTCAATAATCTAAGGCCAGCAGCGCTCAACCAGGGAAATCTTTGTTTCAAATTATTATATGGTTGCTGTTTAAGCGTAAAATTCTGTAGCGCTGGTAATGAATTAAATTCTGGCCAAATAGCTTCACTGGGTGTACCCAACAAATCGACAATTAACTCCAATTGTGCGATTTCTGATCTACCAGGTAATAAAGGTCTATGTCCCAATAATTCTCCTGATAATAAAACAAGCAGTACTATATAGTACATATTTGTGAGAGTATTGTAATATAATAAAATAATAAATTTTATATATAACATAATTATTAATATAATTAAAACAATTAATATAATTAATATAATGTAAACAATAATGTACTGCCTATATAGCATTGATTTCTTACCCAATATGCACCCGGCTGCCCACATATCAACTGAAGTAGTTTGTGTCTTAGCTTGCAATAATAATTCAGGTGCTCTGTACCATAACGTTACTACTCTAGGAGTCATTGGCTTTAAAGGTAAACCGAACCATCTAGCCAGTCCAAAATCTGCGATCTTTACACAACCCTTATCAGTCATAAGGAGATTAGAGACTTTCAAGTCTCTGTGAACGATAAAGTTATGATGTAAATAACGCAGACCTTTCAACACTTGCAATACTATACATTTGACCTGACTTTCTGAAAATGGCGCTTGCATGTTGTCTAGTAAACTTGCTAAATCTTGCTCGCAATACTCCATTGCAAGAAATATGCTTTCTAAGCTTCTGCCTACTACCACTTCTCTTAGATGTACAATATTTTCATGTCTGCACGATAATAAAACCGATATTTCCCTGAGACCACTTACTGGTAACCCATCTTTTTCATGTTCCATTCTTACTTTCTTCAATGCAACAACTTTATCATTTTTTGTATCTCTGGCTCTATACACAATTCCGTAAGTACCCTCTCCAATACGGTTCAGTTTTTCAAACTCAGAGACAAACCTACATTTGCCAAGCTGCAATACAAATAAAATTCAGAGTCGTGTTTAATAAAATCTTAGAGATAAAAATTAACTATGAATGATAAAATATGAAATTTATTACAATATCTTGCTCTGGTATTTCCATAGCTTTGCCAGTTAAAAAGGACGTTAATACTCCTTTTCTTGTGATTGGGGCAGATGGATCAGGCCCCGAGTCAGATACTGCTTTTTTATCACTATCATTACGTTCCACGGATTTCTTTTCTAAATTTTCGTCTAAAGAAAAACGTAAATTATTCGAAACTTAAGTTTAATCTGTTATTTTTTTACTTTATATATACTTTTAATAATTTATTATTTTCTTGTGTTTTTTTAAATATCTATTATTTTTAGAAGCATAAACATAATCAATTTATATTATATTCGCATTTAATTAATTTCAAAATCAGAAGCTGCATCTTTATTATCATACCTTTCGTCATGTCGGCTACTAAATTGCACAAAAAACGTTCAATTATTTAATATTCGATAGATGAAAAACTGTATGTAAAAGCCGATGAAACCAATGCGTCGATCTTTTGTAGCTGAATTGGACAGAACCTAGATTTATCAGAGAGGCGCAACCGGCTTAAGTCAGTATAACAAAGGTACTAGGGAGGGTACTAAACATGGCTGACATGCTATGAAACTGCCTTTAAACTGTCAAACAAGATAAGACAAAGTAATATAAAATTATATTTAAATGAATCGTATCAATTCTTTAGAGGGAATATTTATGTATTAATAAATCAGTTGATTAATTGTTGATTCATTATAATCGCTTTTGCGTATCACCATAACGTCTTAATTTGCACGCTGTTAACAGAGTAAAACTTTACTCAATGGTAAAGATTCTCGATAAAATTATTCTTGAAATTAAAAAAAATATTATTGCATTACTCAGATAAATAATTCTGTATGATACGTAGAAGAATTTCATATGGTTTATCTATGGAGTATTCCAACTGTTTGGAATGAAGTAATTTTAATGTCATTTGTGATTGCTTGTTTGTAAATTAAAACAGAAATGTTTGAAGATAAGATATTGTATAATTGCAGGTACGATTGCAGTATTAATCAGGCTTTCTGTATAATGCCAGTAATAACAATTTAGTCAGCATGGATACTGTTCAAGAGCAAGAATGAGATAGAGTGAGATAGAATGTATAGGATAAAGGCTGCGGTCCACTTGACGCTACAAACGCTTCGAAGCATTCTTTGATTAGTCAATTCGTAAAATTCTTTGTTCTCTGGTCGCTCAAACGCTTCGATGCGTTTGTAGCGTCAAGTGGACTGCAGCCAAAATGAAATAGAAATATGTCACTAGGACTATAAATGGCTGCTAAGTCATGTGATTGCAACAGCGAATCAGAATGCGTAACATCGGTTGCGCCTCTCTGATAAATCTAGGACTCTAGACTGAACTAGCTTGCTTTCCAGGGGTGCGTTCCAAAACTCGACTCTATCAACTCCGAGTATCATTTATCCTTGTTCTTCACCGAATGTTGAACAAGGATAAAAGTTACTCGGAGTTGATAGAGTCGAGTTTTGGAACGCACCCCAGCAAGGACGTAGACACTGTGTAACACAGTGAGTCGTTTTATCCTTGTTGTTTGCCAACGTTAAACAAGGATGAAACGACTCACTTTGTTACACAATGGCTGCGTTTCATTAGTCACTGTCAGTACTGGCAGCATTGCACATGCCATTCCAAAATATATCGCAGTAAACTTCCAATATACTTTT
>NW_017257268.1:202032-236555 GCF_001594055.1 Mycetomoellerius zeteki
TTTCTATTACTGCGACTGGCGAGGTCAGGTAATCGCAGTAAAAAGATGGCGAAATTCAACGAAATGGGAAATCAGGAAAAAATTTGTTTTTTAGATGTCGAAACGAATAATGTCAAAAAGTTATGACATATTAATATGACATATTAATGAATAAAGTAGATGCAGAAAAAGCACGCAAAGATATAAATATAATTAATAATTCCAAATTTTATTAAAATTTAAAAAATTATTTATTTCTACACAGTCCTACCAAGTACTACTAAATTCATTTCGTTATGCAATGTTGTAAAAGTACTACTAGTAATTTCAAAACGCTTCTGCAGTACTACTTTATGACGTCATATTATCAGTACTGACAGTGAATAACGAAACGCAGCCAGTGTCTGACTGTGTCCTTGCTGGCAAGCAAGGCTAGTAGACTTGAACTGAAGAGTATAGAATTATAAGAGAAGCGTGACCGACTTATGTCAGTATCGCAAAAGTACTAAAAAGTATTTAAAGACGTATTAAAAATGGCGTCGTTTACAAGACGGATGACATTCACCAATCCAATTAGGTAGCCATTTTTAGTACACAGAAATTAATTCATAATTGGCTGCTAAACACGTGATTGCGGCTGCGGTCCACTTGGCGCTTCAAACGCTACAAAACATTCGGAGCACCGATTGGCTGGTCCACTTGACTCTTCGGCATGTTTTCAGTAAGGCCGGAATAAGACTACGCATTGAAGATTGAGGTTGAAGATTAAAGATTGAAATTTGACCAATAAGGACAAAGAAATTTTAGCTCCTTTCATTTCAATTGGTCAAATTTGAATTTTTCAATGCCGGCCTTAAGCCTGTATCAGACTACCGACTCTGTAAGCCGACCCGACTGCCAACTCTGGCTGTTGACCAATAATGGACCAATCACATTGAATCAGTCTTATTGTGATTGGTCCATTATTGATCGGCAATCAGAGTTGGCAGTCGGGTCGGCTTGCAAAGTTGGTAGTCTGATACGGGTTTTAGTAAAACATACAACAGGCATTTTTGAGTTTGTATTCTCGCGCCTCCTTGTAATCTGCGCAGGCGCTCTGCCTCTTTCTTGCCTCCCCCTCCCATCCCAGCGAAGCTTGTTGCTCCTCCTCTTTTCGGCACTCTGTCGCGAGGTTACTTCGGGAATATATTCTGCTCCCAGGCGAGCGCTCTGTTTTTGCACAGCAATTATCGTTATATCCACTTATTTTCTCTAAGACATTCATTGGGATCGTGATCTGGCCGTATCGACCTCCTATTTACTGTTTGGAGGCGTGAGCCATAAATTAAAAAGAAGAAGAAGTGTCTTGAGTTTAAATAGGAGGCAGGAGCCATAATTAAAGAAGAAGAAGAAAGTGTTTGAAACTTAATACCAGAGAGATACATATCGATACATTTAATACATATATAACGTTTAAAACATATAAAATTTTGCCTCTTGTTGGAAAGCTCCGTGTATAATTACCATAACAATTTTGCAGAAAGCAATGTGGAGCAATGTCGATACAAACAAAAATGCTGGAATTGAACAAATGCATTTTCTCTCGTTTATGGTACACATCTCTAAATATTTTTTATATAAACAATGATAGCAATTTTTTGAATGAATTCCATCACAACTGCTGTGTTGACTTAACAGAATTGGAAACTGTAATTGAAAGCTTGATGTAAGTAAACAACCAATTATATTATGAATTATATTATTGTCACTGCTTTTGTTTTTATATTTTGCAATATATGTTTATAGACATTCTCCAAATGAAGAACAATATCAATGGATCGCTTATGTATTACTATGGAAACTTATAAATAGCAAGTCAACCAATGTCGACTGTAGTATACAGTCCAATATTCAGACACAATTTGATTGTATACAAATAAAAAATGCAATAGAGCTGTGCAATAATGTACCAGACTGTTTACATAAGGTATTTCTCTCAAAATTAGTCTTTTGTGACTTTGTGTTATTCTTGTTTTTAAGAAGAAAAATTCTATTTTCTAGAAATTGTTAATATTTCTTCAAGAACTGAGCACACAATGTAGTATAAAATATACTTCAAGTATTATGTTCCAACAAATCCTTGTATTCGTAAAAGATAACATATGTATCAGTACTGAAATTGTATGTTGGATTATAAACAAATTAATATCTTTCGTTCCAAATGATACTGCTAGAGATTTACAAGATCATTATTTTTCTACTTTGAAGTCATACTTTGAACACGTTCCATCCAGAAAGAGGTGGCACTTAAATCATATAGTAGCTCATTCTTCTGAAGTTGATTTAGCTACGCATGATAATTCTCTACAAATGATACTACGCTTTTTGTCAAAAATAGATATAGATGCAGATTCGCAGATTGAATTTCTAAAAATGATTTGTCCTACGCTTTCAAAATCATATATTAAAAATATTAAACTTGCCTTATATTCAAAGAAAAATGATAAGTTGTTAAGTGAATGGCTTTTACTTTGGAATAAAACACACGCGTGTTTTGAAAGCGCTGCTACTTTACTTACAGCATATAAAATATGTGAAAGTGTATTTAAATTAACAGAGAACTCTGAAATTTTTTTGTGCAAACAAGAATTACTTAAAAGAACAAGTGCAAGAAAATTACATTGGTTGAACGATATTTTGGTAAGTTTCGTATTTTAAGCTTCTTTTAATTGATAAAACAATTTAACAAATTTAGCGAATTAACAGATACATATACGCTATATATGTATGTATGCAAGGATGGCAAATAACTTGTTACTAGCCATGCCTGCATGTGTACATACTATACAGTATAGACTAGTATATATGCACATATATATATATACACATGTAGTTTATACGCTAAATATTATATATGTATATGTATACATAATTCATTAATGACTATTAGAATAAATTTTCATATGTTACAGGATATATGTTATATCTTGACTATGAATGGAAGATATACTGAAGTCAAATTATTGTTATCATGTAATTTATTAAAAAGATTATATCCAGTGTTATTATTTAAAATATTAAATGATTGTCAGGAAATAATCAATACTCGCGAAAGCTATGATAATGGTATTTTTATCTGTGAGTGCATTAACTTCTTATTGGAGAAGTGTTACTTTGATCTATACAATGATGCTTATTTAAATAAATTATATACACTCTTAAAAAATCATATTAGAATTGTGGTACATATTTTACGGTGGAAGAAACAACATTTTACAGATATGAAATTAAATGCCAAAGAATCAAAAAATTTGCAATCTGATATGATTGAGCAGACAGTATCCGTAAAACAAATTTTGTCTCTTTTGCAAAAACACAATATACTTTTTGTCTTGAAACTAATAACAGATATACATGATCAAGATCATAATGACATTCAAGATTTAGTGAAGGAGGTATCTTTGAATCAATCTATGAGTTTTCAAGCATATTGTTGCATAATAAGCGTCTTAAAAGCTATTTTCTTATGTGAATTTTATAACGTGGAATATAAACAAATTACTAAATACTTCTCTGACATGGTGTCATACTTATCCTCTTTGTTTCCTCTGTCATCAAGAATAGAGACAATGGAAAATATATTTTCCTTATTATTTTTACGTTATGAAGATTTCAACGTTACAAATGCTAGTTCCAAAGATGATTGCAATATTCGTAAATCGATAGAATACGAGAAGTCAGGCTTCATAGCTAATAAATACGCTGTAAGAGACATGCTATATTATTTATGGAAGAGTACTTTGATTACAACAGAAGAAATTGATAAACTACAAGTACTCGGATCGCATAAAGAAATGCAACAACTTCGCGAAAATGTATCCATCTTTACATCAACATTGATAGATACTCGTTGGAGATTGAAATTTCATATGGGATTTTATTTTTTTGAAAATGTTGGTACACCACAAGATGAGTCTGATAATCCCTGTGGTGTAAATAAATTAGAATCTGTATTCTCTCCAACACCAAGTTTTCCACATCGCATTACAGGGGACACATTTTTTTATAAAGGAGACAGTACCTCCGATGAAATTAAAGTTAAATCTGACAGTAGTTCGGAATCTGGTTTATTAAGCAGAAATAAACGCAGAAAATGTTCACGAATTACTGCAGAAAAGACAGATCATTTAACAACGAAAGATAAATTGTCCTTGATAAATTTAATGTTAGCCTCGAAAGAAAGTTTGATTGTGCATTGTTTATGGAAAGGCAATTTTCAGAAAGCGCAAGAGGTAGTTGAGGTAATGTTGTTTTATACAAATAATGCATCATATCGAATAACTTATCTTATAATATTACACATCGATCGGTTAACTTGATACTTGACTATTCACATTTGAGTGGGATTAACTTTGATAATTCAGGTCTGCGGCTATAATTTTATACAGAATGTCCAGTAATGACCGGATTATTTCTCGTGAGTAGGTAAAGTGGACTAAATTAATAGCGAATTCGATTGGACGCACTCAGTGTACACTGGTGCATTAAGTTATTGATGCATTAAAGCCGTCGCACATAAATTGACGCAAAGATATATGTTTATTATAAACATCAAAACCGATCAAATCGTGAACTACTCAATATACTTTATTATACTGTTAGGTAAAAAATATGTATTTTATAATTCGAAATATTTGCATTTCATTTTTACATTCAAATTAAATCATTGTATAACGGCTTTAACACCTAATGCGTCCAATTGAATTCGCTATAAGTCAGAAAATCCTGTACCATTTTGTAATTTTCGTAACAGTTAACAAAAAGTTTCTGAAAGATTACCGAATGAGTATATATCCGTCCGAACTTGGGCGGTCATACCTCACTTTTGCATTTTGCGGTGAGGTATGACCGAGCTGATACACTCTCATTCGAAGATCTTTAGAAATTAATTTCTTGTTAACTATTACGGAAGGTACAAAATGGTACAGGATTTTTCAACTCAGTTTAGTCTTCGCCCTGCTCACGAGAGGTGATGTGGTTAAATGTATCAAGTTAACTATAAAATTACATTAGTAAAAAACATGTAAATTGTTGTCAAATGAAGTGATGAGGTGCATGTTCAAATGGTAGTTACACATTGTGTAAAATTACCAGACACCCTATCAGGATTGAGAAAATTACTTTTTAGATTACTTTATATGTCTTTGTTATAGAAATCGAATACAAAAAGTAATTCAAAATTGGAGCAAATGATAGAATATAATATAAAAAATAAAATACGCGAACATATTGTACTCAATTTCTATAATATTAAGTCGGAAGAAAAGTTCTGTGGTATTTTTTAGCTCAAAAATGTATATACAATATCTTCGTTGAAAAATAGTCAAAATTTAAATTAAAAAAAAAAAGGGTTTTAATTAAAGCTTGAAATCTCTACTTTCGAATGGTTATTATATTTTTTTAATTTATATAAGTTTTGTAATTTTTACATCTAGAAAACTACGAGCTGAAAAGAATGAAAAATTTCTTTGCACTTTGTAGGTCTGTAACGTGCCCAAAAAAATTTGAGCAAGTTTTCGACTATCTATTGTGAAAGCTTGAAGCTTTCCCTAATTGAAAGCTTAAAGTTTTTCCTACAAAATCGTTTTTTTTTTTAATGTTCCTACGATTTTTTGTTCTTGAGTTACTCGCGGATTAAGTAAAAAAGAGCATTCTGACTTTGATTGTTCATAACGCCATTAAAAATCATTGTACTGTAATAAAAAAAAACAGATTCTTGAAGGTGAAACGAAATATGAGCAAAGTTTCAGTTTTAAGAATCTGATTTTTTAATTGCAATATGATGATTTTTAATCGAATTATGAACAATTAAAATCAGAATGCTCTTTTATTTAATCCGCATATAACTTGGTAACAAAAAGTCGTAAGAACATTTTTTAAAAACGAACTTTAAGAAAAATTTTAAGCTTTCACGTCAGATAGTCGAAAATTTTTCGCAACGAATATATTCTGTAATATATAATTTTGAGCTAACGAAATACCGCAGAACTTTTCCTCCGACTCAATACAATGTAACTTATAAGTAATTTGTAAAGTAATTTTCCCAACCTTACATTCTATATAGTAACTTATCATTTTATTTCTGGATACATAATTTTACAATGTATGATTACTATTTGAATATGTACCTCATCACTCCATTTGATAACAATTTACGTGTTTTTTTACTAATCTAATTTTATAATTGACACATTTAATTATTGTTTTGTAAGATTGTAGTGAAGAGGACTTTTAAAACAGAATGTCGAATTTACATTTTTTTTTATTTATATCTTTAAATAACAAATTTTATGTACACATTCATCTAATATTACTCGTATTTGCATTTTTATTGTATTTGATTGACTAATTTTTTGTTTTCTATACAAAAATTAGATTCAAGTTAAACAAATGTTTTAATAGTTTTTATGTTGCACAAACAAGTCACATCAAATTATCAACATAATCATGATGTAAGATTGAGTATAATTATAATTAACGAATATTAGCACATTCATCGTTTAGAAATATAAATGTATTTTTTACTCGTACATCTAGGAAAATGTTTCTATTTCTGAATCAAAAAGTGCTGATAAACATATAAATCAACGGATATCTGAATTGGATGTCTTAAATTAAATGTGATTAGCAAATAGCGAATGTATTAATATTCATATATTTCTTATTGCAGCTTCGAAAGTCTCATATGTGTTGTATTCATATTCAGTAGCTTCGTATTTAACAGACTCTTTCTCCTTTTTCAAATCCTTCACGAAAATGCCAGGTGGATTCATTGCGTAATATCGTTTGATGAATATAATCCTTTTTCGTGGAAAACAAAATTTACAACGGAAACAGCAGCAACACCATCCTAAAATATAGTATAATTTTCACATATACGATAATATAATATTTCCATATAATAATTTTTCCAAGAAAAGATACAAGACTGATGAAATTACCTCTTTGACACCAACAAGGAATTGCCAAAAAAATATAAATTAATAACCAAACTCGAAGAACCAACCATGTCCTCGAAAGAATCATCTTTGCGCTCATCATGTCTTTCGTGCGCTGATAAGTATCGTATGAAAGGCATTCTATTGCTTTGATTCCAATTTGGCTCAGTTCTTCTTTCGTACAATTCTTCGATCGTTTTAAATCTATTAATCTTTTTAATGCTCCTTTTGGCATATCCTTCGATTCTTCTTTCTGACTATAATTCAGTACTTTTCCTTGCTTTATGTCATATTCTAGCTGCTGTTCGTATTCCATTTTAAATCTGTTGTATTCATTATATGAATCTTCATAAGAATTTTCTTTATCTGCAACTGTAGATCTTCTTTCCGAGATTAAAAACTGACCCAGAGTAATTTTGATTTCTTCACTTGCAGTTTCTTGGTTATCTTCGTACATGTTATATTGTGTCTCTTGCGTTATCATGAAATATTTCGTTGTTTCTGTCTCACTAGTTGTAATATTCCTATCTCTTACAACTTG
The DNA here is from genome assembly GCF_001594055.1 of Mycetomoellerius zeteki. Lineage (NCBI taxonomy): Eukaryota > Metazoa > Arthropoda > Insecta > Hymenoptera > Formicidae > Mycetomoellerius > Mycetomoellerius zeteki. The sequence continues at coordinate 209,530 of NW_017257268.1, forward strand.
GAAAAAATCCATCTCTTCATTTATTATTCCATAATGGTTTGTTATCTCTTCGCGTTTTACTCTAACGGTTTTTACACTTTTGTCTATTTATTTGCCAATAAAAGAATATTTATTTCTTCTCTCTTCATTTATTAATATAGATATAATACGATGTGATTAGTCATACGTATTAATTAGTACCTGTGGCAACGTTTGTTGTGTCTTTTCTATAATTCTGTAATCTCCCCAAATTCCGTACATTTCTGTTGTTCTTATTAGAATTAATAAATATGATTAATTATAAACATTATATTCTTAGAATCAATGAATATGATTAATTGTTTGTGTTAATTGATATTATAACATCGGTGGTCTACTTCATGGTTTTGGAGAAATACATTATACACTCAAAGAAAAAGCAGTGCAGTAAAAAATAGGAAAAAATTAAGAAACTTGAATGTTCATAACCCATTTAATAATTACAATACAGAAAAACGAAGATAGAGGTTGAAGAATGTATTTTGACAAACTTTTGATACTGATTGAGGCTCTTGAGTAGTTACCACAGCTATATTGAATCGTGACGTTAAAAGCGAGAAATGACACGTTAATTTTTGTTACGTATTGTTTGTAAAGAAAGACAATTATCCATCATTAGAAAATTAATTATCTCACTTAATCGGTATTAAAAATTTACCAAAATACAGACTTCAAGTTTCATTTTTGTCTTTTAAGCGTCTCTGTAATAGTTATGTACTGTATTGCAAGCGTTGAAATTAAAAATTTTTTTCCTATTTACTACCTTTTTTTAGTAAGTATAGATTTAATAATGAAAAACGTTTGAAAACTTTTGCTTTTTTCAATAAAATATTTACCTTATCTAAATCATGCTTAAAACCAGCAATAAATGGTTTATTTTCTTGTTCCAAATTGAATATTTCTTTCATACGTGGTTGCAGCAGAAATATATCTGAATACTGTTTTTTACTTTCGGCGTTACGCTCATTGTAATATTTTACATGAGAATGTAATGGTTCGTATTTGCTTTCGTCTTTTACCAGAGATTTCAAATCCACAAGATCCACTGGTTGTATCATTTCATTTTCATTCTCTTCGTCGTAATTTGCATCATCCAATGCAATTTCAAAGACTTTGGTATCCCGTACATCAATCTATACTGAATAACTATTACAAGTTTGATCAAGATATTATGATTTGAATTAGAGATTACAAATAGAGTTTATTTTAAGTATTTAACTGCATGTAAAATTGTTTGTAAGATATGAATCTGAATTATTAACAATAATATAGCCACTTTGCGATTTAGCATTTTAAGCTTTTTCTAACATCATTTAGAAATGTATTCTATTCCCTAGATGTTCCATATGGAAACCACACAATTGGATGATGAGATTCGATTTTCAGAAGCACTACACACATTTAAGCAGAATCTATATAAACACATTTGTACTTTAGATACAATAGATTCCTCTAAAGAAAGTTCAAAAACTTCTACATTAGAGGTAAATATATTCTACGATTTGTATGATAAATCTTAGTGTAATATAAGAGAGAGTAAGATGTGTTACAATACGTTTACAGAATATAAAATTTGCTGCACAGGAAGGTGTACAGTCCTCTAAGTACATCAACCAACTTGAAACATTTTTAGCATCTCAACAAGTACATTTATTAATGTTAGATACAAATATTTGCCGTAGCAACGAAATATTAACTCTTATCGCACTGGATCTAAGTTTGACTATGGGCCAAACATATCAGATCTCGAGTAATCTATGTGATGTAGCGATGAAGTATCTAAAACTCTGTGAAACGTTTGACAGCACAGGGCATGCGAGTTTCTTTTCAAAAATTTATCAATTGTTTTATGAAAATAAAGATAATGTGTCTATGAACGTTATACTGTGTGACGCCAGAATTCCGTTATATGTAAAGGAATGGAGAGAAAACGATGCCATTTGGAACGAATTTGAGAATAATTATCACATGTTGTACGACCTTAAAAGAATAGAGATTATGGAGACACAATCTTACAACAATAACTATAGTTCAGGATTAAAAACGATAGAAAAAATATCTGATATTTTTAATAGCAAGAAATATCTTCACAACATTTACTTGTATCTACAGCTTATATCTACTATTATCCCAGGTATTAATAAACTCGTTCATTTATTTATCTTATTTCATCCTTTTTTGCACAAAATTTATTTTTGAACATATTTTACTGACAATAAGAATCTCATTTTTAGACCGTATGTGTGAGAACACAATCGATAAATTAGAAGCCTATACCGGTCGAAGCTAGATCTTTAATGCTTTAAATAATTTTAATGTGAATTATATATATATATGTTATAACTAGCATATATATCATATATCATATATATCATTTGTAGTCCTTCAAACTGCGCGCCGAATTTGCTTTTCCGGACTTATAAACGCAATTAAACTACTGGGATAATACGAATTAAATTAATTGACAATTTTAATGCACGGCATCATATTAGCAAGATGTTAATGTACTGAAAAACTGTAAATAAATTTATTGCGAAAAATATTACCTCGGCCGAGAGTCGAACCCGGATCTCTTGTATTCCGTACGAGCGTCCTGTTCCGTATTATTCCAGTAGTTTAATTGCGTTTATAAGTCCGGAAAAGCAAATTCGGCGCGCAGTTTGAAGGACTACAAATATGATATATATACTAGTTATAGCATATATATAATTCACATTAAAATTATTTAAAGCATTAAAAGATCTAGCTTCAACCGGTATAGGCTTCTAGTTTATCGATATTTTACTGAATCTTAGTATATGAAAGTTTTTGAGTCGAAATTTAAAAAATCAAATCTGAATATATATGACGGTCAAATTAAAAAAAAATTGTCTTATACGCAATTGGAATTTTATTATATATGTAAGAGTTTTTTTAGACTTCTGATTTCAAATTTGCAATCATAATTTAAGTTGACGTTTTAATACGTTAAATCTAATGTCGATAGAATTTTTATTCTTTTTTTAATGAAAAAACCTTATATTTAGCATAATCTAAAATTAATAACAAAGATGGCGAATTTCTAATTCTACCTTTAATTTTTAAGATTAAAAATTTTTGTTTTTAATATTTTTAATTATCAATTTTTTAACTATTTTATTAATTTTTTGGTAAAAGTTGACAAAAGGGGACCCAGCCCCAATGACCTTGACTTTGACATATGTTGTCAAGATCATAATCCTGAATGACCTCCAATAAGTTTTAGTCATCGCTCGTTATTCGTTAAAAAATTAACAGTCAAAGCTACTATTTCCCTGCTTTATATGAAGAGTCAAATAATTTTAGACAGGAAAACAGGTATGAGGTGGACGAATTCAAGAAAAACAACTTTCCTCGTGAAGCGACTTTCCATGCGACCCCACTTGATCCCCACTTGTCAAGGAGCACGCGACTTTCCATGCGAAAATGGAGTGGACCTCGCTCGTGGGGTGAAAGTCGCTTCGCGTGTAAAGCTTAGAACTTTAGACGGGGAGCACAGACTCTTGCATAACATGTAATGCATTAGAAAATGTACCAAACAAAGTTCCTATGAAATGAAGAACTCTGATTGATTGAATTTCTTATGCTTTACGTGTATGCTTTATACGTTATGCAAGAGTCTGTGCTCCTCGCTTTATTTGCGTGGAAAGTCGCTTGCCCCTTGGGAGGGAGGGGGGGGTGGGGTGAAACTCGTTCTGCTTGGAAAGTCGCATTTCCTTCATCGGTTCATCTCATACCTCACTCCCTGTCTAAAGTTATCTGACTTTTTATGTAAAACAGGGAAATAATTACTAACTTTGACTGTTAATCGTCATTGGGGTTGGGTCTCCTTTTGTCAACTTTTATCAATTTTTAAACTATTTTTATTTAAAAGTATTTAAATAAAATTAGATTAGAAGCACAATAGAGGTATTTTTATCATTAATTATTTGTATAAGATATTTTTTTTATATCTTCAACAGTTTTTGAGATATAAAAAAATATCAAAAACTACTTTATATATGAGGATGATTTCATCCCTTAATATTGTTTCTTGGTCATAATAATTTCTAAATAAAATTCACTATTTATTACATATGTGTAGAACAAGGTCACCAATACTGACATACCACTTTGCTTTTAGACAATATTTCTTAAACAAAAGCTAAAAATAAAATTAATCAAATAAGAGAAATCCTATATTTGCTCAAAGTGGATCTTCCCTATAAGCGTAAAATATTTCTAGAATGTTATATGTTTATTATTAAAAAATTAAAATATTATATTATTTCGAGGATATTATATGAATATTATACGAATTTTATTTTCGCATTTGTATTATAGAATTCGTTTTTAGCCGATTTTATATACTACACAAAAACTAAAGGTTTTTTTTAAATAGAAATAAGCCACAAATATATGAATTATGAGTTTTTACTTCTTTAATTATCTAAACAGATTATGTTTTTATTAGTATATTAATAAAGTGCAATAGAGAGAGTTAATTTTTTTTGCGAAATAAGAGGTTGTCTCTTTAGGAGACCTATGTCAGCGACTTTCTTCTAAAATTTCATTAAAATCAGTATTTTTGAGATTCTGGGTGTGATCCACTTCACGCTGCAAATGCTTTGAAGCATTCTTTGATTGATCAATTCGTAAAATTCTTTCTTCTGATTGGTCAACGAAGTATTTGCAGCGTTAAGTAGATCCTCTGTTATTAGTTGTCGTTTTGGTCGTCATATTGAATCTGTTGTTTTAAATTATAAAATTTTAAATGCAGAGTTGAAATCAGAGGCCTTTTCAAAATATTAATATAAAGATTTTCAGGATATATTTACTATCTACATGAATTTTTTTAGCATAAATTTTTTGTATAAAAAGCGCTAATTTTGACTGGCATGTTATTATTAATACAAAATAATTACATATTTATATTATTCATGCATAAATATAAGAATATGAAGATATCAAAACAAATTGTGTTAAAATATAGAAAAATTGTAAAAAGATAGGTGCTTTATATATGAGACACTATACAGCAAGGAATTAAACTAATTAGATATATACTAATTTATTGTTTTGTTTTTAGACGACACTAATATACAAACAATATCTGATTTATTAAAGACTCCATTACATCATTATTTTGGATATCAGATATTCGACTTGAATACGGAACCAGATAAGCTCGAAAAGGTCGCTTCTAATTTGCAAGTGAACTTAATATACAGCATCCTTGTAAACGCATATCCGAATATTTCTTGTTATGATAAAAAAAAGTGCAGTAGTATCAAAGATTCCGAATACATTATACTGAATAAAAATCAAGGAGAATCGGTAGGAAATTAATCGTGCTAACTGATACATAATATACACAATGTTCCATAAAGACCGTAACAACGTTTAAGAGTAGATTCCTGAGATTATTTTAAAACGAAAATTTTAATATGAAAATATCGAAGCTATATAGTTTTTCAATTATAAGCATTTAAAGTTAGCGAATTATACTGTCTAAAATTTCGCTTTCAAGTGTAATACAACACAAAATGCTAAAAGCAAAAGTTAATTTTTTGTTAATATCGATATAAAAATTATGTATGTGAAGAGAGAGCAATTATTGATATTTATTAACAAATTATTATAGTCTCGATATTTGGACATTAGAGTCTTTGTTTCAAAATATAATGTCAGGAATCTCCCCTTAAGCGTTGTTACGGTCTTTACACTCTGTATACATATAATAAACAATATGTAATATAGTGTAATACGGAATATTTTTACAGGGTGTAAAAAATGTAATAAAAAGACCAAATCAATATGTTTCGGAAATATTGGCAGAGCTTCTACAGATTTTGCACAATGTAAGTTCAGGACGATCTCATCTGGATAATTCGTACTTGAGAAGTATTTCTGATCATACAGATATACGAATGATTCTAAACAAAACATCGAATCTTGCCAGTCTCGATCTCGGCGAATTGTCTGTAGGAGATGAAACATTGACATTTTTTTTGAATGTTTGGAACGTTATGTTCCTTCATGCGAGTTTAGATGTATGGTCCAACAACCCGCCTCTCGAAAGTTTGAGGCATATGATTTCATTGACGTCGATCGGTTATATGATTGGTGATTTGGGCCTAGTGACACTCGCTGCTCTTCGATCGAAATTACTGGGTAAGCTCGCAAATGATATTAAATTCTTCACGCGAGTGGAAGAGCTCAACGAATTGGCGTGGCAGGATTTAGAGCTTGTGCAAAATCCAAGGATTATCTTCGCCATGGCTAATGAATTTTACGGCACGCCTGAAATTCGTGTAAGCTAACGATTAATTAAGAATCAATTAATTACACTGTTCAATAAAAATTTAATTTTTGACATAAAAATGAAGTTTCACGTAGTTTTTGGGTATTGAATACAATCCCGTTTGAATATGATCCAAATTACTCTATCACGTCAATTTTGAAAAATTTGCGATTACAGTTATGAAAAAGGAGTATTTTAGAGTATTTTGGCATATTATATCTATATTATAATACTAAGTAACGTGTTGGAGAAATTTTATTATAATCAGAATTAATATGTCAGGATTTTCAACCCTTTAAAGGAATTTATCATGCCGATAATGATTAAAAAGATATTTATCAACAAATTTTATTACAGCAAAGTTGTGACTTGTATAGGCTTTTAAAAGAATTTCTCTCTGTATGGTTTAATTATGTTATTCAAACTTAAAAATTATATAGGTTGTTGAATACTAATCTGATATCAGTTTGATAATTCAATTTAAATTATATGAAAAAGAAATTTAATTATTCGAAAAATTCGAACATTCTTAAATTTTGATATTTTGATTAAATTTTGAATTTTATCAGTTATCAAATTAGTATTCGACCTGAAAAATTCTCAAGTTTGAATAATATTAAAAAATATTTTAATTAAAAAATATTTTTTACACCTTTCATATTTTTAACGATTTAAACCTTATTCTAATAATCGCTTTAAAAAAATGAATGCAGTGCATGGAACATCAGTAATGTCACGTGATACTTATTTTTCTTTTTAAATGTATATTTATCAAAAGTCTAATCTAATGCTTTGAAAATATGCTCGTAAAGTTTTAAGTGTACATTTGAGTAGCACGCATGTTCGCTAGCCATTTGTTTTATTTAGCAAATAATCACTTATTATCATAGTTATAAGTTTATAAGACTAGTAACACATGATTGGTAATAAACTATTTTTTGTCACTTAACTACTTTTTTAAAAGTTATTTTAAAATGTGTTACGATTGTTCTCTTAGTCACTATTACAATAGATCCCGGAGGTAGAGACATAAATGATAAAGTCTTCTAAAAGAAAGCATGTTTAACTATTTAAAAATTTTTTTTAACTTTTGATATTAAATGATAACTATAGAAATAACAACCTATCTTCTAAAGAAAAAATATGAATGATTTAGATATTAGAGGCTTTAGAAGTAAAATCGTCACTTTTTTTTTATCTCCTCTGTGTTTTTTTTTTTTACCAATTCATCTTATTACTTTATGCATAAATGTAATGAGGTACAGTTACCAAAAATTTAATAATTTACGAAATATTTTTTTTTCATATCAAAATGTACCAATGTTTCAAAGAATATGTCTCTAAACAGTGTTGTCTTAAATTCACACAAAAAATTTATATTTAAGCATGAAGATCTGATTGTGAAACATTTTGATCGTCTAATAATCTTAAATTTTAGCTAAATTTCGGTTATTATATATGTAAATGACACAGAATCTGTATAAAAATTAGAAAGGTTCTTCCTCAAAATTGTGGCGTGATAGAGCACTTTAGTATACGGAATCGTATCCAGCATCTAAATAACTATTATCTTCGCTCATTTTTTTGTTAAACTGTTATTTGTCGTGGTAAATGGATGAATGTGTGTTTAACATTATAGGTGTATGAAGCACAGACGTTAAACGATGCGTTAAATGACGCGACTAGTAATTATATTGCGTATTATTCATTGGTGTCATCACCTGATGAGTCTATAGATGGACCAAAACAAAAAATCAGCTTACCTAATCTTGTGAGGCAGTATCAAAACACATTTTCACGAGATACTGATGGTGAGATAAACGCTAACAGGAATTTGCCTCCAATAGCTGATTTCGAAAAATTAAACGAAAATATAAATCTGGAATACATGACGTCTAATTATACATACGAAGTGATACTAAAATATTTCGAATATAATATATCTAACGTCACAACCACAAATCTTATACAGACATCACTTTGGCAGACTCGTATACTAAGAACTAGTTTATTGCAATATCTGGAAAGACATTGTTGGCTCCTCTCTTATCTTGTACAAAGAATGCATAACGAAAATCCAACTATTTTGGAGAGCAATTATGATAATATAAAATGTATAGCATGTCTTGAGAATCTTGTGAATTCTCCGTGGGTGAACAAGCTAAAACTCTTATTTAACAATAATCAAATTCTCGCCGCTATTCATGATAGCGTACCTGAGCACGAGTTATGGCATTATTTTGAACTTAGGAAAGATCATAATTGGCAGGATTCTTTGGAAATGTTAAACGCTCTAACTGACATTATTATAAAATACAGTGCAGAGTTACAGCGCTTCAAGGATTTGATTTTAAGTCACATGCTCTCCAATTTAGGTGTTCTATCTGTCACAAGTATGCTACAGTATCTGTATCAAATCAAAGATATACATATATTGACGCAAACAATATTACATAACGTTAACAAGTGGCCTATGATTTTATGTGAGCACGCATTATGTCACGCATTGCAGCACGAGTACAGTCACAAATTGCCAATGCACTGCAAACATCGGATGAATGATATCTTGTGTCGAATAACGATCTTCCATAAAATGATTCCGTACTGTATGAACAAATCAAACATTACGTGGTACGATATTGTATATTGTACGGAGAAGATCGATCCATTTGAGATCATTAAATCCCTGATCGACGCAGATCAATTCGAGTTATGTTTGGAGTGGCTGGAATGTCAAGCGTTTTCTCTGGAGATGCAAACCTCCGTGAGTCAAGACTTTTTAATGGGCCTTTTAAAAAATGAGCAGCAAGGTTTCAAGCAAGCTTTAAAGGTAAACAAGAATTTATTTATAAAGATCATAATTATATAACCAGCTTTGAAAATACTTATCATTGATTCGATAATATTTTAGTTTCTTCAAGCATTACCGTTGAGTCAGCCAATGAAAATATGTAAAGGGGTGCTTAAAAAATTAGAATCTATCAGTGCTTTACAATTTATTGCCAACTATTTGTTAGACTACTGCAAAATAGCAGAGCGACCGAAGTATCGGAAAACTTTGATAGGACTACAAATTCTAAAGCTATTGGAAGATAAAGACAGATCGTTATACATCCACTTGATAAAAGAGCCATTATTGATGTTGGAACAATTATTAATGAATTGTAAATTTGAAAACATTCAAAACATTTTAAACTCGTTGCACGAGAATTTACAACATCCCGACATAGGCATCAGCAATTTTTATAAAGTTATAAAATTTTATGCCAAAAAGTCGTTAGATTTTCGTGTATCGCTTCGACGTGACGGTACTAAAAATAAAACAAAAAATATGTCACAACCTAATCTTGAGGCAGAAGATAATGAATTTGTTATGCCTGTCAATGTACCTACTAAGGAAGAATGGGTCCCGAATGATAGGGTAACTCGAAAACATTCAAAACTATGTTTTAATCAATATATATTGTATTACACACACGCACACACACGATACACATATGCAGGGTCCTCAAAAAGTTAGGAAACGATCAAATATCTCGAAAATGAAGCATTTTTGAGAAGAAAGTTTTAGACAAAAATTGTAGGGTTTAAAATAATGTATTTACTGATCAGTTTGATTATCTCGGGTGGCGTCGCCAAGGTCAGGTTGATTTTTTTAAATAGAACACCCTATTTTTTATTCCAGAATATAATAGCCGGCGTCAAGAGCTTTTCAAAACATTGTAATAAAGTTATTTTTCATTAAATACATTTTGAATTATAAGGCTTGAAAGTTACAGTATCGCCAGCATTATCATTACGCAAAGAGACCGATGGCTAAAACTTCTTGAATGTTGTTTAGGATCATGTCCTGGATAACATTTGTTAAGATCAAAGTCATTGGAGATTGTTTCTCTTATTTTCATTTTTGCACTGGTATTTAATTTTTACGTAAAAATGAATTTTAGTCGTCGGTCAAACACCTTAGATAATACTAATAATCGCGGTATTGTAACTTTCAAGCCTTATAGCTCGAAAAGTACTTAATAAATAGAACTTTAGTGTATATATAGCGTTTTGAAAAGCTTTTGATCATCGGCTATTACATTCTGGAATAAAAAATAGGGTGTTCTATTCAAAAAAATCAACGTGATCTTGACCTGATCTTATCGACGCCATCCGAGGTCAAACTGATTAGATCAGTAAATACATCATTTTAAACCCTACAATTTTTGTCTGAAACATTTTTCTCAAAAATGCTTCGTTTTCAAGATATTTGACCGTTTCCGGACTTTTTGAAAACCCTGTATATACAGGGTATATTTGAAATAACGTACACTAATTATACAGTGCTATTTCTAATAAAAAACTGAGTCGCAAAGTCCTCTACCATTTTGCAATTTTTGTAATAGTTAACAAGATATTAATTACTAAAAATCGCTGAATATTGGTTTTCAATAATTTTGTACTCAAATACTATCAACTTTATAAAAACTGCAAAAATTGTTAATTTTCTTCTCATAAAGTTATGAGAATTTTTTCAGAATTTTTTAATACCGTATTTTCTCATGTTGGTAAAAATAAGAAAATGTAGTATTAAAAAGTTGATAAAAAATTCTAAAAAAATTCTTAGAGTTCTATGAGAAAAAAATTAATGATTTTTATCTCTTGCAGTTTTTTTAGATAAAGTTGATAGTCTAAAATTGATAGTATTTGAGTAAAAAATGATTGAAAACCAATATTCAGCAATTTTTAGTAATTAATATCTTGTTAACTATTGCGAAAATTGCAAAATGGTAGAAGACTTTTTGACTCAGTTTTTTATTTTAGGAATAGTATTGTATGATTAGTGTACGTTATTTCAGATACACCCCGTGTATATATATATATAGAGTGGCCCATGTAAAGTGTTACAAGCTATTATCTTTGAAAGTGTGTGTCAAATGACTAATATGTTCTGATAAAAAGTTTTATGACTTTGAGGAGAGCATAATGGATGGTACCATTTGTTTGACCTTGGGTAGCGTTATCAAAGTGAGAGCAAGGCTACTTTGAATTTTTTAAATGGAACTCCCATTTTTTATTTCATTTTCTTGTAGCTTACCTCGAGAGCTTTTCAAAACATTATAATAAAATATTTTTTCATTAAGTATTTTTCGAGTTATAAGGCTCGAAAGTTACAATACAGTTGGCATTAGCATTACGCAAGTTGTCCGACCGATGGTTAAAACCTCTTAAATGTTGTTCAGGATCATGTCCTGGATAATATTTGTCAAGATCAAGGCCATTGGAGATTATTCCTCTTATTTTCATTTTTGCACTAAAAATTCATTTTTACGTAAAAATGAAAATAAGAGATACAACCTCCAATGGCCTTGATCTTGACAAATATTATCCAGGACATGATCCTGAACAATATTTAAGAGGTTTTAACCATCGGTCGGACAACTTGCGTAATGCTAATGCCAACTGTATTGTAACTTTCAAGTCTTATAACTCGAAAAGTACTTAATGAAAATGAACTTAATTATAGTGTTTTGGAAAGCTCTCAAGGCTACAAGAATATGTAATAAAAAATGGGGGGTTCCATTTAAAAAATTCAAAGTGGCCTTGCTCTCACTTTGACATTCAAAGTCAAACAAATGGTACCATCTTATGCTCTCCTCAAAGTCATAAAACTTTTGTCTGAACATATTAGTCATCACACACTTTCAGAGATAATAGCTTGTAACACTTTACATGGGCCACCCTATATACACAGTGGTGTGCAAAAGTTTCTGGCCAGTGACATTTTGTACTCTATAAAAAAAGCCTGATAAAATTTTAGTCATTGTCGGATGTTAGTACAAGATTTCGTTACCACGTCTTGTACTAACACTCGATAATAATTAAAATTTTATCAAGCTTTTTTTATGAATTAGAGTACAAAATATTATTGACCGGAAACTTTTGCACGCCACTCTGTGTGTGTGGTGCGTGCGTGTGCGTGCATGTATGTCTATACACAGAGTGTTTCAAACCACCTGTACCACTCATTTAAAATTGAAGTAAATGGTTTTTGTAAATGATTCCGAAAATTTTAATAAGTAAATCGGGTACATACTATCGAATGATGATATTTTCAACTTCCGGTTCCGACCGGAAATGGGTTATTCAAACCGGAAGTCGATTTTTAAGTACAACATAGTATTTTTTATTGCAGATTCGGATTCTACACGAAAAAATATAAAACTTATCTGAAACATTTTTTTTCAAAAGTGCCTTTGTTAACCATGAAATAATTTTGAAATTTGATAAAAAAATCGATTTCTGGTCAAGATAACTCATTACCGGTCGAAACCAGAAGTTGAAAATATCACCATCCGATAGCGTGTATCTAATTTACTTATTAAAATTTTGGGGATTTTTTATAAAAACCGTTTATCTCGGTTTTAAATGGGTGGTATGATATATGTATATTATAGTATATATTATAAAAAAATATATAGTAATTATGCAGTTTAGGGGAGCCCCCAATAATCTTGACCTTGACATATGTTGTCAAGGTCATGACCCTGCGTGATCTTGAGTAAGTTTTAGCCGTTGGACGTTATTTATTAAAAAGTTATATACAAAAAAAGTTCAAGAAATAATGTCTCATTTCTGCTATATAAAACCAAAATTTTTTACTTTAAAATGAATTTCCTGCTTTAAAAATATTGTTTTCTTATATAATTTTTGTTCTTAAAGCGGAAAATGTTTTTTCGGCTTTATTCTGCACTCTATAACGAGCATACACTGTATAACAGCCACCTTCTTCAATAAGGAAAGAAAATAAAATGTAAGCAATATTAATTTATAAAGAAATTTAATTAGCATGAAACGGATACATGGAACTCATAATGTCAAAAAAAGCATGAATTCGATCATTATAAGTAACGACTTTTCACGCGATGACTTTAGTAAAAGTTTCATTTTAAATGAAGAGTTGTTGCAAAATCATAAATTTTCTGCTTTAGAACAAAGATTATATAAGAAAATAATGTTTTTAAAGCAGGAAATTCATTTTAAAGCAGAACATTTTGGTTTTATATAGCATAAATGAGACATTATTTCTTAATAATCTAAACTTTTTTTGTTTATAACTTTTTAACGAGTAACGTCCGACGGCTAAAACTTTCTCAAGATCACTCAGGGCGATGACCTTGACAATATATGTCAAGGTCAAAGTCATTGGGGAGGTGCTCCCCTAAACTGCATAATTACCAAATATATAGTAAATTATTAACAAATTTACATAATGAAATCTGATATTTAACAGGCTAGAGAGTGCAGTTGCTGCAAGGCTGTGATATTTTCAATGTTTAACAGACGACATCACTGTCGGCGATGTGGCCGTGTTATTTGTGCTATGTGTTCTCAGCATCGCATGCAAGTTGCTGGTTATCCCAGTTCCATGTTGGTACGCGTATGCGATGATTGCAAACATCAAACGATATTACAGATGCGTGCGGCGCAAAGTGCTCCATCGACATCCAGTAATGAGCTGTTTGATAACTGGCGATTAACAAAAGACGAAAAGCATAATCGCACCATAAGAGACGAGTTCTCATTTGAATACGCGCCAAATATTTCGCTGTGTCTTGCTATTCTTAACTTATACTGCGATTCTAAAATATATACCAGGTAATAAGTATAGTGAGAAATATATAAGAAATATAATAAAATAAATTATAATTTAATTTATAAGAAATAAATAAAATAATTTCTTTATATAGTTTCTTGTTAGACCGTTGCGATGAAATGAAGCGATTACTCCAACCCGTTAGTGGCGATAGGATAAATCCCGAAATCGATCATGCGGTAATCATCAAGATGATACGTTCTCTGCTAACTGCGGCTAAAATGAAATGCGCGAAATTTGGATTTAATACTGGCCTCGCGCACTGCGATCGATTCTTATCGCAGGTGGATCTAATTGCAACTCTAGTCCAATCCGATTGTGTGACTCTTATACCGATGGACGACCTCGACGAGCACACGTTGAGGAAATTGCGCGATCTCCTCACTGAGAAGGAACGTTGGACGTTGGCGTTGGACGTCAGCACGAAGGCAGGATTGGACACACAAGGCGTGTGGGCCGCATGGGGAAAAGCTTGCTTGAAGGTGGGACATTTAGAACAGACGAAAGAAAAGTTTCAACATTGCCTTGATAAAATTACACACGAGGATCTTGACGATTGGGTCATGCTGTTTTATCCCAAGGAGCCGATCGAAAGTCCCAAGAAAGAGTTAACGGTAACGATGACACAGTCCGCGCAGAAGGGGAACGAAATATCGGATGAGGAAAAACAAGCGTGCAAAGCCGGTTACTTGAGAAGAAACGAATATTTTAAGTGCCGGCCGCTAAAAGATCCACCGTTGCTGACGGAGATCCTACAAATATTAGATACCTTAAGCATTCATCGATCCCGAACACAGCATCCAAGTCCGCAGTCCAAATCTGATACGGCGCAAGAAATCCTACAAACGCTCAATAGTCTGAAAGCTGTTAGCCAAAATCAATTTAACGTTAAATATGTAATACCCGCTAGTCAAACGGTTTATTATCAAGAAAGTTTGTATTATCTATTGGCATACGGAAGTTACACCTCTATTTTACAGTTCTTCTTAAGGCACAAAGAGTTTGATAAGTGCCTTGTATATATCTTAGACAATGACATAGAATGTGATCTATTTCTTAACGGAGTTTATTTGTACTGTTTGAAAAACGGCCACGTCGAGAAACTTCACAATGCGATGAGGGCGAAAGATCCTACTTTAGTTACTTGGAAGAAATACTTAATATTCGTCTGTCATTTCATGGAAAGAAAACAATATTGGCATATTTTATATCAGATACAGCTCTTTATGAGAGATTATGTACGAGCATCGATGACGTGCATCCGTTTTTATACCAATGAAGCGAACACTTATTCAGATTTGCACAACAGGGCGCATCTGTTACAAGACGCTCAAAAGCACTTAGAGTTGGAATTGCAGACGGAAAGCTTAACTAAAAGAAGAAAAAATATAAACTCTGATCACAGCGGCCAAAATACTTTAGTGATGGAGCCCTCGGAGATAGACAGACATATAAACACTATATGCAGACAGACGGAAATTGTGAAGTTTCTAGCAAACTGTGAAAAAGAGGAAAGACCTTCAACTGAATTTTTAAATCTTTTTCCAGATATTGACAGCGATAATTTTCAGAAACTTCAGATACCTACATTATTTGGTAACCAACAACAGAAGATACATCTAGCTGTTTTAGCTATATTGTGCGGCCGCGATATTGAAGAAGGATTCGGCATAGCTTTCAGGATAATGCAAGGTTGGTAGCAATCAGTGATATGGACCGAATGAAATATGTACAAAATGTAAACTCGTAATAATATGTGTTATAGATGAACTAATGTTTTGTCATGTGTAACACTTTTACAGATTATAATCTTCCACAACAGAAGGTGTATTCTTTAGCTGGCCATGTGTTAGCTTTAAAAAATAATGTAGCTGCAATCGAGCAGTTGATCAAGTGTTGCCGTAGCTCTGGAGCACCTAATGCCCACATTATTTCGGATCATGTTTTATCACACTGTGTGAAATTATTGTTGACTCATTCATACCCTGAACAGATTCCAACACTCAAGAATCATATAGATATTTTAATCAGACTGATAATCGACACAGAACTGAGAGTGAGATTCATTTCAATTATATCAGTATACAGGATTCAGCTAAATTTTATGATCTGTTTTGGCTTTGATTTTTGTTCCTTTGACATGAGGCCAGTTATATTTGAGATATGGACTTATGATAGAATAGATTTTATCTGATAAAGTTTCCAAGTCATTTGAACCATGTTCTCTAAAAATCATTAAGAGATGATGAAAGGGCGCTAGATGACTGTGGATTGTTCCACCAAACTTTTGAGAGTTGTTAAAGCTCTTATCATGCTTTTACTATAGATTTAAAAAGTATTTACGAATTGAGGAGATTGGCAGAATAAAGGCACAATTTTACTTAGGCCCTTTTTCCGGAGATTAGCGCAAATAAACAAGAAATTGATGTTGCTTACATTAGTTAAATATGAACGTGTTTCGATTGTCCTGTGATGGTGAAAATGATATAATCTATGGAAAAAGGGCATAAATGATTTAAAATCATTAATAAGATTTTTACCAAAGGACTGAACGAAAACGGTACGACAATAATGTGTTTTTATTACAACATATTTATGTTAAAAAATCTTACGAAAATTAATCAGATAATGATTGAACATTATTTCAATTTATTTTGTAGAAGTAAAAAGTAAAATGTATTTTATATTCATTTTATATTTCTTCTAGAAGAATGTGAAAATAAACATTTCTGCAGTTCTCATAGTCTTTTCTTTTTGTCGATTCTTACAATATTATGAGCAATATTCGGAAAAAGGGACTAAGTGCATTTTTAAAATTGCAAATAATTTTTAAATATTAATCATAATATGTAGAGAAATATTATAACATATAACTTCTCAAAGACATTACTCGTATATAAATATACATTTAGTACTGTTCCCATTTATGGTATAATAAAAAAGTAACAAGTTATTTTAATTTTTATCAAAATCAAAATTTGGTAATTAGACCTTTATTCCGCCCATCCCCTCAATTTGAAAGGATCCCGCACAAATCATATGGAAAAGTGCTTTCGGTCGAATTGGCTGAATTTTTGATATGTTGTAGTTCTCGTCATTCTGAACAAATGTTTCTAATAAACACAACTTGATCCTATGGCTAGTTTTAGAGATATAAGCTGTCAAAGTGTCCTCTGTCGAAAATGCGATGTGCACTACATACGCATCATTATCGACTCCTTAGGGCTCTGTTTCCAATATATATGAGTGAAATAGTTAATGATAGTAATTGCAATAAATATATATACAATAATTATTATAATATGTATAATAATTATTATAAATATAATTACAATTATAATTACGTTACGATCATAATTATAATTATAATTATTATATTTTTCTAAAATCACATTGTATCAATTTAAAAGCTCATAGTATGACTCCGAAAGGTAAAATGTTGAAACCATATTTTTCTGCTCTCAGCATTATCCATGTTGATCTTGGGTAACGCTGAGAGCAGGAAAATATGGTAACCATGATAGTGTATTCACAATAATACACTGAAAGAAAAAATTGGTTGAATATGGCATAGCATTTTTAATTGGTTGCAGTAGCCAATTAAAAATGCTATGCTATATTTTATCATCATTTGCTGCAGCAGCTAATCACTTCTTTCAGTGTACTTAGCACTTCATCTTTTATTATTTTTGGTACATTCAACATATTTTAATTAATCGACTGAATTCTTATGAGAGATTGACAAAAGTGAATAAACTGAAAAGCATTATTGTCGACTTCAATCATACGCATGTGCACATACACACGCACGAACGCACGGGATCATATAACCTGCCACGTGCACGTCGTTAATCCTAAGTAATTCTGAGAGAAAAATATATGATTTCAACATTTTACCTTCCGGAGTCATACTATGAGCCTTCAGATTGATACAGTGTGATTTTGGAAAAATATATAATTATAATTATATATATATAATTATGATCATCATAACGTAATTATAATTGTAATTATATTTATAATAATTATTATATATATTATAATAATTATTGTATATATATATTTATTGTAATTACTATCATTATAATTATTTAATTCATATATATTGGAAACAAAGCTCTAAAGAGTCGATAATGATGCGTATGTAGTGCACATCGCATTTTCGGCAGAGGACACTTTGACCGCTTATATCTCTGAAACTAGCCATAGAATCAGTATTACTGACTAAATCATATAATTTTTGTATAACAAATACTTTTTCTCCTTCACAGATTCGAAAATCTTTTTCCAGGATTAAAGTATACGCATTAATACGTGTTTGTGAGATGGAGTTAATGCCGAGAACGACTAAAAATTTTGAAATTGATATTTTTTACCATTTTGTAACATGGCGTCTCAAGCTGTCAAGTCGTGACATTTGTTTGATACAAAAGTTTTATAACCTGTACTTACGAAAAAGTAATCCACAAACGTAGTTTGCACAAACAAATAACGTCGAGTTCTTAGAATTAGTCTTAGACGCTTTATCGCGATGAATTTGTTATAAGAAAATTGACACGAATGTGCGACTGAATAGCTGCGTTCAGCAAAGAAAGCTGCTTTGCAACTGTTGTAAAATTCTTCAATATGATTGATTCTTGCTTTTGATTCCTTATAGATCTAAATGTATAAACCAATCATATTGAAGAATTTTACAACAGTTGCAAAGCTGCTTTCTCTGCTGGACGCAGCCATTGTATCATAGGTTGCGTGAGATAAAGGCTACGTTTACACTGTGCATTTAGGCCGCGGCCTATACAATAGATGTCTTTGTTTATTCTGTATATTAAACAAAGACACCTATCGTATAGGTCGCGGACTAAGCGCACGGTGTAAACGTAGCCATTAGTGTGGTAATATATAAAGAAATGTCCGTGCGCTGAAAAAACAGCGACATCTAGTGACTTTGTCGGAGTCGGAGCTTCGCTTTAGGGTCCCCTTACATTTGTTTAGAATGACGAGAACTACAACATATCAAAAACTCAGTCAATTCGACTGAAAGCACTTTTCCATATGATTTGTGCTGAGTCCTTTTGTACTTTTTAGTAAATTTTCGTTTTGCAGTGTGAGAATCAGAAATCTTAGGATGAAATACGTTGATTGATCAATGTCCGAAATTTTTTGGTGGTCAATAAAATTTTAGTTTTTGTAAAATTACATCGATTTTTGTTTGACCTCGAGATAATTTTCGGTTAGTACAATCATGACCCCAGGGCACCTATCATGAAACAAATCGGAATGGATTCCGATTGGAATTATTAAATTATTCTCTAGATTATTGTGTTTTCTAGGGAAAACGGAAATAATTCCGATCGGAATTCCATGATAGGTACCCTGTGACCTTTTTATCATTTTAAATTTAAAAAATGAATTTTTGTTTGATTTTTAGGTGATCTAGAACCGTTATCACATAAGATTTGACGCCATAATAAGTCCACATCTCAGATGTAACTCTCTCTCAAGTCAAAAGTTGCGCTAAAATAAATCATAAAATTTAGTTAAATCACTTTAATTATCAGTATGTGAGCACATATAAATATACATAAACTTTGTAACACTTTTTAAAAATATGAAGAGATTTCTAATATACTCTTTATATATTTTGCAATTATTCTTTTCCAGATAAATGCATACATTGAAAATAAACAATTAAAAGCTGCATATCTGCTTGCAGTGAAGTATTCTAGAGCACAAGATATAAGGAGGATCTTAAAAGAATCAGATAGACTTGGTCAAAATGCAATTAAAGCGATATGCTTAAAATGGCTACAACAAAAACCGAAAAAATAAGCATTCGGATCTATTCCGACAAAAAATTGAAAATAAAACAGGTATGTAATAATAGTACAAGATCTACCGCGAGTTTATGCACCTATCGCGTATACAGATAAAATGCAAAAAAAAATCGAAGTTCGTGTTGAGGGCAATACTAAACCACAATGTAAAAAAAAGTGGTCAGGAATATCATTAATTACGATATTTTTTATTTAAAAATAAAAAAAAATGACCCATCGCGTATGTTCATAAAAGGGCTACCGTTGGAAATGGGAGGATCTGTAGATTACGAAAATGGTAGCGCACAGTGCGATAGCACACATCCACTCACATCTGCCGGTGCCTAGTAACTTTTCACTGCTTTACTAATGAAAATATTTTATTTTAAATTGGCCAATTAGCAATGTGCTCTATAGGAACCCTCCGTAACTTAATATATCTCAATGATCTTATAATTATACATTATAATTTTATATTTTATACATAATATACATAATATTCAATTATATTCCAGAATATACATGTTAAGATAAAAAAGTTAAGATAAAAAATACAAAAAAAATGTTTCCCCATGAATTCAGGAAATGATATGGTGCTTCCAAACGGTCATCCCCATTCTAAGCTGTACCCCATCTAGCGTTGCATGACCTCTGCGATCGTATGGAAACTGCTACTTTGATGATCCACGAATTCTGAACATTAATAAATGTATAACTATGACATATCTAGTCAATAGGTACCATTCCAATACTATTATAGCAATATTACAATGTTCCAATAATATTATATTGTATAAGTATCGAAATAATTCTAATTTTTATATACAATTATAAATAAAAAGCTATGTGTTTTACATAGCTTTTTTTTAACAATTTTAATATTAAACAACGTTACATATAAAATCACTCTAAATAAAAAATCGAAAATTATATGTCTATTTCTTATGATTATTTTATTTATTCATGTCTATGTCTTATGACCTAATGAAAAATTTTTCATACGTTTTCATGTATAATTATATGTATTATTATATGTATATACAAAAGTTAAACAATTTTTTCAGTACCTTCTGCTTTTTCTTCTACTTTGTTGTTCTCTTCTTTCTCTGCTTCGTCTGTAAAAATTTCTTTTGGTTCAATGATATGCATAAATAAATTTTGTTTTTCAACCATGATTTGATCTCTTCTCTTGACAGGAATTGGGAGTATGTTGTATTGATCTCATTACAATTTGTATTCCAATTTGTGTTGTCCAGGGTTAGATCGGAACTAGTTAAAAAAATCAAATATTAACGTAAACAGTTGATAACTTGTAATTTAATTTAGTTCATTCGAAATAGTCTCGGTAGTCTAAAGGCTTAGGACGCTCGCACGGAATGCAAGAGATCCGGGTTCGACTCCCGGCCGAGGCATTATTTTTCGCAATAAGTTTATTACAGTTTTTAAGTTGGGAATTTTGGGGGGATTATTAATATTTCAGATTTGATTGCGTTGAAAGTCCGACAACCATATCGGCACGCAATTATAATTTCTGAAATTAATTCATTTAAAAAATGAATTTAAAATAGTTCAACATCTTAACGTTCAGACCGTTATTGGCGTTTCTTAGTTTAAAGTAATGTATTTAACATAAGCGGTCTTCCAATCTTATTATTGAAATAAATTAACTTTTAACTTGTCAAATAGACATTTTAAACGTATTAATTTTTTAACTTTTTGGTGAAACGTTTTTTTTTTTGCTGGTTTAGCCGAAAATGAAAGATGATTCTGTCGACTTGAACCATGGTCGACCGCGGCGTTTTGTCCTGGTTCCCACTACTGGACTCATCAGTAAGGCGATGTAGTAGAAGAATTTTAGATCGAGATCCCATTTAAAGGGAATTCGTATGACTGTGGTGCTCACGAGAATCCGCGCGAGTCCTCGCTAGACCTCTGGTGGCGAGTCGCCATAACTTAATAACCAGTTGTTAAGCTATTTGTTTAAATGTATAGTTAATTTTATAACTTTAACTTTTATACTTAAAAGGAAAATAACTTACTCAACTGTGGTATCTTCAATATCAATCAATATTGTACAATTATTATTTTCTGTGACATTTTTTCCTTGGGAAATTGCGTGTTCTGATTACTTCCCGAGAACAAACCATTTTAAACGTTATAATTCCACGGGCGTTGGATTGTCGTATGCTCCACTCATTAATCTCATATATAAAAAGAAATTTTCAAGTACATCTTGATTTAGTCTTCTTGTTAGTAAATATTCGACATTAAAAAAAAACATCTCGGACGAGTACTTTTCTTTGATGTACATACAGAAACATTTGAGATTTTTTTTAGTTTTGATATTTTGGCATATGTAACATTTAATAAAATTAGATATCTGAATTAATTTTTACACAAAACTAAACGCGAAATTGTATGACTGTCAATATACAGGATGATTCAGAATAACCCCGTGTCCTTGCAAAGACGTGTTCCTGACTGAATTCTGAGACGATTTTTCCTCTACGAAAATTTTACCCGATGCTTACTTTTTGAGTTATTAAAGGATAAAGTTATCGAATCACAGGTCGCGTAGAAGGTAAACAGGAGCGGTGCACTCACTGTCTGACGCGAGCGACCACAAGGGGCACTCGTTCAGTCGCCTAAGGACATAAAGTTCTTATGTTCCACATAATAAACGCTCGCGCGCGCGCGCGCGCGCGCACACACACACACACACACCCCCTCTCTTTCTTTGTCACTTACCTTGCAGAGATTCGTTTTCTTTACATCCTAATTATAAATCTTTAGAAGCTATATACTCGTACGTCCTAAAACTATAGTTCAAAGTAGAAGCAAAATTTTAACTCGGGGAAATTTATCCGTCAAGTTACGACGTATAAAGAAAACGAATCTCTGCAAGGTAAGTGACAGAGAAAGAGAGAGAGAGAGAGAGAGAGAGAATGTGTGTGTATGCGCGCGCGCATGCGGGCGTTTGTCATGTGAAACATAATAACTCTATGTCCTTAGACGGCTGAACGAGTACCCCTTGTGGTCGCTCGCGTCAGACGGTGAGTGCGCCACCCCTGCTTATGCGATTTGTGATTCGGTAACTTTATCCTTTAATAACTTAAAAAGTAAGCGTCGGATAAAATTTTCGTAGAAGAAAAATCGTCTTAGAATTCAGTCAGGAATACGTCTTTACAAGGACATAGGATTATTCTGAATCACCCTGTATATCTCATTATGTTTGTAATGCTTGCCATGTCCTGTGTACAAGAACCATTATCTTTCATTACAGTCCCCTTTGAGGACTTACTTTCAAAAAATATTTCATGAATGTTCGTCAGAATACAAGTTATATTTCTTATAATGCTGCACCTTTTATTCTATCCCGAATGGTTTTCAAACACGAAAACCCAAACTCCACCACGTCCGTCTGGTGGCGATCCCGCATACTGTTCGTGGGTGAATGATGAAAAGTATAAAAATAAAGTTATCTTTACGATATCTTTTAAAATGACAACAAATGAATTTCTCATAAAAGATATCATAATTATGTCTAGTTTCTGAATCAAATAATAGCGGCGCATACGCATTTTCATGGCTCAAAAACCATACAACATAATGATATCTTCCATGAGAGCACAAATTGATATTATTTAGCATGACATCATGAAGATAAAAATTTCAAGAAATCTCTGAAGTGAGATATCTTAAAGAATTCTCCTAGTGAATACCTCTGATAAATAATTATTACAAGATATCATTTGGACATCATTTTCAAGATAACTAAATATTCTCCTGAAAAAGTTCTCTTAAAATTTTCATTCTGACAAGCATGCTGTCTGGACAATGCATCGTGCTCAGTTAACTCGCTTAGACTTATCTTCTGGAGTTGTCGTGGTGCGATGGGTAAGAAATCGGAAATCGAAAAAAATGGCTGAAGATTATGACATCATCATTCTTGCCGAAACTTGTTTGAGCCTGCAGCATGCTTTCAACATTAGAGGATTCAACTGCGTTAGACTCTTCGTCTCACGCATAGGGGTACGGCTGTCTTTATCCGAGCTTCAATCCTGTATACCGTCCCGAGTAATAACTCCAACTTGCTTCCTCATTTCGAATTACTATCCATATCTGTTATTCTTAGTTGTTTCTCCCTTAATATTATTGGCATTTATTGCTACCTTAATGCGCCCGCGCCACGAGCGGTGGTGGACTCTCTTTTTTCGTTTGCAGGGGCTCAAGATTCGGTTTTGCTCTTGGGGGATTTTAATGCTCATCATCCTGTATGGGGATCCCTTAGAACTAGCATAGCTGGTTCACTCATTAGCGACTCAGTAGACTCCTTGCACTTCATTTGCATGAATCCTCCTTATTCTACTTTTCTTTCTCATCCCTCCAGATCTTCTACTATTATTGACCTTATTTTTGCCTCACCTCACCGGATCTGGCCTTTATTTGCAACACACAAATCACACAAGATCTTCTTGGAAGCAACCATTTCCCGGTCACGGTCGACATCAACTCTTCTTCTACCTTCTTCCATAGACTTCGTCTCACTCGAGAACAATGGAAGTATGTCGCTTCCATCCAAGCTTAGGGATCATGCCTCGGATATTATTAAGGGTGTTACATTTTCAGATCTTCCTCTCTCGCCAGTCGGAGAAATACGAATCTTTCACTCGTAACCTCCTCTCCTGCTCTGCTAAATCCATTCCTCCAAATGATTCTAAGCGATTCAAATATTTCAATAGCGGTGGGCACTCCTCCAGAGGTCTCCCCCCCTGGCTCCTTGGTGGACTCCTCAATGTGACGAGGCTCGTACTTTGGTCTTGAAAAATTTTAGATCGATTCCCACAACCGAGAACTTTGACACCTATTGAGAGGCTGTAAGGCAGACTCGGCGGGTTCTCCGGAGGGCCAAGCGCAATGGATGGAAGAGATTCTGCGAGAGCCTTAGCCATCTTACCTCTTCAGCAGAGGTATGGCATATGATCAAAAAGTTCAGAAAATCGTCGCCCATTGCATATGACCCTTCTAGTAATGTTATCGGTCACGAAGAGACCGCGGTTCGTGAGGCTGTGGCCAAAATTTGCCCCGATTCCTGCTCCCCTCCTCTCCTCACTCATTATCCCAGCCTTAACAATCAGAGCAGCCGCACCAACAGCTGCAATCTTCTGTACTGTGTTAAGGACTCTTTACGCTGGTTAGACTCTCCTTTCACAATCAGAGAAATCCATGCAGCACTGGACTCCATTAAAATTTCCTCGAGCTCAGGTCTTGATTGTATCGAATATCAGCTTCTCAAAATGCTTCCCGACATCCTTCTATCCTGTCTTCTCACTATTCTAAACCAATTATTTCAATCCTCTATCTTCCCCCGGAACAATGGTCTCACTCTCTAGTCTTCCTTCTCCCTAAATCCCATGGGGCAGGTTTCCGTCCTATTTCTCTAACACCCTGTATTTTAAAAGTCGTTGAGCGTATGATCCTCAACCGTCTGTACTAGCTTGCGGAATCTCCATCCGCTATGTTCCCCCTTCTCTTCCCAAACAACCAATTTGGCTTTAGGAAATTTAGATCCTGCCAAGGTAACCTTATTATCCTAATTACTAAGATCCACATCGGCTTTATTAAGGAACGAGACACGGTCGCGGTTTTTATAGAAATTAAATCGGCGTTCAATAACATCTCACATCCTTATCCAAGACTTAACGAATTTTGGTTTCCCACCTCTTTTCATCAACTTTGTTAATAATTTAATTTCCTCTCGTGTCGTCCAGTTTGTTTCGCAGGAATCTCTCTCGGATCCTTTTATCTCTCGTAAAGATACTTCTCAGGGCTCGGTCCTCAGCCCCACTCTTTTTAACATTTATTTACACGGGATCAAAGATGTTTAGACTCTCACACCTCTTTGCTTCAATTTGCAGACGACATCGTTATCTATTCCACCTGTTTGCATACTCCAGATGCCCTTCGATCTGTAGAGACTTCTCTTAAAAACATCGACTCTTATCTGTCTAATAGGGGACTGGAGATCTCTCCAAGTAAAACCCAAATGATGGGTCTTCTAAAAAAAAGAGGCTACCCTACCGCTGATCACTCGATTAAAATGGCTGACTACACTATTGTCTCAACCTCTGAAATTTTTGGTGGTTCTACTTGACCCAAAACTCTCAGGGAAAAAACATTTGGAAATGGCAATTACCAAAGGAAAAAAGACAGTGCAAATTCTAATTACTTTGCGGAGAATATGATGGGGAGCCCACCCTTATCTTTTTCTGACAATTTATAGAGTTATGATACGCTCTATCTCATTTTTACATTAAAGGACAGCGATTTGTTAGCTAAATTACAACGTATCCAAAATCACGCCTTTCGACTCTGTTTTGGATATCGTAACTCTACACCTATTAACGTGATGCATGCAGAATCATGTATGCCTCTACTTAGACATAGATTTCAATACCTGCCAGTTAAATATTTTCTTAAGATTATTTCTCTATGGAAGATCCCAGTGTCCATAAAACTTCACGAATTATGCGATATGATCAGGCATACTCCTCGATTTTCGTACTTAAAAAATCATTTTTCAGCAGCCGTCACATTCCTCCGTAAGTGGTCACACAAAAATCGCATATACTCTAGTCTAGGTCTGCCCAACACTTTACTCGTGAGCCGCTTTCACCTCTCCACCGTCTCGGTAGAGCGAGACAGAGCGAAAATAACAAAGGAAAGACGCCTGAATTCAGGTCTTTTTTTTTTTTTTGGTAAGGCAGGGGAAATGCATTACGCATACCACGGGCGTTCGGGAAAACCCCCGTGGTTATGTGGGACTCTCCCGACCTAACCAGGTCGGGCCTACCCACTAAAACCCCTGCCGGTGTCCATCCTCAGGCCTTCGGAGGGGCGCCCCGGGTACGCGTGCAGCATTCTTCCGGGACGCCCCCAGGCCCGTTCGGTCGAGACCGAACCTAACCTAACCTCTGCGGCCCGGTGGAAGGAGCAGTTGCCTCTCCCACCGGGTCGCCGTTCTGTTGTTCGGGCTCCTACTCTAATGGGCGAGGGAGGGACACCGCCTCCTCGCCCTAACCTCCAAGAGGGGGGCAGGCCCGAATCTGGTCCCTCGCCCGCTCCTCCTCCCCCCCGAGGGGAAGGGAAGAGGAGCGGGCCTCGCTGACCATCGGGACGGGGGAGGAGGGGGGACCCTAATGGACCCCGTCCCCTCCCCGTCTCATTCCTCCAAGTTGATGGTCTGGCAGGG
>NW_017257268.1:236585-237939 GCF_001594055.1 Mycetomoellerius zeteki
CCCCCGGCCTCGGGCTGCCACCGGACCTCTTCCGCGGTGCGCGCGCGGGCGACTGCCCCCGCGCGCCGCGGCGCCGTCCCTCGCGGGCTCCCTCGCCCGCTCGGCCTCTTCCTTCACGAGCATCACCTGCTCGCAGAAGGAGGAGACCGCATACCACTTTCTTTTGCTCCCCAGCATCGCGCCGACAACGCCAGGGAGCGAGAGATCCCTTCCGATGACGGCGACCAGGGCACCGCGCTCCGCATCCTATGCGGGACACACCTCTAGGGTGTGTTGCGCGGTGTCCAGGTCGCCGTGACAGTGGTGGCAGTGCGTGCCACGCTCCCTCCTTATACGACACAGGTACTCACCGAAGCACCTGTGCCCGGTGAGCACCTGCGTCAGCCTGTAGGTCAGGCCACCCCAACTCCTCTCCACCCCCTGTCGCAGGCGGGGCCCTATGGCCTCGACGACCCTCTTGGCCGCCATCTCCGGGTCCTCGCGCAGTCGGCGCGACCACTCTTCGAGGATCCGGTTTCTGGCGACCGACCTCCAGATGTCCACCATTCTTTGGGTGACCGGCACCTCCTCGAGGCGGGAGGCGGCCACCATTCGGTAGACCTCCTCTTTCCCCGAGGCCAGGAGGTCGGCGGGCGGCACCCCCGCCAACACAGTGACGGAAGTGTGCGACACCGTCCTGTACGCCCGGGCTATGCGCACGCACAGCCGCCGTTGCACGCCATACATGGCGTGCTTGATGCGACGGCTGTGCGTCGCCTCCCCTGCCCAGACGGGGGCCTCGTACAGGAGCCTCGCCAGGACGGTGTGCGCATACATACAGCGCACTGCCCCTCGGGGGCCGCCGAGGTTTGGCATCAAGCCGGCCAGGACGTCCGCCTGCTTGTGGAGCCTGGGAGCCAGCTGGTCGAAATGACCGCCGAACTCCCAGACGCCGTCCAGGATGAGGCCCAGGTATTTCAACCCGGGCCCCACCTCCACTCGGGCCTGACCTACCCTAACAGTGGCTACGTTTACACCGTACGTTTAGTCCGCGGCCTATACACCAAATTCGACCTAATTTAAGTTACATTATTTAAATCGCACGCTGTAAACACTACTATACCTGACCCAACCTGTTGTAGGTCAGGCCGGATTTTTTAGCGCCCTCACCTAAAATAGGTCGTCTACTCGGTGTAAACGCGCGACTGACCCGATCTAAAAGCTTCGTAGCTATTTGCTCGGTAGGACGCTGCTGTTTTGTTGAATAGTTAGGTTAAACCAGTTTGTTATTTACTTCTAGATTGTGAAAAGACTAATTGATTTATGCAAAGAACATAAATATTAAAAAAAAAGATGGAAAAAAGTTCATGTAGCA
>NW_017257268.1:238349-245193 GCF_001594055.1 Mycetomoellerius zeteki
TGTAGCCACTGGCTGGAGGTGGGGGGCCCCCGAGACCCGTCATGGAAAAACATGGCCTCGGTTTTGTGGGCCGCCACCTCTAGCCCCAACCTCTTTATATAGCGCAGCGAGCACTCCACCGCGACTTCTCCCCTCGTCACGGCTGCCTCCCAGTCGGCTCCGCCGGCCACCACCAGTGTGTCGTCCGCGTAGCACACCAGGTGGCAGCCAACGGGCATCTCCCCGCAGAGCACAGTGTCGTACGCCATAATAGGGGGCCCAACACGGACCCCTGCGGAACGCCGCACGACACCCCCACGCTGCACCAGACTCCCCCTTTCACGGGGAACTCCAGTGCCCTGCTGCGGAAGTAATCCGCGATCACCGCGGTGAGGTAGGGACACCGTGCTCCTCGAGAGCCTGAAGTATTCCGCCCCACGGGAGGGAATTAAAGGCGTTGACTATGTCAAGAGACACAGCCAACGCCACCCCCCCTCCCCCACCTGACGCACAGCGTCATCGGTCGAGCGGCCCTCGCGGAAGCCGTATTGACCCGGAGACAGGTCCGGACCCTCCCGCAACAGATGCCCGACGATGCGGCCAGCCACGATTCTCTCAAACAGCTTGGCCACATCGTCGAGCAAGCATATCGGCCTATAGGCCGATGGGGACTCTACGGGCCGGCCCTCTTTTCTTAGGAGGACCATGTTGATCGTCTTCCAGGGGACCGGGAAGCGGCCACGGCTGAGGCAGAGGCTGAAGAAATCCCCCAGCCTCCGCTCCAGTACCTCCATCGCCACGACCCAGGCCCAGCTCGGGACCTCATCCGGTCCCGGCGCCCACGGACGACCCCCATCCTCCCCACCGCCCGATGGAACTCGTCGGCGGAGACCCTGAGTTCCTCCCTCCAGCCCTCCGGCGGGCCGGCGTAGGGAGGAACCCCCCCAGATTACACCACGGGAAGAGGGCCTCCGTCCGCGAGAGGAGGGGAGGACCCATCTCTACCGTGAGGGGCTTCTGCAGCGCCGCCTGAATTCAGGTCTGACCAAGTGTCCTAGAAAGAGGAGCCAAAAGAAAAAAATTTTTTTTAATTTTTTTATTTAACAATTGTTAACAAAAAATTTTTAAAATTTTTTTTCTTTACAACATTGAAGTATTCTTGAAACCGTACAACTTTTATTTAAAAAATTTTTTTCTATCTTTTATACTTCCGACGATATTCGCCTCGAAAGAAAAATACCGTTTTTTTTTTCAAAACGGTGTTTCACCCCTTAAACATGAGTTAGGGCACGTATAAAAAAAAATATGTGTCTCTTAGATTTTCATGTTTAACAACATATTTCATGGAAAATCAAATCGGTTCCGGACAGTTGTGAAACTTCTCTTGTGAGTACTTTAAGTTAATGGCATCGCAATTTTTAATCTATAGTTAAAAGGGGGCAAGGTTTAAGCTTTTATTTTATTCCAACCAGGAGGTTCTAGGAGCTTCCATTGTTTTTCTACAAATGTTGAAAGATGACCAAAAACACATTTTTTGTACTTTTGTTTAAAAACTAGAGCCAATTCACTATTTTCGTTTCTAGATTCGGATTCGGAAAAAAACCTATCAGAAACAGTTGCCTTCGGCCCGATAAAAAATCTGTGTTTCCCAGTGTTATTTTTACAATATTCTGTATTGTTTGAAAACCGAGCGCCTCAGTCGGAGCGTTGGATCTCGCGCCAAACCGGAGCGCCTCAGGCGCGATCAGTAGAGGGATTCTCTAACTTCCTAACGACGATTGTCGCTGTCGTTAATTATCAACTTTTATCGCTTGCACTATCGACGATGTCGATACGGCGTGATTCTGTAATTTTAACTTAACGATATTTATCGATGCAAAATCGTTACAGACGTATCGACAAAACTTGGTAGCGATTTGGTAAATTTGACAACGTCGCAGTTTTTTTTCTAGTAAAAAGCTAGTAATTTTCAGTAGAGTTTACGAACATGGATGAAAATGGAGCTGAAGTGTGATATCTTTATTCAAAGAAGTTTATGACTATAAACGATATAATTCCTTGAATTCGATATCAGTCAAATCAAATGGTTCTTCTATTTCTCGCAATAGCTGTCTTCTTCTTCTTCTTGATTATGGCCAGGCAATCATCCGATTGAACTGGGCCACTGAGGTCTGCGTATTTAGGAATTTCTTGATTGTATGAATCCTGCTAGCTTTAGTTATAAAATGGTTGCCAATCCCTCCAACCGGACGCCTGTTGCTACCCGGCGGTGATCGCACGCCATGAGGAGGAGGGAAGGAAGGCAATAAAGACTAAAAGAAAAGGTCGTTGGCCTTCATAAAGGCTAGAAGCAGACGACAGAGCTTGGGAGTAGGGGAAGAGAGGGCAGGGGATAGATCCTGGGGAGAATTAGGAAATTTAGATGCTACATAGTCAGGTAGTGATTTGACGTTGGAGTAATGTTTTTCGCAATGAAATATGATGTGATTAATTGTTTGGGAAGAGTCCCCGCAGGGATAGGCGGGGGAGTTAACAATGTTGACCCTGTGAAGGCTCTCATTGAGATTAATATGGTCGGATCTGAGGCGATTGATTAATACTATTTCCTCTCTGTTAAAGGAAGTTTTGTGGAACCAAGGTTTTCTAGAGGTTATGTGGTATTGGTTAAAATACTTTTTACCTTTGGTGGAGGATACGGTTTTCATGTATTCTTCGAATTGTGCATAAGCTTGCCGTTTGGACTCGATTAATAGGTCCTCGTATGGGACGCGAAATTCGGGAGAGTAGCCGTCCGTAGTCGCCTGCTTGGCAATCAAGTCAGCAGATTCGTTTCCAGGTATACCGGAGTGGGCTGGAACCCAAAAAAGGTAATCTCTTTGCCGTTGCGGACTACATCGTGGTAAGCTTGCTTGACATAGTAAACGATGTGATTGCGATGAGTTCTACCCATGTCTTGTACCGCGTCTAATGCGCTCTTGGAGTCCGAGAAGATGACGTTACGTTGCATTCCAAGATCGCCGGCAGCAAGTACTGCTTGATATTGTAGGAAATGTGATGTAAAATCCCGTTAATTGAGTAATTCTGGGATTGTATGTAGATTATAGGATAATGTCAGGAGAATAGAGATTAAGGAAGGTAGTAAGATAAATCTTCGTCACTTTGGGCATTGACTTTATTATTAACACTTCCTTGTTGTACTCCAATTTACACGAATTAACGAGTAATACTAGAATCGCACTGATTCGAACTGAATCGGTATACCGTTAGGTAAAGAACCGAATAAAAGAACAAAGAGCTGACGAGCGTATAGAGAGCAGAGTATCTCTCTCTTAGGAAAATTTAACGACTCGTGCCGTTGTGCCGAATTACACCGGTTTTTATTGCCGGTTGACTTCACGTACAGCGTGCGTGATCTGCGCGTCGCTGTATGCTCCGTTTTCCGCTTTCGTAGTAAACGCAAGTCGGTGCAGATGTCAGCAGCGATTGGAATATGTTATAAATGACTTATGTTAGCAAATTTCTTACAATATAAGGCCCACAGTTCAGCAGAGAAGATTGATGTCTCCGGAGGTAGTTTATGGGCGATGGAGCCGTCCATTCCTGGTGAGTAGACACCGGCGCCGACGGCTCCCTCCGAGCCCTTTGATCCGTCAGTGTAGAAAGAGGTAGCATTCTGTGTATATGAGGATGATTTGCATAGAAAATCTGCAATTATGAGGTTGCTGTTTTCCTTTGATTCGCAGCCGAGCATATCCTTAACGTACGTTATTTCTTGATTGTATACCTCGAAAGAGTGCCAGAAGGCGAGAGGGTAAGTAGAGCGATGAACGAGTCTTTTCGTGGCGAGTGTTGACGTATTGTCTGAAAAGTCTGGAGTCTTGAATGGCCTCAATTTTTTGATTTCTTCTGGTGGCAGTGATTTCTAATTCCTCTAACGCTTCGTATGCCAAACTGAATTTGTGGGCTATAGATTTGTAGATAAATTTAGAGGCGATGAGATTAAATCTAATGTTCATCTTAAATTCTTTAGCCTCGCTGAGCATGACATTAATAGGAGTCGAAATGCGATAACCCATCACCCTTCTAATTAACTTATATTGAAGACGCTGAAGTTTGATGAAATCTGTGGCGGAGGGGCTCCACGTAAAAAATTGGCAGCCGTATTCAATGGCGCTGCGAAATGTGGATCTGTAAATGGTTAAAAGTAGCCCAGGGTGAGATCCCCATTTGATTCCTGAAAGAGTAGAGATGACATTGCTGATTTTCCTGCCCTTGTTCAGCAGATAGCGTAAGTATTGTTTGCCACTGAGCCTGTAATCTAAGATGACGCCCAAAAAACGATGGGTGTGTACTCTGGGAATCTGTGTTTCATTGATGGACAAGGATGAGGCAGTCTTGATAGGGTCGCCTTGTGAGAAAATAATCCAATTAGATTTTTGAGGGGAGACTTCTAAATTTCTGAATTTAAGATAATCGTAGACCTTGTTAAGGGAAACCTGGATGGAAGAAATGGCATCCTCCAAATTTCGTTGAGAAGAGAGCAAGACTATGTCATCCGCGTATTGGAGTTATACGTGTGTTGATATAAAGGTGTTGGTCAAGTTCCTTTAAATATATGTTAAATAGGAGAGGACTAAGGGTAAATCCTTGAGGGATGTCTTTGAGTGAAGTGAAGGGACCGTTTAATTCTCCGTTGACCACAAAGTTTAATTGTCTGTAACAAATTAGATTCTCTACAAATTTCCTGAGAGAGGCGGGAATACCAATCTCGTAGAGATCTGACACCAGAATATGCGGATCCACGTTGTCAAAAGCCCCGGCAATATCTAAGAAGACGGCTACTGTAGGGGTGCGTTGGAGGAAACCAGATTTCACGGCCGTAGTTAGAACCGCTAAGTTATCTTCTCAACAAGCTCTGAAGGGCCTAAAGCCTGATTGGGCTTGAGGGAGGATTGGCCGGGATTCAATAAACCACCTTAATCTATGATACAACATGCGTTCCATGAGTTTGCATAAGCATGGCAAAAGAGAAATAGGTCTGACCGAGGCGCTGTTAGCTTTGGGTATCAGTACTACTAGCGAGGTTTTCCAAGAATCTGGAAATGATCCTTTAGCAAGAAATTCGTTGTAAATATCTAATAAACGCGTCAGAAATTCTGTGGGGAAGTTCGCAATCATGGAGAAATCGATTTGATCTAATCCCGGAGCCGTGTGTTTTTTAACTGATCTAAGAGCGTTTGTAAGATCCCTTATTGTAAAGGGCTGCCGAGCCAGATGAGATAGTTTGAGCGATCTTCGTTCTTCATTGCTTCGATGGACTTGTTGCAATTGTAAAAACAGGATGGGGAGCATAGTTTGGCGATAGAATTTTGAGAAGCCAGTTTATGATTCTGTTGGTACAAATTACTTTGTGTGGTATTCCTTTTGAAAGATTTAATGAGGGTCCAAATTTGAGTTATGGGTGTTTGGCTATTAAAGCTACCAACTAGATCATGCCAGCCTTTGCGTTTTTGCTCGTCTAATCGCTTAGAGCATGAAGTTTTTATTTTTTGGAATTCATTAAAATTGCTTCTGTTAGGATGAGCCGTGAATGTGCGTACGGTTCTTCTTCCCTCTTGGACTGCCTTAGTGCACTCCTCGTTCCACCAGGGTAGGGGAGCGAGTCGTTTGCCTCGTATGCGACTCTGCGGAAAGGCATCGCCTTCCGGGACCAAACTTCTGGTTACATCTAAAATGGATTGCACAAAAGTGTTGTATCGACAGATCGAATTAGAGTCGTTTACATGAGAAATGGCGTCATCGAAGCCGAGAGGCGACGGTACATCTCATCTAATTGTTTCTTTTTCAGGGAGAATTTGTAACAAAATTTAAGTTTATGAGATACCTGTATGCCTATGTTAGTAATCACTGGAAAATGATCGCTACCGTGCGTATCCGAATCAATGTAAGAGTCACAATTGGCGGCTAACAGTGGAGAGGCGAGTGCCAGATCAATTACCGAACTTGTAATGGTGGAAGAGTGGAAGTTTCCCATTGAGAATGACAAGATCAAATTCCTCGATGGCAATCATGAGCTTCCTACCGGACGAAGATGTTTTTTTGCTCCCCCAGGCTGTGTGATGGGCGGTTAGATCTTCTAAAACGAGATATTGTTTATAGTTGTTTAGCTTGCGAAAAAGAGCTTGGAAAAAGGAAGGGGTGTTTTGGTTCGGGTGTATATATTGTTACGTCCTGTAGACTCCACGATTCTTTTCTTTCGTGGAAGATCGATCGTTGTCACTCGGATATCATTTATGAAACATAAGTAGTTAATAACAGTCTCGGACTGTTTATGGAGAATAATCAAAGAGTAATCTACCCCTTATTTTTCACCACGGATCTAAATATCAACCACGGGATTGAGGGCGATGAAATTCCAGACATAGAGACCACGGTCCGTTCAAACAAAAGATCGCAATAGATTCCTCTTTCGATAGACGAATAAATAATTGAATCAATTCCTAGTAGTAACTCCATACCCTTGAAGATAAAACCTAACACCGGTGACCGACGGAAGTTTAGAAATCATAGATTAGACCTTTGAAACTCGAAGAGGAATCTGTTTATCGTCATCTAATACCGTGGATTCGTAACGGACAACGATCTTTCTTGATACAGTTCTAAGAAGAGATTGCGAACCTAGCGATAAGTTTCACACGAGACAATCAAAGTTTACACTAGCCACCCACTCCTATCCTTGGCGACACCACCCAAAACTGACCAATCCGATGCAAGAAACGGGGCGGATGACTAAAGCCAATTTCACCAATAAGCTCTCGGTGATCTTAAATGTTTAAACAAAAGAGACCACCAGTACCCTTCTGGG
>NW_017257268.1:246815-247494 GCF_001594055.1 Mycetomoellerius zeteki
CCCCTTCTTCCCCTAGCATCCCTCACTCTTTAAATCTATACCCTTGCTCACCTCCAGTTCCTTTCTCTCCACCTGTTTTTTCACCTCCGCTTGCGCTACTCTCCCTTCCACCTCCTCCCCGTTCTCCTTCCCCTGACGCGGAATCCATCGCGTCTCTCCTCATCCAACGCATTTTTCCAGACACACCCCCCTTTTCCGTTGTTCCTCTCCCACTGACTCAACGTCGAGCGTGGAGTTCTTGGCAGAAATTCCCCCAGCTCGTCCTCAATATTATTATATCATCACGGTTATCACCGATCCCTAAATTCCCTTTTTTCCCAGTTCCAAATTTCCACCGATCCTCTCCCCCACAACGCCTTCACCATAACATTCGAAACCGCAGATCCCGATGAAGTCCGAAGTGCCATTACCGGACAACCTCCAGACGCCCATATCCCTGTTTTCCTTCCCTACTCTCTCCATCCTTTCTTAGTCCCGGTACGGTTTTTCCTAAATTTCTTCCCTCCTTCTTCTTGTATCATTACAGAAATCCACTAATCACCTTTAATTTCCATCCGCCCTGTCGTTTCCTTCCATCAAAAATTCCTTACACACATTCGCTCTAATTTTACAACACCAATATTTTTTGTATTTATTATCCAGATCCGCATTTATGTTCGCGAACACACACACACACACA
>NW_017257268.1:248367-255938 GCF_001594055.1 Mycetomoellerius zeteki
CCCCCAGCGCCGCCCCGCCGGATCGGTCAGGACCACCCCTGCACCGGCGACGACGCGGAGAGAACCCCCCCAGACTCTTCTGAGGATAACAATTGCTTTTATTTAGGTGAGGTAATTCAGTTCCGAAAATCGTAACTTGTGCCTTGGTGATAAGCAAATCCATATGTGTCAGGGGAGCTGGACTGTTGACTACGAAAGTGAGGGAAGTAATCCGGAGATATTCTACAAGTGTTGCCTGTTCTGCCGCTTTGAGGGGGAATTGGGGATTGAAAAGTGCTGAAGAAGTTTTTTAACAAGTCCATGATTACTGTTAACGCGCTAGATAAATCGTTGTTTCGAAAGTGAGCCAGTAATTCGGTGACTGCGAAGAATAAATCTTTAAGTGGATTTTCATTGTTATTCTTGTTACCTGCATTTTGCAAGTCTTGGGGTGGGGGGAGACGTCTCGGAAGGCGACACCATTACCAGACAAACGAGGAGTCCTACCATTGAATTCATATGTCGCATTGCGGTGGGCCTCTACATTTGTGTGAGACTCTTGTGGGGAAGAAGCGCCGCGATGATTTGGACGCTGTTGATGATTTGATTCCTTTCAGTGAATGTTGTTATGGGTCTGTCCTTCATAGGGAGATGTACGTCTAGATCTGATCGCATCTGCGTATGATTGGTACTTGGGGTCGGCAGCTTCCTCATCTAGAAGTTCAAATCTATTGTGATTTTCGGGCGTATGACTTTCTGTGTGTGTCCTCATCCTCGGAAGGTAAGGAAAATTATGGAGGTCAGGGCTACGAGGGGCTTTGGGTGAACCGGAAGGATAGGGACTAGGAGTATTGCTATCTATGATTTTTCTAGCGTCTGCGATTGAGATATTCTCCACGGCGGCCAAATTAACTATAATTCGCTGCCTTTGTACGATGGGGCAAATATTAGCAGAGGCCCAGTGCCCCCCCTGGCAATTAATACATTTAGGAGGGTCCTCGTGTAAATGACAGCTGCCATTCATATCATTGTGTTTGCTTTCACCACAATACACAATACAAGCACCTTGGTGTGCTTTTTCATGAGCTGCTGATGTGACCCACTCGATGACAGGAGTACCAAATGCGTGGTCTGGGAATGAAAGGACGAACTTCGTGTCTAACTTTATATAGAAATACTTTCTGTGGAAGGATTTGGCCTGCGAATTTGACTCGGATTGTTTTGGATGAAATATATTCAACTTTTCCGTCTTTTTCGCATCTGCGGTTTAACCTTTGTACATCCAGAATTTTAGCCCTGGGTGATTGAGGTGGCTTTTAAGTGAATCTATATCGATTTGTTGAGGTACATCCTGAATGACGCCTGTTCTTAATACTTTAAAAGCTGGAATAAATGTACGAAGGTTATGTTTTGGAAAGATCGGATTTTCTACAAGTTTGGCCGCAGAAGGAGTTTTAACCTCAATGAGTATCTTACCCCTGCCGACTTTTTTAATTTCCGTGATGTCAGGTATGTCAGATTTAGCGATAATACCGCTGATAAGGGTGGAGTATAAAACATTATCACGGTTGTTTGAGTACACATAAACTGCGTACGGGCCCAGATCACGTGGGCTGTAACGTAGTACAACATTACCTGGGTCATGACCTTGCTGAGTAGCGGCGGAAGTGCCGGCAGTGTGGCTTCCGTAATTTGAGATGGCGGAGTGTTTTGAGGGAGGAGATACCTCGGGCGATGTATTTGCGTTCCTCTTGGAAGGATTTGCGAATTCATTCTGTCCTTTTTCCTTGCCATCTCGGTCTTGAAGGGTGCGCTTCCTTGATAGGTTATCTCCATCGACTTCCATTGGTAGTGACTCTGTAGGGTTTGCTGTGGCAAAGCTATGGTTGTAAGTTGCTGGATTGGTTGATGTCTTAGTGAGGTTAGATTCTGATGCAATATCGTCCGCTCTCGTGCGCATGGATTCAGAGATGCCGATTCCGGCCTCCCTAAAAAGATCGCTGAGAAGGGATTGAGGCACGTTATCAGAATGGGAGGAAATCGAATTCGTGGATGGATAATTCCTGAGCGGCGGAGGATCGTATATAAAGGACGGAAGGTCGAGAGCAAAGGAGGCACGGCGTGCACCGTCGCCACCCCCATCCCCCCTGCAACGAAGCCATGGCGCCTCGTTTGATTGTTAACTGATATAATTAACCGCTAGTAAGAGGAATGAGAGAAGTGAAAAAAGGAAAAAGAGAAGAAGAAAAGAAGAGAAAAAAGAAAACGCCCTAAAAAGGGCGGAAAACACTCGCACGGGTAGAGCCCGAGAAGGTAGACCTTCGCATTCCGTTTATACGAGAGATGATGATGCAATCGCAGTTTACTCGGTACCAATACAAATAACCTCGAATCGCGCTCGAACCTCACCACATGAATCTCAGAACTGAACTAAACTAGTGCAATCTAGAGGTCTCGCAATAGCTGTCTATTAGCTCTTCGTTCGAGGCGTTGGATACGATTTTCTAAATTCAATAGGTTTGCAACAAGATAGGCATCAGCCATTCTGAAAATCATTAATTTATTTATGTTATTTATGCTATTTTTAATTCTATTATTTGTAAATGCTGCGAATTTAAAATGAAAAAGAACAATGTAATATTATTTAATTAAATTTAAATTAAATTTTTTTTTTTTTATATTTAATTTTCATTATCTATTTATCAATATAATTGTTTTACTTACGTATTTTATAAAAAAAATTAGAAGCTGATGCAACACCCAACGTTTCTTAGGAATCTTACAGGTTATCGAATATCGCTAAGTGGTTAACGAGACCTCCGGAGTCCATCGTTAACGTAACGACAATTTTCGGAACTTAACAATTTGATTTAACAAAAAATATCGATAACTGCTCGATACAGAATCACTCGTAATTACTCATAACGAAAGTTATCGATAAGTACAGTTAACGATAGCGACAATCGTCGATAGGAAGTTAGAGAATCCCGCTACAGCGCAAGCGCCAAGTACGACGTGACGTTGCAGAGATCACCGCGAATCAGGGAACAACCCGCGGACGTCTTCCTATATGATTCGAACACGTGTGGCTGTGATCTCCACGTCTAAAAATGAACGACGTCAATCTTCTCGAAAGATCCCTGTGACGACACATCCTATCCTCGAAGGAGTCTGGATCTTTCCAGAAGGTCGGCGCCTATAAAAATCAGGCGAATTGGTCGTCCTGGGATAGTTTTTGCGCAGCTCTCTTGCCTTTACGATCTCGCTCAGTGTTTTTTCGCTCGCCTTCACGCCTCAAGTGCTATCGCCCGAGTCTCGCAAACCGCTGAATCCGGATAATTGTTATCTGCGCATTCTTATATGTAAATGACGTTTTGAAATAAATTGTGAAACCAGTTCAGCGAAGTGAGTTTTATTCGCCTCTACACATCGCCTCTCTCTCGGCTCACGATTCGTTCGTACAGCCTGACGTTTCGAATAGTAATTTTAGGACTGGAGTAGATAAACAAGTTATTGAAACATTTAAGAATAAACAATATTTAAGGAACGTATTTATTGTAATATAATAAAGTTTTGGTAATTATTCAGAATACCTCCCTCACCTCCGATTTCGATGAAATTAGGCTTATTCGATGCGTTTTTGCACAAAACGAAAGAATCTGGCAGAAAAAAGTGTCGCTCTGCCTCGCGAACCGAGATATTTAGCGTTAAAGTTGACGACTCTGCAGGTTAGGAAATCTGTCATACCGACTATGTGCACGAAATTTGAAATCAATGCTATAAAATAAATTAAACGTATGTAGTAGTGCTTAGACATTGTCCGCTTGGAATATTTGTAACCCATGAAAAAAAAAGATTTCCTAACC
Source organism: Mycetomoellerius zeteki (assembly GCF_001594055.1). Classification (NCBI taxonomy): domain Eukaryota; kingdom Metazoa; phylum Arthropoda; class Insecta; order Hymenoptera; family Formicidae; genus Mycetomoellerius; species Mycetomoellerius zeteki. The sequence continues at coordinate 252,213 of NW_017257268.1, forward strand.
TGCAGAGTCGTCAACTTTAACGCTAAATATCTCGGTTCGCGAGGCAGAGCGACACTTTTTTCTGCCAGATTCTTTCGTTTTGTGCAAAAACGCGTCGAATAAGCCTAATTTCATCGAAATCGGAGGTGAGGGAGGTATTCTGAATAATTACCAAAGTTTTTTATATCCATTGCAGAAGTTTCTATCTGTGTCTGTGTGTGTGTTGTGTGTGTGCGGTGTGTGTGTGCGCGCGGTGTGTGTGCGCGGTGTGTGTGTGTGTGTGTGTGTGTATGAGCACGTGCGCGACACAAAATATATATATTTACATACTTTACACACTGATAGATTATGAAGGAAAATACGAGTGTAAACTTTTTTATAATCTAAAATTAATTTATATAGAAAAATATATCTTTTTCTATAAATTAAAATTAAATTCGTGAGAAATGTACAACAGAGATCTGAGATTTTGAGTCACAAACCAGATTTTCAATCGAAGAATTACTCTCGCGTTTTATTAAAATTTATTAAAAGTTCTTGAAATTATATAATTATTATTAATATACTAATTATTATTAATATAATAACATTCATTTTTTTTGAAAATTATATTCCCTATTATTTCTTAAAAAATTAATTACGTTTTCTTAAATCTAAACTAATTCCTATTTCGCATAATTTGATTTTTACAGCCGTTTACGTCATATCCGTCTATACGTATGAAATCCATAATAACTAGTAATAATTAATATAGATGAAATATGACTATAATGATAATGTTTAAGTATATAAAATATGAAATGCAAAAACAGGAATGTATATAGAATAAAAAACACATTTCTATAACATCGAAAAAAATAAGAGAAACAAGTACAATTTTGTAAATATCTGTATAATTATCTGACTGATTTTAAGTAATTTCTATTAATTTGATATCTTATATTAAAATAAATAAATATAGTACATAAAAGCCAATCGCATAACTTGATGCATAAATTAAATTATATTTCTGTTTTTTCATACCAAAAATGGTTTTCATACAAGAAGAAATAGTCTTTATTATAAAATTTTTATTGCATTCTGAAGAGAGCTCAATCGAAACGTGTCATGCAACAGTGTATTTAACTCTTGAAGTCAGATGTCATTCTTGAATTTTCTTATCATCAATATTAGAAATATAAATTAATTTATGCAAGTTCTGCGGTTGGCACTTATATACTCTATACTATCTTTATTTATTTTAATACTTGTTAATTTCGAGACTTTTATTATTTCTCCATTCTTATTATTTTTGACATCTTAGCCACATCTATTTCACAATGATATATATTTTTATAAATATTTTATGATGTCAATATGGGAATTAGATTAAATTCTTTTATTTTGAAAGCAACATAAATAAAATTTTGATATACAGGGTCTCCCATTTTAACTTTGGCATCGAAGTATTTCAAAAAGTATAAAAAATACGGAAAAATGTTTCAAACAAAAGTTTTAACTACATGAGGAACATACCTAAAATGGTACCATTTGTTCTTTCGATATATTACAACATTCAAAAGATTTTAGCCGTCAATTGGACATTTTGGGTAATATTAATAACCGGCAGTACTGTACAACTTTCAAGCACTATATCTCGAAAAGTACTTAATGAAAAAATATTTTGTTATAGTGTTTTGAAAAGTTCTCAAAGTAACCTAAAAGAATATGCAATGAAAAGTAGAGGTTTCATTTAAAAAATTCAGTGACTTTGTCCCTTAATGCCATCCAAGAATCAAACTAATAGTACCATCTTATGCATCCCTCAAAGTCATAAAATTTTTGTCTGAAATTTTTTTTCATACCTTTTATACTTTTCAAGATATTTTGATACAAAGGTTAAAATGGGACATCCTGTATAAAGAATATAATTATGCTATAGGGACAATTTAATATATATAATTAACATTTTATTTGTGACACTTTCTAATTAAATGCTCATATATATATAATGAAATAAATATACAAATATAAAAAGCCCTAAATTTATATTAATTTTTAAGAACAGACATACATACACATGTCTCTATCTGGAATTTGTAAGTTATACAGCATAAAATGCTTGCTTATTACTGTTTGTCTTCTCCCAATGATGATAATCTTTCTTCATACATTTCAGCAAACTTACTGTCTGTATTCTTAATAGCTGCCAACAAAGAATTTTTCTCGTATTGCGACCAATTGCTACTCCACTCTCTGAAGAGCTTGACGCGACACTGAAACAAGCTAGGTGGCCTGTCAGATTCGCAACTCATCTTCTCTATTCCGGTCACCAATCCATTCACAAGTCCTGCAGGACCGCAATTCTCCAACAACACGCCCAAAAAATCATTTCGCTGCATCTCGGACCATTCTTGAAACCATTCTATCATGTAACGCAGTTGAGCCTCGTTTGACAACATAGTAGACATGTTCTCGCTTAAAAACAAAAATTTTAAAAGCTGTTAACTTTGGTAGAAACAAAATACATAAAATTTATCGTGAATGTTTTTATATTCACTTTAAAGATAAAAACAAAGATATATAAAATTTTTTTACCTCAAAATTTGGAAACGAGAACAGTTTTTAGAGAGTAATTATATTTCCTACACACATACTTAAATAGCCAAATAAATACAACTGCCAGCTTTCCATTTTTTGTTTATATCACGTTTTTGTAATCAGATGAATCAAACTAACAACAGTATTTAGCCCAAAGAATTATTCTTATTACCGTAAGAATAGAACCAGTACATAATATCGGGGAAAAGAATCACGCGAACGCTCTCGCTAGGTTATGAACGCCATTCTTGATAGACATGGCTAGACGATCTGAGAAATATGTAGCCCGAACAGAAATGGAAAAGTAATAGACTTGACATGTGTGCAACGGCAAATTACCGAGTTTCGTAGGTCTTGGCCAGGTTGTTCGCACCGCCACGTCCGTCGTCGTTTACTTAACAGTTAACGGCTATTGTTCTCACGCAGGAAACGCGTGTTATCGCGCTCTAGCCATTTGTCATCATGGGTACAGCGAATTCGATAAAAAATGACACGCTTTGGAATCATGCAGTTGGAACTGTTGGAAATGAGAACGTATCTATAAAATGACACTCGTGCGCTCTATTGAAGCATTAACAGTATAATATTTATTAATGGACTACACAATTTAGGAAGACAATTTGGATTTTTTGGGGTTAGCCCGCTCGTCTTCCTCCTCTTCCTTCTCTTCTTCTTCGACAGAGTCCGAGTCAATGTCCGAAGAGATCGATTGATTCATCTTCATTTCTGCCAAATTGCAAAAATCGAAGTGTACATAAATTATACAGGAGGCAAAAATTATTTACGATTACGTATACAATCGAGCTACTAAGCGTACCACCGGACACATCTCGCCGTTCAATGAGCGTGGTTAAAAAACAATTGATCTCCGACTGCATATTACGCAGATTCTGTATCAAAGTCTTCAGGTCGTCCCCATCAGATCGGACAGTTTCATGTTCATGAATACACTTTTCCTCGTCATATATTCTTACTCGTATGCCAGTAACATTCATTGCGTCTCGATGGATGTTTGAATTTGAATTTCACGTGCATAGTGCCTCCAGGGGTGCGTTCCAAAACTCGACTCTATCAACTCCGAGTACCTTTTATCCTTGTTCAACATTCGGTGAAGAACAAGGATAAATGATACTCGGAGTTGATAGAGTCGAGTTTTGGAACGCACCC
>NW_017257268.1:256423-259209 GCF_001594055.1 Mycetomoellerius zeteki
ACGTTCTGCTGAACGCACCCAGTGTCTGACTGTGTCCTTGCTGGAAAGCAAAGTTTATCTTCAAACAAGGTGAAAATTACAAAAGAGAGCAAATTTACTAGGGCCCAGTTCCACAACTCACGGTTAACTCTTAACCGAAATTCAACTTGTTTCTCATCTCTTTCCAATTCTAAAATTAGAAAAAGACAATGAATAAGTTGAACCTCGGTTAAGAGTTAACCGTGAGTTGTGAAACTGGGCCTAGGTGTTGACCAATGAAATTATCAGTATTCTAGTAAATTCGCTCACTTTTGTAATTTTCACCTCGTTTTGAGATACACAATCGACCCCCAGGCTACCACACATAAAAGGTACGTTCTTTAGGCATCGGATTTAAAGGGCGGTATTTATAGTCAGTTCTTATATTTAAGATCGTTTAGAGTTCTGTCTTGCGGTGTTCTAAACCAATCAGAGGCCGGTATTCATAGTCGGTTCTTATTTCAAAACCATCTTAAGTAATGTCTTAATACGCTAACGCGGCTCTCTGGTTCATGACACCTCAAAGCTGAACTTAAGACGATCTTGAATATAAGAACTGACTATGAATACCGGCCAGAGGGTCACATTAACGTCTTAAAACATTACTTAAGACGGTCTTAAAATAAGAACCGACTATGACCTTTGTTACACGGCACGCTTAATCGAGTTTAATAACATCCGTAGTTATGAAATTGGCCAATCATAGCTGTTCCTCGGAAGAATGGAACGACTGTGATTGGCCAGTTTCATAACTACGGATGTTATTCAACCCGATATAAGGGTGCTGTGTAAATGTAGTCTATGGTCGGGAGTAAGACTGTACTTAAGACAGTTTTGAATATAAGAATCGACTATGAATACCGCCCAAAGCTCTATATTAATAAAAGTAGCGCAAAAGTCCGCCATATTGGACCCACTAACCATACCACGGTTGTGTCACAGTATAAGGATCATACAGTAGGATCAAACAGTGTCTTTGATCTTTTTCAGACGCATCATCAGACTGCGCTAGAGATCCTATTGGCTCCGCCATTAAATCGGGAGGTTAGTACCGTTTTTAATAGTATTAGAGACCATCGCCATTAGTAAATTTTTTTGCTTATATTACGAAAATAATTACAAGTTTCCGAATAATAAATCAAAGGAATATATTGAATTAGTGAAATGACTGTATATAATATTAAAAATACTTTAATTATACTAATATAAAACAGACAAGTAATTCAATGACATAAGAGCATCAATAGCAAGTAAACATTACTGTACATAATCACAAATAACAATATAACAAGTTATGTCAAAGTACAACTTGAGTCATAAGTTAATAATCATGCACAATTGTCACATGCAATAAAAGAATTAAAACATTTATCAAACTATAAAATACTTATACACAAAGACAAGAAACCAACTGTAATAAGATTTCAATAAATATAACATATAAAGCAAAGAAATGCTATACAAAGTAATAACTAAGTTGAATTAACGGGCAACGTAAAAAATCAGTTTTCAGGCACTCTTCAATATTGTAAAAAAAAGCCGAGAGGTCCCCGGATATTCAGATTCAAGGAAATTACGATCTTTCAAATATGTCGATGATAAGTTGTAACTCACTTTTATTAGATTCATTGGAAACACTGATACATTTCTCTTGGTAGTCACAAATGTAATCCGAACTTTTGGTTCTGTACCACTGCCAGCTGTGACACAGTAACGGAGATGCAATAGCCACTTTACTAAGAACGGGATTGGCTACCCAAAGTTATGGCTGCTTAGGATGCGCAAGCAAATCTGCGCGTCTGACTCGAAAACGGGGCATTGATCCTACTGTATGATTCTTATACTGTGGTTGTGTTCCAAAATTTACTGCGGCAGTAAATTTTGGAACACAGCCCATGTACCAATAATACTAAGCGCTTATTGGACTACAGGCAATTAGGTTCAAAATGATGGTCTAAATAGTCAATAGGAAAGTTGTCGGCATCTTGACTCAGATCAAAGAAATGCGCTACTTTTATTAATACATAACTTTAATCGGATTTAACGACCGCTGTGTCGAAATTGATCGGAATCCAACGACAGCGGTGACTGCGCAATTGATTTGAAAAAACGAAGTTCTGCGCTGGTACATATGTATATGAGGCAATTAATTGTCTAGGCTGCGGTCCACTTGACGCTACAAACGCTTCGAAGCGTTTGAGCGATCAATCAGAACAAAGAATTTTGCGAATTGACTAATCAAAGAATGCTTCGAAGCATTTGTAGCGCCAAGTGGATTACAGCCCTACTTGCATAATGTGCTCGTGTATTCTCAAAGCGCGGCAATTTAAAATCCGCATATCCGCATTCGAATTCCTCTAGCATTGACGAGATATTATTGGCTGCTTTCCTTTTAAGAGACACAATCGACACAAGTCGACACAAGTATTGTTCTATCTTTGTCACTCTCTGAATGTCTAAGAAGGATAGAACGACACTTGTGTCGATTTGTGTCGTCAAATGGAAAGCAGTGATTGGCAACGCAAAGATTTCTCGAATGCTCTTAGTGACGAGATATGGAACTAACGTAAAGCAGTCAAAGACATAGGCCGGAATCCATACCCAGTGAGAAATGACAATGGAATCGACGTCGAATCGACCACAGGACTTCAATGCTTTCGTTCATATTAATGCGGGGTCTACAATAGAAGTCGTAGCGGTCGTAAAGTCTTAAGTCATAGAAAATTTACCAATCACAGTTGGTTATTCTTCTCATATTCGACTGTGAT
>NW_017257268.1:259961-269121 GCF_001594055.1 Mycetomoellerius zeteki
CTTTGAATCTTCAATCTCAATCTTCAATGCGTAGTCTGATTCCGGCCTAACACAGACGGCTTTAGGATTCCCTTAATATACGCAATGTTTTAATTAATGTATGTAACGTTTTTTTGATGTACGTAATATTTTATTTGGAATTAAAAATCTGTTTTGTCGACATCGATCAAGTTTGACCGTTGCTCTAGCATCCCCTTAAAGACTGACAACCCTTGATAAATTTTTGTCCATATAAAAAGGGCCCCGATGGCCCGGAGCTAATTGAAGAATGCTGACATTATCGACAATTGATATAAATTTGCGATTAACATAAATATTTAGATAATATATCATTAAATTGATGATTTTTTATTATAGAAATGTTCTATAAATAAGTATGCATACTTATAATGCTATATCTTATATATTGCTGCAAAATTACAATTTTTAAAATTCCATTAAAAAAAATTCAAGATGACTTTGTTCCGATTTTGGCAACGCCACTCTTATTAAACTGATAAGATCAGTAATCCTTACTTTTATCTGAAACAGTTTTCTATGAAACTTATTCTTTGAGATTATCGGTATCTCAGTACTTTTTCCTCATTCTGTATGACAGTTCTTTTAATAATACCGTAAACAAATATGATTCGACAAATATTATAAATAGATTATATATTAGTAAAAAAAGTACAGGACGTATTATCAATGTATTTATATCAATGAAAATTAGAATCATGTATCTATACAGGGTCCGGCCGAATAATATGTAAAAGTGGGCACGACGTGATTCCTTTATGAAAAAATAAACAAAATATATAGAAGAAAATTTTTCGATCTTCTGCTTAGTTTTCGAAAAAATCGAGTTTGAAAATTCACTGCGTGCGTATGCTGTTGCGGCTAAGCTACGGTTCGTCGAGCGACGTATAACGCGTATAGTGTTTATAAACAACGCTCTACGACCTACGATATCGAATACTCATGTCAGTTTTCGTTCAAATATCACGACGATGGGATATAGATATACGAACAGGGAGTGCATCGATATGAAAATTTTGTTCATTAAAAATTGTCTTTATGTTTTTTCTTAACCTTAGCTTTTAGAATCCGTAAACATTGTTTATAAACACTATACGCGTTATACGTCGCTCGACGAATCGTAGCTTAGCATACGTACGCAGTGAATTTTTAAACTCGATTTTCTCAAAAACTAAGCAGAAAATCGAAAAATTTTATTCTATATATTTTGTTTATTTTTTCATAAGAAATTACGTCGTGCCCGCTTTTACATATTATTCGGCCGGATTATTCGACCCTGTATAAAAACAATATTGTATTTATATATTAAGTTATTTATTTATTTGTGAATCTAACAAAATTGTTTTGATAAAAAATTATTTCTTCGTTTAATATTGTTACTTAAAACTTAATTAAAATCTAAGATATAAAATTTTTGTTTATAAATTTATGTATATATTCATATATTTTTAACCTAAATATTATTAGATGTCACTTTATAATATTAATGTTTGAATTAGAAATAAATTTTAACTTGATAATGTTCTTAATTCGCAATATTTATGAGTACACAAATTTTACTAAAATCTAGAATATTTTGATACGATATTTACGCTTTAAATTATATTATGTATAAAATTATATAGAAAATAACAAGATATATAAATGTCGGCTTAAATGTTATTTGTTGAATTTTTAATGATTTAAAAAATTTTTAATATTACATTCTTTATGGACATAATTTTCATTACAATTGACATTACAATAGTCAGTGCAGTTTTGCATTATGCCATATTGCTATACTACATTGTAAAATTCCATTTCTGATTAAGCATAATACGATGGCGGCACTATTAAATCTTGTAAGACGGCTAATTGTTCTTCCGTAAAACATAGGGCATGACCTGTCCAACCATCGTAATGCGTCCGTTTGAAGTCACTTAAAGTTTTCCTTATTGTCATCTATAATTCAAATATTTATTTTAAACAAATTAATTAAAACTTATTGATAATCACATAATTAATACAGCTTTACTAATTAAATGAAATTTTTTATGTGGGACACAAAGAAAATTTTAAATGGAAAACTTAATTTCTTTTCAAATAAGAGAAACAATCCTATTTTTGGTCAAAGCGAATCTTGCATAATATTCTTATGGAAGGGATAATAGGTATGATGGCTGATTTTTTAAAAAACAAATTATATATGTAATCTTGTTTTTTAACTCGCTGAATACGATGTAGCAATATTCCTTTTTGATTGGTCAAGAGATACAAATGGAATGCAATCTCCAATAGGTGCTTTCCAATTGCTTAATGCATCTTGACACAAACGTAACAAATTCATTCACATATTTTCAATGCGACTAATTTTTAATAATTTGTTTCACAAAATTTTTTTCTTTACAATTTTAGTTGTACTCTTGAAATCGTACAACTTTTGTTTAAAAATCTTTCCATCTTTTATACTTTCGACGATATTCAGCTCAAAAAAGAAATACCGTTTTTTTCAAAGGGATGTTGCATCCCTTAAACATAATAGCGAATTCGATTAGACGTACTCAGTGCGCACTGGTGCACATTAATGCCGTCGTACATAAAATAACGTAAAGATATATGTTTATACATAAACATAGAAATCGATTAAATCCTAAAATACTCAATACATTTTATTGTACTATTAGGTAAAATATGTATTTTATAATTCGAAATATTTGCATTTCACTTTTATACTCAAATTAAATTAGTGTGCAACGGCTTTAATATGCACCAGTGTGCAATAGTGCTTCTAATCAAATTCGCCATAAGTTAGCGCACATATAAAAAAAATACGTGTCTCTTAAATTTTGTGTTTAACAACATATTTCGAGGAGAATCAAATCGATTCCGAACAATTGTGACACGTGTTCCTTGTCAGACTCTGAATACTTACAATGTTAATCTAACACACAAATAATAATTTAAACAGACACTCATTCGACACGAAACTTTGAGCACGTTTCTTAACTATAACATAGTTTTATGGAATTAATAAATGTATTTCAAATTTTTTATGAGTGATTATTCTTCAGTCCTGTGGAAGTGAGTCATTCTAGTTTTCCATTTCTATCTATTCAGTTATAAAACTAATGTACGTTACTTAGCATAATTCATAGATTTATGCCACAATCAGAATTGACAACCGGTAACTCACATCAAACGAACTGAGGATGCATATGATGGATCTGTATTGAAATTACTGATGATGGCTTCAAAATGAGTCGAAATATAAACATATATTGGAGATGACATAATATAACATAATATAAACATATATTGGAGATGAAGATTTTGTAATAAACTAGTAAAGTTTACTTTACTGCTTGCGCATTATTAACCGCGCTGTACTCTCATTTGCCTTTTTTCAATTAATGTTTTTAATTTCGAGAGTTCATGCCAAAGTTAAAGCTTTTGTTAAATTATTTATTAACAATGAAAATATGTGAACTGATTTACTATATCTGTCAAGATGTATTAAATAATTGGAAGGCACCCAATTATTAGTGTGATACAGGCATACATGTTTTTATTTTTCCTCTACATGCTCTACGGAGATATTATGACGCAAAGTTCAAATTTAATAATTTTGTTTTACGATTAACGTAATTATTGTCATTATTAACATTATTACACAAAATCTTGTACTGTTGCAGTTTCTGATACAAGAATGCACTAGCGATTAAGCTCAGTGATGCCTTACTGAAAAAAATCACGTCACAAAGTTACATAACGAAATCATGTAATTGAGACAAGTAAATCACATAACGAATTGTTCCAAATCGGTACGTAATTTTTTTAAAATCATGTAATTTGAAAAGTTACATGATGATATTTTCTTTCTTCTATTTCTATCATTTAATTTTTTTAAATTCGATAACTATAAAATCATACGATGGATGAAAATTATTTCTAATATTAAATTACATGATTTTAAAAAATTACATACTGATTTGAAACAATCTGTTACGTGATTTACTTGTCTTAACTGACTTAATATGAATTTGTTATGTAACTTTGTGACGTGATTATTATAATATATGAATAAATTACCGGTATAGGCTGTGGATCATTCATGTGAAGGCCGAGATGTTCGAAGACTGAAGGCACATATTTGGGCACATCATACGGATGAGCATGAATAAAAGCACACAGTCCAAGAACACCACCATGACGTATACGTATCGCATCATTTTTGTTTCCCAACGCATCTGGATTGATAGAACTATTTTTCTTTTGCAATCGAGTCCTTGCCTTTCTCTTGAATTCCTCCTAAAAACACAATGGCAAATATTTAGGTCTCAAATTTTCTCAAAATTTAAAGTTGGAAAATTAGAATCATTAGAGAGGCTCAGCATTATGAGCAATCTTTAGAAATTACTTGCCAGTAATTTTTCGTGATCGGTGATAAATGTGCAATGCAATAATCCACCGAGTACTTGACTAGCCTTCTCTCTGACCTCTAAACGATCATCTTCTAACAAGTGCAAAACGATATCTTTAACACAATTAGTCCATAACGCGTTACTAAGAATTATGCCCATGTTATGAAAAACCAATACTTGAAGAAATTCCAAGCTAGTGAATCTGGTAGACCATGATGAGTGCTCGGATACTTTTTTCACTGCTGTCAATACTATTGACATATCCTCCGGCAATGTGAATGCCTGTGCAAGCGTTGCTAAGGTACGTAAACATGATATATTAAGCTCCTCATCCGCTTCCGAGTTTTCTAATTGACATATGATCGGAAATATCTGATAAAATTCTGGTGACATAGTATACTGTGAAGGAGCCAGGCTAATTGTAATCCATTTGCAAACAGTTTTTAATAATCTTATAGGCATCTCCTGTTCTTCCACTCTGGATCTCGACGTCTCTTTTGATTCATCGACCGAAACGTTAGCCACCTTTTCTAATAAACTTTCATCTTTGTCAAGATTGCTTGGTTTGACTATATCATCATCCTTTTTAAGTTGTTCTAATTTCGGCACAATTTTGTCGATTAGAGTCTGCATTCGCGGAATCACAATATCAGTTGTATTGTGCGGGAATCTCAAATCAGCGTTGAATATAGTAACCAGCACTGATCCCAGACGTTCTCGGAGATTTTGAAACGGATTCGTTAGCAATCGGTTCTCCAAGCGCACCAGCAAACGTTGCAGCAGTTCCATTACCCGCCACGATTGTTGATTCAAAGCGGATTGCAGTACGTACAGACGACCGCATTCCACAAACGAGTCTTTCAGCGGTGGATCCTCCATCAAACACTCAAGTAGCCAGTGATGCCTATTAGGATCCCTATGTTGTTGCATTGTCGCGAAGCATACACCCCAATCTATAACGGTTTCTTCTGTTAGATTCGCGATCGCGATTCTTATGATGGGCAATAATGTCTGCCACAAATCAAGTGTCATTTGGAACGACCAATGTTTGGCGCCTCTGACTATTCCAGCTGCAATCTCCGCAGCACATCGCTGGCTGCTTTCATGCTTGTCCATCACCAATCGTTGCAAATGTGGCAGGAAATGTTTCAAATGAACGATCCCATGATTGCGAAATACGCCCTTAAACAGAACACACCTCAACGTGCTGAATTTGTCCTTGCCTTTCTTCTCCTCCAAACTGAAATAATTTACAAGCTTCTCAATGTTTTGCGGATCATCGAAAAAGGAATAGATCTCCCTCTCACAATCCGTCAGCTCACGCATTTCTGGATCAAGGCAAGGTTGTTGGGACGAAGGTGCGTATACTTCCAAAATTTTTGGCCAAACGTAATAGCCTATGTATGGTTGGTGAACGTATCTAGACTCATCCCATTGTTTAGCAGTTAATGGACGAGTTTCGTAATTATATTGAAGCCAAGAATTGTCAGCTCTTATACCGGGTATATTTTGCGTTTTTCCTTCCTTTTTTATACTTTCATTGGATAAGTTGTGTACATCAACCGTTATCTAGAAAAAATAAATGTTTTAATATGTATATAATTTAGGGAAAGCTCTCTCTGTTGCTTTTTGTCTACAAATTAATTGATCCCTACAGTACCGTTTGCCTACATCATATTTGCCGACAGTTCGTTTGCATATAAAAATTATTCCTTAAAGATTGTCTACATATATTTTTGCTCACAAATAGAAATTTCAAAGACAAAGTCATATACGTATTAAATCTACAGATTAATTGCCCAAAAGCTCTTTTATGCACAAATATAAAATTAAGGTAATTATTTGAAATACAAGTCACTGCAAAACTTGCTAAAAATCATGCTCTATGACTACATGTGCATGCATTTTATATATTAAATTTTGGTCTTACTAAATAAACGAATTTACAATATATTAAAAATAATAGATACCAAAAAGATTAGATCGACCCCTATGTCTACAAAGGGTATATATTGAATATAACCCTTTCGTACCTCCGGGTTTCCTAAAAGAGATGCCTTTCATACGAAGACGGTTTTATAGGTTTTTGGTGTTGATTCCAAATCTACCATCAAAATTTAAATTCAAAATGATGGATTCAAGATAGCGATCATGAAAACCTAAAATATCGGTAGATATATTTAACATATGAGTTCGGATTTTATTTTTTAAAAACATACGCACGCACACAACTACTCAACCTAAAATATATTTAGAACTGTAAAAGTTCTCTGAATGTGACAAATTGTGGGTTGCGCACACTTTGATATTACATATATAAACTATTATATTATAGTATTTATATATCATAATAAAGTTGTAATCATGTTTAAATAAGACTCCAAGTATATATCATTAACATCAATTCTATAATTTTCCTACATAATATACAATATAATATCCGGTTATTCTTCACTATCCAAAAATTTCATTTTTTGCAAAATTTAGATAACTAAAATATTTTATTGAAAACAATACGTTTCAAAGTGTGCGATTTTTTTACATGTATTGAATCTTTTTCTCTGAAATAAGTCAAGATTAAAATCGATAGGATTACTTGTTTAAAGTAATACTTTTTTTCGTAAGTGGGATATATATCCTGGAGGTACGAAAGAGTAAAATCTTCATCTTAGTTTTCATGTTTCTAATATATAATAAGAAATTATTATATATAATATATAAAGTAGAAATTTAATTTTTTGAGCATTTGTTGGACAGTTATATTAATTCTGTTTAATAACTGATAAGTAAAATTACTTAGGATCCCATGAGTTTTTTTTATTTTAACAAATTTGTCAAAATTGTGAAGTGAGATAGAATTTTTTAATTCAGTTTTTACAAACTACAAGAAACAATTACTTTTGTCCTTGCGCATCTTTTTTGTTTAACGGTATAATCAATATTTGTTACACAAAATCTTATAAAATTTATGTACCTTCAAATGTTTTCGTTTTTGTTGTTTCAACATAAATGTCACTACTCTGGTGGCAATTTTTCTTTCTTGCAAGGAATCGTGTATAAGCGCTTGCAAAAAATAACGCACTAATTTTGCGGAATAAACTTGATCTGGGTGCACCAAGTCTCGTATAAAAGTCATCGCCATTAATCTGTGCCGCCAATGTAAAGATTCTTCGAGTATACAACGCAAAAGTTCATCGAGCAGATCACTATATGCCTTCAGATTAGATTGATTAAATTGCTTCAAATTCCATGCACCCTCTTCTACCTCGTTTTGATCAGGCTGTGGCAAAGCTGGTTGCGGAAAGTGTTTCCACAACGTTTGTGCAGCCGTCAAACATGTGTCAGATATTTCGAGCTCAAGCGTATTTAGACAGAAATATTTACTTATAGTATCTACAATGTTCTGTTTCAGACGAATTACAGAAAGTTTTTCGGACGGCTTGGAAAGCACAATGGCTGGCCATAATGATGTCAACATATCCAAATGTCCCCGCGTAATAATAGGAGCATGTTGTGGTCCGAGCAATATATACAGAACACCCTATTTCGAAATATTTTATAAAAATTATTAATATCAACATTTTTCTAGTAAATAATTACTTTTATATATAGTGTTTGCTGGTATCTAGATGAAATTATCTAGCTAATCTAAATGAAATGACTTTATTTTAGCTTTACTAGAATATATATTATTTTAAATAATTAAATAAAACGGCTCCAATATGTAAAAACGTACAATTAAAAGGAAATAAGGGCTGTGAGCCAACGCTAGATGTTCGTTGCTAAATATTTTTAATACAAATATAATCTAAACAATCATTTCAATCTATATTAGGTCATTCTCAATGTTGTTAACAATAATGTTCCATTACTAGAAGCTGGAAAGCACACCTAAATATTAACAAACACTGTTTACATATTTATATTGTTGTTTCTAATATCGAGCGTTTCTAACAACTCTTACCTTATATGCATCGTGATGTTCTTCGGTATCTTTCTTCAAAATATCGATAAGACGCGGCATTATAAGCATGTAAGAAAATGAAAAAGTTTTAAAAACGGAGAAAAGACTGGCTTGAGCTTTCGACCGTACGTCCGCGTATCTGCCTATGGTCAAAGTGAACAGTTCAAATATTATTCGTTTATGGGTTTCTGTAAGTGCGACTGATTGCGCGATCGATCTGATTTCATGCTGAATGTCACAGCGATCCATTATCACTGAAGCTATGTGACTCTTATTTCCTACCAATTTATCTTCAAATGTCTTTTTGATGGCTAAGAAACCCTTGCGCCGTCCATCACGTTCGCGTAATCGTATCTTTCCCAGTAATAGACTAGTCCAAATCTATAATATCAGAAAAACATTCTTAAAAATCTCACATGGTTAATGAAGAAATTATGTAGGTTAAAAAATCTTTAATATACATGTCCATTTTAATCCATCTAATAGAATATCTCAAAATCCTTAAGTTAAAGAAAAACAATATTTCAGACAAAAGTTGCTCAGTTACAAGGGGAAAAGAAAATGGTGACTTTGGTTGATCTTGAGGAAGTGTCCTGAAGGTCAAGTCAAAATAGCGAAAATTTTTTAAATAGAATTATACAGGGTGTCTCAAAAAAAACGGATCGAAACACAATGGGGACGTAGATTGGATCAAGGGGAACAAAACAGTTTTGTTACTCATGTACTGCTGCCGGCAGGACGGCCTACCGTCCTCACCGATCGCATGACGCGGCGGGCC
>NW_017257268.1:269246-269987 GCF_001594055.1 Mycetomoellerius zeteki
GTCAACTGCAAAATGGTACAAAACTGTTTTGTTCCCCTTGATCCAATCTACGTCCCCATTGTGTTTCAATCCGTTTTTTTTAGACACCCTGTATATATATATTTTTACATAATAAAAATATTAAGATAGATATAAAAAAACTAATAGTTTACGAGATATTTTATACTTTATTCTGACACTCATTGACATGAAATATTAAATGTAGGCAAAATGGATAATTTTTTAAATAAGCTATGTTTTATTTACACATCAATTGATTCATGTCATTATTTTGTTCACAAAAGTATTAAACACGATTATCAAAAAGTTAATGATTTACGAGATATTTAATATTTCTCGTCAATATGAGCCACAATAAAGTATACAATGTCTCGTAAACTATTGATTTTTTTATCTATAAAGTCATTTTGTCATCAAAATGCAATTTTCTGAAATTTTATGTAAAAAATAAAAGTATCTGTGTACCTAGGTACTTTTAAGGTACATTTAAGGTACCTGTATCTAAATACTAAAAATAGAGTACCTTGCACAACATTGGCGATGACTTTTATGTGACCTTGAAAAATTGATTTTTTTTTAAATATTGATTATATTCAACTATACGAAATAGGAGCAATGGCCGTGACGGTCAAAGCTAGATCTTTAATGCTCAAATAATTCAATCAAAATTACTATATACAGAGTCCGACTGAATAACATGTAAAAGCGGCACGACGTGATTCCTTATAAAAAAGTAAAAAA
>NW_017257268.1:270251-288340 GCF_001594055.1 Mycetomoellerius zeteki
CATCAAATTATTAATATTGCTTGTTAATTTAATTCGCGATATTACTACAGTAGTTTAATTGCGTTTATATAGTCCGGAAAAATAATTCGGCGCGCAGTTCGAATAACTGTTAGAACATATATACTGGAAGAGAAATAGGGCGCTGAACGTGAATCCAACATTTGTGCGAGAGAGAAAAGTAGTCTCTACCTTTCTCTCTCGCACAGATGTTGGCTTCATCTTAGTATACGGGTCAGCATAGGCAATTCCTCTTCCAGTAGTATATGTTCTAAGGAATAACTACAAATATGATATGTAAGTACATATATAGTATATATATTTATATATAGTATATATAGTATATATAATTCTGATTGAATTATTTGAGCATTAAAGATCTAACTTTGACCGTCACGACCATTACTCCTATTTTGTATTGATGAATTTTCGAATGTACGGTCCAGTAAAATTCTTATTATTTATTGATTATATTATTATTTATCCTCCTTCAAATCGTATATTTTTTCTGAATCATTTTTTCGTATTTTTTATATTTTACATATTTTAGTGACAAAATTAAAATGGGACATCATGCATATTTTTACAATGGTTAATATATACATACCCGTATTAATCCAAAGAAACTCTTCGTATTGTCTTCCGCGTTTTCGAGCATTGTCCGTTGGATTTGACTCATGACCTCGACGAGATAATGTCTAACATTGCTTCCATCAGGCATTGTAACATGTCTCTTTATACCACATGTAGGTATCATACATACATTCCATTTTACGGAAGATTTCATCAATTCGAGTGGTGTTTCTGTCCACAATGGTAGGACAGATTCGGAACCTCTAATAATACTGCATACGATGTTCAAACTAGCGAATAATTCTTCCCTGCAGTTTATTTATTTATATTTATTAACAGTTAAGAATTTTATGTGTAAAAAATATGCATTTTTAAATACCACTTTATATGTATGTCTGTAAAGAGGTTAAAATGTGTGCCTCTATCTTTGTTAAAAATTTGAATCTTAATTTGAATAACTCTATACGTAATATAAGATAATTGAAACAAAAACCATACGTGAACTGACCTACTCAATATGCTAGTATCTTTGCAGTATCTATTAAGTTTGTCAATTTGAACCATTAAATATCTTGAGAATATTCGTTGTATAGCAGCGATTTCTTCTTCGCCGGGAATGTACCAATTGATACAGAAATTATCAAGATCCACACTTTGACCCCATTCTCTAACATAAGGATAGTTGGAATCATTATAGTCTCTCTTATTTGATCTATACTGCCATGGAGTTATCGTCGATAATGACGACAGAATAGACTTCAATAAATGACAGGCCAATTTATTGCCGTCTATCGATCTCAAAAGAAGAACGCGATCGAGAACTTTGAACAGTGTATCCATATGTGGTATCAAATTATTGCCAGGTGTGTCAACGATAGCAGACAGTATGAGCATAGCATGTAAGAGACGGTGGTCTAGATTTTCCTCCTTCAAGATGTCCTCTTCCTCGCTTACTAACGGCAAAATCGTTTGTGCGAGTGCAGGTAATAGTGCGCGCAAAGTATCGCATCCGTTAATGTGAGAAAAAGTATTGTACACGGCTGCCGCTAGTTGACCCGCGACTTTGGTCTCGAGAATTCGCTCAGTCATAAATGTGCGCAGCTTGTGCAAGGCGCTTTCAAAGATTACATCACTCATTTCTCTCAGAAGAGTCGCGCATACACCGGAAAGCGCTACTTCCGCAATTGACTCCAACTTGCTCTTCGAGTTACCATCGCGGTTCTCGAGTCGCACATTCTCTGATGAGCTGGAATCTATGAACATAAACACTCTGTCCAGGAACTGCAATACGAAATCTTCGAAGCGCGACGTTGCCTCGCAGACTATCCTTTCTTCCTCTGTCATAATCGCGGTCGATCTGGAAGAATCCACAATGGGAATTAACGTGGCATAAACGGAAATAAGACGGAACGTAGCAAAAGTTTTTCCAACGTCATTTGGATCAATTCCGGGTAACAACGAAAATAGTAATGGCAACACGTGCATCGGTCCTTCTGAATAAGCATAACCTGTGAAAGATAATAGTTATATTGCATTTTGTTGATTCGATTCAGATTCGAAAAAAGAACTAAGATTTGATTCGGCATATATAAAAAAAATTTTGAGTAGAGAACATTCCTGTTCTGAATTAAGAAAAAGTATTTTAGAGTTTTATCTTAAATATCTCTGTGAAACATAACTGTAAGTACAAGTTTTATACCTTTGTTTGTATTCCTAGAACCTTGCACCATTGGTCTGGCAACAGCTACCATACAAATCATTGAAGCTGTAAGTTTATGTGGCTCAGTCAAAGAATCAAATGTAGAGTGCATTCTTTCCAACATGTCCGGTATTACTAAATTTGGTCTCATAGTAGCTAGATGCTGTAGAGCTTGACATGCATCATTTACACAAACTTTATTAAACATAGCCGTCATAGCTACTGGCAATATACTCTTAACGAAAGAATCAATGTCAGAATCAGTTAATTTGTAATTGTCAGGAATTGGAGTTTCCCATGTTGGTTTAGTATATCTCTCTCTGAAATCGCATAAAAAATGTATTTTATATCAACCAATTAAAGTCTATAACATATACATATAAAAATATATATTTTAATATTTTATAATAGCATAGGACTTTTCTCGGTATTTAACAAATTACAGTCAAGAATGTATGAGTCAGCGTGATATTTCGTGCGCAAGTATAACAATAAAAGAGTTTAGAAGTCCATTTCTGATAAAACAATATTTTAAATATATATATTCATACGCGTTTTGATTTACTTTAAGACTTTAAGTCATTCTCAAT
Organism: Mycetomoellerius zeteki; assembly: GCF_001594055.1. NCBI lineage: Eukaryota > Metazoa > Arthropoda > Insecta > Hymenoptera > Formicidae > Mycetomoellerius > Mycetomoellerius zeteki. The sequence goes on from NW_017257268.1 coordinate 273,111, forward strand.
GGAAATTGAACATATTAATTCGATTGATTGCTGCAGCTGACTCCTACTTCCCTATACATTTTTGTCTGTAATTTATTTTAATATTTAGTTCAGTAGAATTAGACTGAAAAATAATCGTTTCAGAAAAAAATTGTAAACTGGTATTTCTTTTCATGAAAAAGCCAGGAAGGAAATGTATGTTTGAGATTCGTAATTCGTGTGGGAAATATGCGAAAAAAAATTGGGCAAGTTGCAAACAGCAGATTTTTCGCTCATATAGAACGAAAGAGGTTGATTGTATGGAAGAAAGTTTACTATAAAAAATGTAAAAGGTAGATACTTTCGAATATTCTTCCATTTCGAATTCCTACAAAATGAGACGTATAACGTTAAGATCGTATATTAATTAAGTTGAAAAAAATAAAGATCACCGAAAAAGGCCTCTTTTTCACTCGCTCTCTATTCATCTAGATGTGTATGTTTTGAAATTCTCATAAAACGTAGTTTTTGTTACGACGAAAAAATGCACCCTTGTTTCAGCCTTAAATGTTTATTAGTTTTTGCAAAAGTCATTTGTTCTCTAAAAACCTGCCTGCGAAAAATCTAATTTCTTCATCTTGAAAAATCAATTAGTCCAATTCTTTTCTCTTCTGAAAAATCAATTAGCACAATTCTTTTCGCATATTTCTCACAGGAGTCACAAGTCTCAAACATATTACATTTCTTTCCTGATGGCTTTCCGAAGCTTTTTGTGAGAAGAAATGCCAGTATACAATTTTTTTCCGTTCAAACCCTAATTCACTAAACTATAATTATACTTTCTAGATATTGTAGTAATTAAAAAAAAAGAAAGCAGAAAGGGAAAGAAAAGAAGGTAGAAAGAAAATAGAGAAAAATAAAAGAAATAGAACAGAAAAAAGAAAAGACGGAAAAAAAAGAAAAAATTAATATATTTTAACTGCTTACGTACACATGTAAACGTATGATAAAATGATATGGAAGTTTGACAAGGAGTTCCTTTAACTTTACCATCCACCGCCCAAAATTTGCTGGATAAAAATATGTTTCTATAGTTTTCAAGAACTTTTCCAAATATATCTGTGTACTTGAGCCATTTCCCTGTAAAGCATGAGTATGTGTATAAGGCATGAGTATGTATAAATAAAGTACAATAAGTACGAACATTTTTCACGGAGTTATGCTTACTTGAAGTTACGTAAAATTTTGGTATAAATTTATGTTGCAATAATTATGTCGACATGTGTATATATACAGGGTGTCTCACAATTACCGCATTTCCTCTTAAGAACGTATTCTTGAGGTAATTTTGAGATGTAAATTCTAATACAAAAATGTCGAGGCTACAATAGTTTTTGAATTATAATTGGTTAAAGATAGTATGTAATTCGAAAACTATTATAGACTCGATATTTTCGTATTAGGATTTTCGTCTTAGAATGTTTAAAAGAATCTAGAAATAATAATAGAGGCTATAAAAGTAAAATGGTTTTTGACTTATAAGCATTTAAAATTAGCTCATAATTAAAAAATTATTGTAGTCTCGACATTTTTGTATTAGGATTTTCGTCTCAAAATTATCTCATATGTCCTTAAGAGGAAATGCGGTAGTTGTGAGACATCCTGTATATATAAGTATGTATCCGCATATATTTTTTATTCATATTTACATTATACGCATAATATCTTACCAAAGTCGCTACTATCCACATAGTTATTGATGACATTTCTATTTTATGATTCAGGTTGTTTGGCGTCTGTTTATATGTCACTGGCAAATTTAAGCATCGTATAAATCTAGTAAACATGAAGGGAATATACGATTCCCAATCAATATACCCAATATTAAAAGCTGCCAATCTTGCAATTAAACACATCATATTGTTTTCCCATTGTGGACCATTGTGGCATACCTTCCACATGGTCATAAACTCATCAAACCATAACTGATATCCGATGGAATGATGCTCAGGAGATAGTTGCAATGGCAAAAAACACTCTAAAATCTGAAGACTTGTGCACATTGTTAATCCATCATGAGGACAAAGCTTCGGTCTTAATTCATCTAATATTTCTTGCGTAGCGCTCAACTGTTACAATAATGTTACAAAATTAGTCATATGCCGAATCTGATCAGAATGTTTCTTTTCCTTAAGAAAAAAATCGTTCGTTCTTACGGGAAAATAAATTTTTACGGAATAGATCACGCAATGTAATATAGTTTTTAACCACAAAGGGTTACGATGTATTCCAATTGTATTGCGCTGTAAATAATGTGCCATAATCTTATATAAAGGTCTCCATGGAAGTTCTAATTCATCTGGACTAATTAATTTTTTTTTCCTGAAAAAAATGGATTATATCAACTAAAGATTATGTCAACTAAAGATTATATCAACTAAAGATTATGTCAAATAAATTCTATTTCATAATAACTTTTGCAGCAAAAAATCTGTTCATTATGACTAGATCTTTATCACATTTCCATCTCAATGTTTAATTACTTGAAACAATAAAATTAATAACACATTATGTCGATTGTTTCTGTTAAAAAAAAAATAAAGTTATGTATATCTACGCTCAGAGTCTTGCCTTTCTATTCAAATAAAGTTCATTCTCTCATAGAACAGATTTTCTAATCACAACTTATGTTAAAATTATATATAAACTATTTTTTATTAACTACAATCTTTTAAAATTTTCTTAGATGTACTCGAAAATATTTAATAATATAATAAATGATAACTTAATGATATTTTATATATATATTTTTCGATTTCCATTTCACTTACTTTAACAATAAAATCAAAGTAGTAGAAAATTTGTTGATAAAGTTTGCATTCAAATTTGGTATAGTAACAAGCTCATACAATAATTTTATAAATGCTATGTGATCGTTTTTACTAAACTTCATTCCATATAGTTCTATATATCTGAAAAACAATTTAATCTAATGTCATAATAAAGTAGACATAATACAAAGTATAAAAAAAAATTAAAGAACATATTAGAAAGCAGATGTTACTCAATAAATTGACAATGAGCAAATGGTACCTAATTAATATAAATTTAAAAATTTTAAGCTTATCGGAGATAAAACTTTGTGTAATGCAGGTAATTTACTTGCCCTTTTGTAATAGTGTCATTTTTTTATACAAATCAATTCTACCATTCTAGAGACATCTACTTTTTTTTAAATCCTTATATAACTCAGGTTATAAATTAAAATTTTTAGATCATAATTGGTATTTAGAAATGAAATTTTTTTCTTACATTTCTATTTTCTTGAATAATTGCTTCTATAATTATTTTATTACAGATAACTCAAATAATAATTATATTGATTTATTCTATATGTATATTTAAAAAAGTAGACAAAATCAATCATTAGTTGAATATGTGATCATAAAAAGGTAAAAAAAAGATCATTTCCTTTATTTCATTTTCAACCTTCATATACAATATACATTCTGTCAAAAAAGTACCGGCAATTGTCGATTTAAATCTGGCGGGGCAATGAGGCAGGTAAAATTTTTTTTTCCTAGGTTGGTACCACTGTCCTTAATTACTATGCCAAGTTTGAGCGGGATCTGTCAACCAGTGTGTTTGCAACAGCTGGTTAAGTCAGTCGATGTCAGTAGTGCCGATTTTTTACTATGGGTGATTACGTTGAGCAAACGATTGTGACCGACTTTCTCGCCAAAAACTCAACGAACGTGCTTCAGCAACCACCGTATTCGCCGGATTTGGCCCCCTGTGACTTTTTCCTCTTCCCAAAACTAAAATTGCCGCTTCGTGGCACCCGTTTTGAGTCGATTGAAGCCATAAAACAAAATTCGGCGCGAGAGCTAAAGGCCATCCCGGAAAGCGCCTATAAAAAATGTTTCGATGATTGGAAGTGCCGTTGGCATAGATGTATTGGAGCAAATGGAGCCTATTTTGAAGGCGACCCAATAAATTTTGATGATTCTATGTGAAAATGTTGTTTTAATTGAAAATTCCCGGTACTTTCTTGACAGAATGTATTTTCGTAGATTTTTGTCATTCCAGTCAAAATTTTTAAAAACCGACTCATTCAAATTCTAAATACCAATTGTGATCTAAAAATTTTGATTAACACTCAAAGTTACAAGGATGTAAAACAAAAGTGTAGGGATCACTTGGAACTTCATGGGTCAATCTGACGAGTATTATCTGTAGTTTATATTAGGGAGTTTTTGCAATACCGTTTATCCAGATACGGTGAACGCTAAGGTCAGGTTATCTTCTTCTTAACAACTAATTAAGAAAAGGATAACGTGACTTTAGCGTTCACCGTATCTGGATTCACGTTATTGCAAAAACTCCCTATTATCCCTAAGTGGCCCTACCAGGGTTCTTCTACAATAAATATAAGTAATGTTCAAGGCTCAGAAGAATAAAACTTAATAATAATTAGCCTAATAAGCCTATTTGAGCCAATCACAAGATATTTACTGTGTGAATTAACAATTAAAGAATTAAATCATTACATGTATATTTTTAGACATTAAGTATTAGTTTTATTAGTATATAGGTACATACATATTAAAATCTGTTTTGTATTTAATAAACTAGCGAATTTGATGACTTACAAAGCGTTGGACAATACCATGATGATAGTTGGACAATTCAGATATATTTTTAATGCGTATTGAAGTATTGATAAGGACCTTAACCATAGGTCGAAACGTTTACGATGAATTACGATTAATATACATGTAATGATTTAATTCTTTAATTGTTAATTCATACAATAAATATCTTGTGATTGGCTCAAATAGGCTTATTAGGCTAATTATTATTAAGTTTTCTTCTACAATGATGTCGGTAGTCAAAAGTCTTAAGTAGTCCTAAGTCTAATATCGTTTTCGATTGGAGTGCACTGGCTGCACTCACAAAGGAACCTCTCGAGGTGTTAAATCCTGATTTTAATGAAACTTTGTGGATTTGTAGCTTACATAAAGAGATGAATTTAGAAAATATCAGTTGGTGCGGAAAAACGGTTTGAAGGGGTGAAACCACCCCTTACACATACAGCGGTTTTCAGTTTTTTCCTTTATATCTCGAAACTATTTGATATAAGAAAATATGTTTTATACAAAAGTTTTACAACAAAATTAGCTGTATTCATTCGCGTTTTTAGAATAACTATTTATCAGTTTTTTTTCAAAATTTTCGAAAAAAAATTGTTAAATAATTATTCTAAAAAAATATCATTGGTGTGAATAAATAGAGGTAATTTTATTGTAAAACTTTTGTATAAAACATTTTTTTATATCGAATAGTTTTCAAGATATAGCGGAGAAAGCTGAAAATCGCTTCACACATGAGGCCTGATTTCACCCTTCAAACTCTATGTTGGCAACAATTTTCAGAACTTTTTAAAAAAATTATTATTTTAAAAAATATTTATGATAAATAGAGGTAATTTTATTATAAAGCTACTTGTAAGTAAATGTCTATCCCAAGAAAATGATAAAATGCTATCATTTCCACACCACCTATCATGAGATAGATAGCATGGTGCGCTTTTTTTATAGTAGTTTCTCCAGTAGGCCTATTCCACTCTAATTTTTTTATGCACGAATTATTCCAAATGTCGTCATTCCTCCCTTGACTACTTTGGAACATTTAAAAAATGTGTTAAAAAAGATATATTATTATTATTATTATTACATAAAAATTATCTTGTATCTTGTATCTCATGTACATTATACTTGATATAAAAATGACGTTACTGTCACGTTAATTAATAATATTAATCAAGCACGTACATTATATGTGATATAAAAATGACGCTATTCTGTCCCGTTAATTAATTGATATAAATAATTAACGGAACGGTAGCGTCATTTTTATATCACATATAATGTACGTGCTTGATTAATATTATTAATTAACGTGACAGTAACGTCATTTTTATATCAAGTATAATGTACATGAGATACAAGATACAAGATAATTTTTATGTAATAATAATAATAATAATATATCTTTTTTAACACATTTTTTAAATGTTCCAAAGTAGTCAAGGGAGGAATGACGACATTTGGAATAATTCGTGCATAAAAAAATTAGAGTGGAATAGGCCTACTGGAGAAACTACTATAAAAAAAGCGCACCATGCTATCTATCTCATGATAGGTGGTGTGGAAATGGTAGCATTTTATCATTTTCTTGGGATAGACATTTACTTACAAGTAGCTTTATAATAAAATTACTTCTATCTACCATAAATATTTTTAAAAATAATAATTTTTTTAAAAAGTTCTGAAAATTGTTGCCAACATAGAGTTTGAAGGGTGAAATTAGGCTTCGTGTGTAAAGCGATTTTCAGCTTTCTCCGCTATATCTCGAAAACTATTCGAGAGATAAAAAAATGTTTTATACAAAAGTTTTACAATAAAATTACCTCTATTTATTCACGCCAATGATATTTTTTTAGAATAATTATTTAACAATTTTTTTCGAAAATTTTGAAAAAAAATTGGTAAATAATTATTCTAAAAACGCGAATGAATAGAGCTAATTTTGTTGTAAAACTTTTGTATAAAACATTTTTTTATATCTCGAATAATTTTCGAGATATAACGGAAAAAACTGAAAATCGCTGTATACGTAAGGAGTGATTTCACCCCTTCAAATCGTTTTTCCGCACCAACTGATATTTTCTAAGTTCATGTCTTTATGTAAGCTACAAGTTTACAAAGCTCCATGAAAATCAGAATTTGACACTTCAAGAGGTTCCCTTGTCAGTGTCAAGAGCGTGTTCGATTGGCAGTGCCAATGCGCACTTGTCTATGCAGTGTCTAGGCAGTGTCAATGCTAGTGTCACGTGTTCATTTGACACGACACTTGCGTAGTGCGTACTCAATGCACACTAAGTGGCACGAGATATTTTGACGGTGCCAGTCCAGTGCACTGAATACGTATATAGGATATCAGTGTATCATTTTGTCACAGTATAAAAGGATATACAGTAGAGACAAGCAAATCTGTAATTTACAGCGTGCAAATGTGTACAATTATTTATAAGTATGTACATATATGATATTCTTGATATCATATATATTATTTAATTACATATAGTAAAAAATCATTACTTAAAGTTATGAACATGAGATGTCGAGGTTATTTTTCTGCGTTCTTCCTGCAGTCTAGTTAAGCCCTTACAATCTTACTCGAAATGACACTTCAGTTTTAGCACTGAAAATCTTGGCGTATTCTTTTGAACTTGCACTATTCAATGCAACCCATGGAACTCGTCCAGTAATGATATGAATTGAGTGCGCACTGGTACGCACTAACTTTTTCCCAATCGAAAACGCTATTAATCAGTGAAGTTAGTCAATAGCCAAGTCTTATATGTTAAGACTTCTGATTACTAATTACTGATTACTGACTATTGGCTATGTTTATACCGTGCATTTAGGCCGTGGCCTATACAATAGACGTCCTTGTTTATCCTGTATATTAAACAAAGACCTATCGTATAGGTCGCAGACTAAGTGCATGGTGTAAACATAGCCAGAGACTCATTATAGAATCCCCATTAAACATTTGGGACTTTTTTCTTTTTTTTGAGGGGCTGTACACAGAAAATAAGAATTTCAACTTATTATGTAATATGGAATACATTTGTGACAAGGGTTGAAATCCTTATTCTCTATTCCTTTGATTGTGTACAGCCGCTAAAGCTTAACTTATAATAAATTCTTTGCTTCCTGTTATTTTTTATCTCATACCTTTTTCCTTCTTTGCAACCATATTATCAATGCATTTCTCTTTACATGTTTCTTGTCTATTCTAAAGTTTGTCAGACAATATTTTATCTCAGACAATAGAAAACGAAAACTGGATAAGAGGAAAAAAAGCAAAACGTCAAAAGTAGTAAAAGACAAAAAACAGGAAACAAAGAGCACATTGTAGATTAGGCTTAACATTTGAGCTGCTTTTCTATTAGAAAACACAACTGATACAAATGTCATTCAAATTTTGTTATTCATTGGATGCCAAGATAGAACAACTGTGTCTCCTAAAAGGAAAACAGCATTCGTATACTGTACAAAGTATTTCTATGCTCTAAAAGCGAAATTTCGTCGCTTACAAAATCAATCTGTCCGACCAAAAAACGCTTGGTAATAGCTCACGTAGCATGACCGCGCGTCCCAAATTTCCTTTGATCTCAGCGAGCCATATACGCGACTCCTCATCAAGCTCATTTGCGTAGGGCAACAATTTATTGTACACCAGCTCCTTTTGCGGACGAAATTCCGCAAAATCTGTCTTGAATGATGACAAAGACGACATCATTGAATTGTTCTCCGCATCACGATCGCACTCATTCATCATAACCTCGTCACGTATTCAACAGTCAATGGTTAGATCTGATTAACACTAAAGCCACGTTCGATGAAGAATAATGCGGTAATAACTTGCGCGCAGTTAAATCAATGACAACTTGCTTATTCTTATTCATTTTCAACAAGTCATGTTTGCGTTCTAGGAGCCATGTTTATCATTCAAATAGTCTGAACTAAGCTATTTTACGAGAAAGCGCTGCCATCCGAGTGAAATCGTTTTAAAATTTCCTAGCTTCCTCAGTGAGTCATGGGCTGCGTTCAGGGGGCTTATTATATTTTCTTGTGACGAAGTGAAAATTACAAAAGTGATTGAATTTACTAATATATTTATAACTTCATTGGTTAACTTCTAGTGAATTTGATCATTTTTGTAATTTTCACTTTGTCACAAAAACCGTAATAAGCTCCCAGGGAATCGATTATGCTTGCTTTCCAGCAAGGACATAGCTTGCTTTCCAGCAAGGACACAGTCAGACACTGTGTAACACAGTGAGTCGTTTCATCCTTGTGTTTGCCAACGTTAAACAAGGATGAAACGACCCACTGTGTTACACAGTGTCTGACTGTGTCCTTGTTGGAAAGCAAGGTATGTATTTTGAAATAAGGTGAAAATTCCAAAAGTGAGCAAATTCACTAGTTATTGACCAATTAAATTATGAATATTCTAGTAAATTTGCTCACTTTTGTAATTTTCATCTCATTTTGAGATACACAATCGACCCCCAGGGGATTTTGTATCCCAAGAATTACGCCCAGATAAAGGCCATCACACGTACAAAAATTTTAGTCGGAATTGTAAGGTCGCAAACAAATCGACCAATCACAATCAAAATTAAGATCTCACGCTTTTAAACGCTCGACTGTGATTGGCCCATTTGCCTACGGCCTTACAATTACGAATAAAATTTTTGTACGCGTGATGGCCTTAACTCATAACTCTTATGCGGTGTCTACAATAGAAGTCGTAGCGGTCGTAGAGTCTTAAGTCGTAGATTTCCAGCTTCTAACTTCTGATTTAAGGCACATACATTCCGTAACAGTAACCATAAGACGTACCGTAAGAATCAGCCAATTAGAATTAAGAGTTCAAAAGAATTCTCTACTGTGATTGGCTGATTCTTACGGTACGTCTTATGGATACTGGTACGGAAGGTATGTGCCATGGCCTTTATGATTAATGGCTTATTGTAGAATGCGTGTAAGCTATAAGTTACGTAGCTGGAACTATGCATTGAAGATTGAGATTGAAGAGTGAAGATTGAAATTTGACCAATGAGGATAAAGGAATTTTAGTTTTTATTGTTTTGATTGGTCAAATTTCAATCTTTCAATTTTCCATCTCAATCTTTAATGCATAGTCTGATTCCGGCTTTACGTATATTATAACAAAAATGCACCCTAGAGTTATCTAGGCGTAATTCCTGAACGCAGCCATGGTGCGGTCCCATGCCCATGATGCGGAATTGACGCAATAAGCAATTGGCGGAACGCTCATGATTGGTTTAGAAAGACATATCGACGGAGCGCAATTGACGGAATGCTTGCGATTGGACGGACATTGTACCACCAATTCCGCATTGCGTATACGTTCCGCATCATGGGATCGCGCCATTAGAGTGGATGCTTTCAACTAGACCTTCTAATTAGAGTCGCGACATCAGACAGCTAGTTTTGATTGGTTCGCCGTTTTTCAGCAATTCTTGTCTATATTCGAATATCTATGGCCGGAATCCATAGTCCGGTCTTAGACAGGAATCCATAGTCCGATCTTAAATCTCAAGCAATAGCTTAAGATGCTAATACGGCTCTCTGATTGGTTCATACACTAGTTTAAGATCATTTCAAATCTTGAGCAACGTCTATGGATTTCGCCCCTTGATGGAAAAACGGAAAAACAGCAGCCAATCAGAACTCGCGCTGGTAGTCGACGAATTTCGGCTTTTTGTACTACTTACTACCAGCATGAGTTGTGATTGGCCACTGCTTTTCCGTCAAGGTGTGAACGCGCTCTAACAATGAAGGTAAGGTCTGTTCACGTTGCTTGCACTTTTGGCACTCGGCATCTTTGCTTTCTCTCTTTTCAAGGTCAGATATATATCTATCTCATTTTAAGTGCAAAAATGGCTGCGTTCAGCAGAACGTTTGTTTTGCAACTGTTGGAAGTTTCCTTCGCGCTAATTGGATCATACTTTTAGATCTAGAAGAATGGTCCTATCTCAGCAGACAATCATAAAACGGTTGCAAAACTGTTGAGTCTGCTGAACGCAGCCAATATTTGGGGATTTCATGCAACGCGACAGACCTATAAATTGACAGAAGTAGCGCTAATAGCATATCTCCGAACGCACCATCGCATCAGTACTCTAGTTTCCACCGAAGGTTCGAACCGGGTCAGAATGCAAGAACCAACCAACTACAGTCGAGCATTTCCCTGTAATTCGACTGTAACAGGGGAATGCTCGACTGTAGTTGGTTGGTTCTTGCATTCTGACCCGGATCGAACCCTCGGTGGAAACTAAGCCAGTGAGCGATCGTGCTTTTGGGGCTGCGTTTCACTTAACGCTCGCAACGCTCGCGAGCATCGTTTGTCCTTGTTTAACATTTGATAAACGAGAAGAATGAAATGATTCCGCGAGCGTTGTGAGTGTTAAGTGGAACGCAGCCTGGATGGTGAATGCACCTTTTGACAATTTTGATTGGTCGCATGCATATAGTATGCGCGTGAGCATACCCTTGTCTATACCATGGTCGTGTCCTGTAAAAGTTGTCAACAATGTCAACTATGCGAGAGGAAAATTAAACGAAGTGTTCTATCACTTGTCGATACTTTGCAGGAACCATAATAAACCTGCAAATTTTGATTTTCTCGAGATCGGATACCTATCATGGAAAACAAAAGTAGCAACAACTTTATTAGTTACGTAGGATTAGAGGAGCATGAGCTGCAGGTAATTATCAATGTCTGTATTTAAATTGGTATAAACATTTTCGCTTTTAATTAATTTCCGCATTGTTATATAAGCTCTCAACGAAACTGGAAAAGCATCTGAATATTCAAATCGCTAATGGACATAACCCTTTCGTAGACCTTCAGTTCCAGTCGACGTAATTCATTAGTTGAAAATAGCATAAAATTATTGCCAGGAGAAGTTCTTATTGCCGAGGCGCAAAATGTTCTTATGTTTTTACCCGTTAGTGATCTAAAACAAGGCATATCTGGTGTTTTGTCAGTGACCAATTTTAAACTTACCTTTGTTACCAGTGGTGATTCAAATGGAGAGGTATATATACACGAAATGATATGTAACTTTACAATCGTTGGTTTGTTTATCAAAGTATGAACCGATATTTAGACATGATATCCAAGAATCTGTGTTACAGAATGTTACTCACCAACAAAACCATTTATATGGATATATGGATACGTGTTTGACAAATATCGATGAAATTTATATTATGATAGGAGATAAGAAAAGGAAGTTAGTTCCTGGTAATACGGTACCATCGAAAGTAAAAGGGATATTTATTATCTGCAAAGTAAGTTTTCCATCTTATAACATTATACATAAGTGATCGATCTTGTATTGATATTATGATATTCTCTGATGGGATAATGGGTGTCAAAAATCGATTCTTTAGCTTAGGTATTGTAGAGCACTAGCTAATGATCACTTAAAGTCAACAACTAACTTTGTTGTAATAAACTATAAACTATAAATATTTACAACGAAGAAAAATTATGTATTGCATTATGAATTGCAGAATCTAAGAACATGGTCATTTTCTTTCAAATTTTCACCTCTTGGGCATGGAAAGAATCTTCTGACTGCACTACTACATCATGCTTTTCCTAGCAGACACCAACTGTTATTTGCCTATGATTACAAGTTAGTATTACACCTCAAAGAAAACAGTACGTTTAGGGCTGCGGTCCACTTAGCGCTTCAAATGCTACAGAGCATTTGTAGCACTAACATGACTGGTCCATTTGACGCTTCGGAACGCTCCCAGCAACTCTGATTACGTCATCAATATGTCATCGTTTTCGCTCCCACTTTGCTCCAACTACCTCGGGAGGTGGGTTGGCTGGAGCGTTCACGTAGCAATTGTAGCATTCGGGACAGTAATGGACCAATCAGAACATAGCGTTTGGAGCGTAGCGTTTGGAGCGTAGCATTCGGAGCATTTGAAAGAAGCAAGTGGATCGCAGCCAAAGTTACGCTGTTAAAAAGATATATAGAACTTGATCAGTTCAGCCGTTACCGAGATCCGATAGTCCCAATCTGTTGTAACTCACTGGTTAGCGTAAAGGAGGCATGGCTAGTGTCGCTGCGCTTGGCTTAGCGCCGAGACACTACTGTGTCTCCAGATATAATATATATACCTCCCTCTTATAATATATACAACGTATGTGTACAATGTGTACATAATACATACAAGATATGTCAAAATAAATTTTTTTATGTCTAATTACAGAGAGGCTTACTACAGTAGTCTTGACAAAAATGTACAACTATTTCGGGATATTTCAGACTGGCAAAACGAATTGAAAAGATCATTGTGTAGCGACGAAACGAAAAAAGGTTGGAGATTATCTATGGTTAATGCCAAATTTCAACTTTGTCCCAGGTAACTTGCTCATTATACATTTACATAGTTAACGTAATTACGTATGCGTTTGAAACAAATTCGTCGAACTGAATTTTAATTCCGTTATCATCTCTGTAGTTTATCGCAATATGTAGTGGTACCTGCGTCTGTGACAGACAATCAGTTAACGGATGCAGCTAGACATTTTCAAGGTAATAGACCACCAGTATGGTCCTGGACGAGTGCCCATGGTGCAGCATTAGTAAAAATGTCTGAATTGTTACCGACAATTACAGAGAGGATGCAGGAGAATATTATGTTTGAAAATGTTCGTAAAAGCCATCCTCAAAAGATACCGCCGGTTGTTATCGAATTGAATAAAGAAATTAATGTAAAATTAATAGCAGCAAGTTTCACTAAATTTATTAACTTATGCACACCAGGTAAATCTTTATTCATTCATGTACATATGCCATACTAATACTGATACTTTGCAACATCTAGATTGCAAAAAAGAAAATGTTTATATATTTATTTCAGAAAACATCAGACAATTCTGGATTCAAGATAATAATTTTTATTCATTATTAGAAAATACAAAATGGCTTAAATACATATCGTATTGCCTACAAAAGACAGTTGAAGTCTGCGACCGTCTTAATTTAGGGATTTCCGTCATCTTACAAGGTAGTTGTTCAGATAATCTGCTTGCAGACTTAATGTAGCGGACGTAAAGGAATCTTTTAACAGAAGCAATCGACTTTACGATTGACGTTATCGTGTGGAATGGAAAAGTCGAGAGTTTATCAAAGTCGACTTGTGTCATAAACGAGAATCGTTTTTAGAAGGTGCTGCTAGAGACTTGTGCTGCGTTATATCAAGTTTAGCGCAACTGTTGCTGGATCATCACTTTCGTACTATAGCAGGCTTTCAATCGTTATTACAAAAGGAATGGGTCGCTGGTGGCCATCCGTTTTGTGATAGATTAGGCCACATCGTGAAAGCTAATTCAGAAAAGGTACGCATGGCAAGTTAGAACTTGGCTTACCATTGAGAAACGCTTAAAAAAACTTGAGATACTAGCAATGGCAAATTATCTTGATTTGATTTACACAGTCTCCATTGTTTCTTTTATACCTCGACTGTGTGTGGCAATTGTGTCAACAATATCCAACAGAATTTGAATTTACGGAAACGTACTTGACCACACTATGGGACGCGGCACATGTTTCCATTTTTGATACTTTTATCTTTAACTGTGAAAGAGATCGGGCAGTGGCAGCTATGGTAATAAATCTTATTTGAGGTCTCTTCTAAGATCGGTAGCCAATAAGCTTACAAGCGTTACACGACTTTGATTTTTCAGGATCCCAACACACCTCTTGTACTTCGTAGCGTTTGGGATTGGCGAGAACAATTCAACGATCAAGACATCTTGTTATTTTATAACCCTTTATTTATTCCCTGTAGTTCTACAGACAAGATAAAAACGGAAAACGAAACAATTATAAAGCCTTTGTATGCGGTTTCTAGTCTCGAGCTTTGGACGCAATGCTATTTTCGTTGGATACCGACACTCGAGATTCGTAACGGTGGACAAAGACATATCGAACTTTACATTAGGTTACTTCAAAATGACATAAATCAACGTGGAATAAACGAAAGCTGCGTTCCACCGACAGATAAGGTCGGTACCTGCTCTCTTCATACAAATATCGATAGCTTTTATCCCTTTAGTAACAATAGGTCAGGGAATACTGTAAGTGCGCCGATTATGAATAGTTCGATCCTTCTAAGTGAGAGTTTATTAGACGCGCAATCAGTAATAACTGCGACCGATTGACAGGATCTCAACATGCTGTTTTTACAGCATTCAAAATGCGTACCTGATTACATTCCCTTTCCTTCTAGTGTAAAACAAAATGTTTGTTTCGAAAGATCTTTCTGAAAGATATAACTTGTGAAAGCATTTGTAAAGGAAAGGGCATTTTCCAGGAACATTATAGGTATATTTGACTCATCAGTCATGTTTTCCAGGCATTACTCAATGTAAACTTGTGTTGGAGAACAGGAGCTTTATAAAATGTATGCCGGCGAGAAAGTAGTCGCGTTGCATTATTGAGAGCAGCTCAAGTTCTTTTCTATGTAAAGCAATAGAGATATTTATATCTTGACAACGTGTTTTATAAACGCTATTGGCAGACATTAGCAAAGAAAGACTAATTTTTTTATGCACGCACGCACACACACACACACACA
>NW_017257268.1:288719-290261 GCF_001594055.1 Mycetomoellerius zeteki
CACACACACACACACACACACACACACACACACACACACACACACACACACACACGAGATCTCAACAAATACCAACTAACTATAACACAATTGTTATAATTTCCCATTCAACAATATAACTTTAATATAATACAACAATCATATTATTAAATGGGAGGAAATTATAATCAACAGTTATGTTACTGTTTGGTATTTGTGGGATAAGATTAAAG
The DNA here is from genome assembly GCF_001594055.1 of Mycetomoellerius zeteki. Taxonomy (NCBI): domain Eukaryota; kingdom Metazoa; phylum Arthropoda; class Insecta; order Hymenoptera; family Formicidae; genus Mycetomoellerius; species Mycetomoellerius zeteki. The sequence goes on from NW_017257268.1 coordinate 288,932, forward strand.
AAAATATAATATCTGTACATAAATCTGAATGCAAATGAAAATAAAGAAACAGGTGTCTGCATGTGTAGTTTGATACCTTTGGAGACATCTATGCTGTTATGAATTAATAAATAAAGTTTATAATTGAATGAAAAATTTGTCGAAGAGTATCTTGTAACCTACAGTAATTAATGTATTGAACATAATGTATATAGTTTCCAAATTAATGTAATTCGACACTTGAAACGAATCTAAGAGTCAAGTTTATAAGTCGACAATGGTTGACGGTAATACATATTAGTATACAGTAATTTATATCAATTGATATTCGCTTCTTATCCATGATGAAGCATGTTCTGATTCCCAGGTATTTCCCAGGTGTCATGTCATTCTTGTTTGTTAAACAACAAGAATGACATGACACCTGAGAAACACTCAGAACACGCCTATGTATGTAGGTACACATAGGAACATTAATGCGCACGTATCCTGACCGATCAAATTTCTCTGACATTCAAGAAATATATATATCTTATCCCACTTCCACATACTTGCACACTGGTAATATTTAGAATATGGGTCTCCTTCTCCCTGCCAGAATTTTAATAAAAATGTATTCATTTGACGAGTTTTCACTGAAGGAATGAGTGTGAGTGGGTAGGGATCGGACGTGCATCTGTGACCTCTCGTTTGTTGCTGGTGTGCGTGTGCGTGTTTCGTGAGGGAAGTTTATGTGCACTGCAAGAGTTTGCTGGCTCGCGTAGCTGGCCGTGTTAGAAAGCTTACTGCTCGCGATTCACATCAGCAGATTCGTTGAGCGTTTAAGTAGGTTATGTTCGGGGCATTGCCCTCGGGCGAGGGGGCGGGGGTAGACGATTCTGATTCCGTCGACCGTATCGGGAAAGGGCCGCGATCCCCCGTTCTACCCTTGCATTCCTTGAATTTCTCCCCTCAAAAAGACACTGAATCCACATCAGGGGATGCGAGTTTAGATACTCACAATATTGATACTTCGCTGGCTAATCTTCTCAAGGAAGCGGAAGCTTTGCCAAATAATGTTGATTGTCAATTGGAAAGCTGCGACAAACCACTGCCCATGGAAATTGACCAAGAATTTGTTCTACAATCCAGAAAACGCAGCATGAAAACAACCGACGCCGACAATTTTTTTTCTTGGAGAGTCCCTCGGAGTGAGGGAAAATACGCGTCTTCAGTCCTAACCTTAGGACCACATGACGCAACGAAAATCCAATTTATCTAATCTAATCTTGAAATGAATGGCCTCGATCACATACACTGACATACAGCGACGATACAGCCAGTATCGAATATGGCCACCGTAAGATGGCGG
>NW_017257269.1:0-3082 GCF_001594055.1 Mycetomoellerius zeteki
GAAGCGCAAGAGTGGGGGAAGTTATCCGTCGCCACTTTTTGCCTCACCCCCACTACCGCTATTGGCACGAGTTGACTCTCCTGGTTCTAGTCTTCTTGATTATGGCCTTACGGACTCTACTGTGATTGGTCAATTCGCTTACTGCTTACATTTTACTGCTTAAGTTTTGTTTGTGTGCTATGGCCCTTAGGGCCACTGTCACCAAGCTCAGTTGATCTAACTAGGCCAGTTAATCCATCGGAATTGACCAATCGCATTTGTCATTTTGTTTGAAAAATCAACAGATTGGTGAATTCCGATGGATAATTGACCCAGTTAACTGAGCTTGGTGACAGTGGCCCTTAGAAACGTTAATGCAACATTTTTTGAACTCGTTCAGTTCATTCGTTGATCCAAATATAAATTCAGTACTACACTAGGTCAGTTTTCATTTGCCGAATACGATAATCTTAACGCACTGATACAGTGCGCACAAGCCGAATGCGTGGCACTGAAAAAGTTCACACTCAGTATGCACTAGTGCGGTCTGTCGAATTCGCTATAACTCATCCTATTGGAGATGACGAAATCGAACGTGGCGCGCGAAAATCATGCATCAATTGTATTTCAACCCCAATTTTTGCCAGATGAATCACATTACAAAACCTATATTATATACAAGACTTAAATTACATTACACAAAACGAATTACTAATATAATATACATTTAAAAAAAAAAAAGAAAAAGGATCAATACGTTTACAACATAACGTTTATTACAATGTAATCAATTCATAATTCGCATACAAAATAAAAATCTTATCGTTGTAAATCAAGAATCTGTTATTTTCACATACATAATTGTAATACTGATCTATAATATTCCTTGCGATTTTGAAAAACTTTATTAATTGGCAGTAAACAAAATACGATATTTGACAATGCTTTATTATTATACTAATAACTTAGATATATATTAGTATAAAAATGAAACATTATACACAAAAATAATTCTAATAATTGTATTTAGTACTTTAAAATTATGTATCATTTGAAAGCAGTAAATACAATATACAATGCAATATTGTTATATTTTTATATTTCTTTTGGAAGATTTTTAATATTTCTTTATATGTATAAGTATTTTGAGACAAAAAAGATTCACTCAAAACTAATTCAATAAAATTAATCTTGTATAATACTGATAACAAAATAATAAATATAGATTATACATATATGTATATATATGTATAGATAATATATATAAATCAACAACAAATAGTAATAACAAATATTAACAATCTAGGTTTTATATTCTCTTAAATTGAGAAATAAATTTGATCTCTTGCATCTATAATAGTTGTTTACATAATCACAATTACTATAGATAAATACAATTGCTATAGATACAAAGAAAAAAGTTTAACGTTTCTGATTTGACATTTTCATAATTTTGTAGTCATTTCTTCATTTTAAGAGGAAGAATTAAGCAATTATTACGCGAAAAATAAAAACTATCGCTGACATAAGTTAAACAAATATGATGCACAATTGCTGTGAATCTGCAACAAATTTGTTGACTAAACTTTGACTGTAATATTCTGCTTTGTGATTTTTGACTTGTGTAAACAATCGTCCTAAGCTATGTTTTTTCATTTGTACTTTTTTTGTTACATACAAAAAATTAGTCCTAGAATTATACCAATGATAATAACACTTACTATTATTCTAGGCAGAGAAGATATCGGTAATAAATTAGAAAACCTTTTTCTAGCTTGGTGAATTTGAAATAACAAACAGTTCTTTCTAGATTCTGCCAAAGAACTTTCCTTTGATGATTCTTTATGTTTAGAAGAGTTCTGACACTTAGTTTGTGTTATAGGTTGTTTGCATATCTGTGATGGATCAAAAACCTATAAATGATGTACCATCTGTTTAAGAGACAAGCCAGAGATAATATAGATGAGTTTTTAATTCATTGATTAATAAGTCATATTATACGCCAACTTTGCTCCATAAAATTATTTTAAATCAAATCTGTGCATTTGTGCATAACATATTTTCAATCGATGAATTAAAATTCTTATTTTACATTGTATTTTATAATCGAACATGGATCTAATTCTGCAAAATATCAATTGTATACCTTATGAAAAATTGGCCTTTTCCATGGTTCATATTGTAGACTACTCATACGACGCATATATCCTTCTAGTGGTTTGCGGGGTTTTGGTTCATATAGAAAACTAATAGAATGTCTGTAATTACATTAAAGTGATTATCATGATGTAAAAAAGTGCCAAAGCACAAAAGATATGGTAAGGAAACCAATCGTGCAACTATGCAAAAGTAATCTACTTAGACCTGCTTCTACCAATGAATTAATTTTAGTCTTGGTTCAATTTGTGTGATTTTCATATTTCTTAATTCTTAGAATTAGAAAGAGATGAAGAGTTAATTGAACCAAGATTAAAATTAAATTACATTGATAAAAACGGGCAATGTAAAAATCTAAGCTCTAGAAGCTCTTTTTCACATCCTATAACCGTTTATCGTTCAGCGAGATTATGAATTTCGGAGAGATCTGTGACAAAGCAATAATACCTCGGGAAAAATATTCTGCTGTCCATTCTGCTACTTGTGTATTTTTTTTTGTGTCTTTTATCATTTTGCGAGACCTCGTCAAAGGTATTCACATCCCAATGAACAACCATTGCTGCGTTGCGCGAATTTTCAAACTGTGCGATGGCGATGCAGTGGTGCAACTTTGCAACCTTGCAACATTCCTGACTTCACGAAGTGAAATTCTCAAGGATCATGTGAGAACCATAACCACAGTATACAGTAGCGCACTCTATTCATTTGTGAAGCCAAAATCGTAGCGCGCATGCGCAAGTTGAGACATTACATACGGTAACGCCATCTGAACTTTTCTCTCACTAAAGCCCATGACACATACAAAAACGTAATGCCCGTGTCACACTACGCATTCGAGACTGAGGATTGCGAATTGAGGATTAGAATTCAGCCAATTAGAACGAAACGGATTAAACTTAAAATTACCTGATTGGTCGAATTCTAATCCTTAATTCGCAATCCTCAA
>NW_017257269.1:3282-3536 GCF_001594055.1 Mycetomoellerius zeteki
ACAGACTCTTGCATAACGCATAACGCATAGTGCATAAGCGAATCAACTAATCAGACTCTTTCCTTTCCTTCCATTCCATGGAAAAGAAGAATTTCGATTGGTCGATTCTCTTATGCACTATGCGTTATGCGTTATGCAAGAGTCTGTGCTGCGGCCTTTATTCTTTGTGTTTTCGGTCTTTCTTTTAACCGTTGCAGTGTTTGTGTAACAATTGGCGGTAACGGCAGTATTAAGTTCGTATGCTTTTATGTCGG
>NW_017257269.1:3704-6892 GCF_001594055.1 Mycetomoellerius zeteki
TACAGATTTTCAATTCTCTTGCAGAAAACACTTTGATCTTAGCTCTGTTTCAGATATAAAAAGAAAATAGATTACACATCAAGAAAATGAGTGGAAAAAAAATTAAATATTGTTCAATAAATCAATAAATGAATGTTTTGGAAATCTTGAATTAGAAGGAAGACATGTATTTAAATTTCCTAAAAAATATGATAGGTATACCATATATTATACAAATATTTTCAATTTTTTAATATTACAGTAACATAAGACATAACGCAAGAATCAGTCAATCAGAATTAAAAGTTCAAAAGAATTCTCGACTGTGATTGGCTTATTCTTACGGTACGTCTTATGCGGGGTCTACAATAGAAGTTATAGCGGTCGTAAGGTCTTAAGTCGTAGAAAATTGACCAATCACAGTTGATTATTCTTCTCATATTCGATTGTGATTGATCAATTTTCTACCACTTAAGACCCTACGACTGTTACGACTCCTATTGTAGACCTCGCATTATGGTTACTGTTACTGAAGGTGGGTGCGACAGCCTAAGAGAGTAAGTGAGAGAGAAGTCTAGATGGCGTTACCGTATGTAATGTCTCAACTTGCGCATGTGCGCTACGATTTTGGCTTCATCAACATCAAAAGTGCCGACAGAGAGTTGCGCTACTGTATATTGTGCCATAACCAAGAGTATCAATAGGTCTGTTCGCGTTGCATGAAATCCCCAAATATTTTTGCACTTAAAATGAGATAGATATATATTTGGCCTTGAAAAGAGAGAAAGCGAAGATGCCGAGTGCCAAAAGTGCAAGCAACGCGAACAGACCTATTGGCTGCATTCAGCAGACTAAACAGTTTTGCAATCATTTTATGATTCGTCGCGCTGATTGCATTATACTTTTACAGCGAATTCGATTGGAAGAATTAGTGCGCACTGGTGCATATTAAAGCCGTTGTACTAATTTAATATGAGTATAAAAATGAAATGCAAATATTTCGAATTATGAAATACATATTTTACCTAATAGTACGATAAAATGTATTAAGTATTTCACGATTTAATCGATTTCTATGTTTATTTATAAACATATCTTTACGTTATTTTGTGTATGACGGCTTTAATGTGCACCAGTGCGCACTGAGTGCGTCCAATCGAATTCGCTATTAGATTTAAAGGAATAGTCCTATCTGTTACGAGATTCCTTAAGTCCGGATCTACAATAGAGTTTAACTCTGGACCTACAATAGGGTTTTAAGCCTTAAGCCATAAGAAATGGGCGAATCACAATCGATTATTCCCCTCGGATTTGACTATAATTGGTCAGTTTCTTATGGCTTAGGTCTTAAAACACCTATTGTAGATCCGGACTTAAGCCTTAAGCCATAAAAAATGGACGAATCACAGTCGATTATTCTCCTCGGATTCGACTGTAATTGGTCAATTTCTTACGGCTTAAGACTTAAAACACCTATTGTAGATCCGGGGTAAACGTTTTATCGACAATTGTCGATATCGTTAACTAGTGACAGCCAATGGCGGTACAATCCTGGAAGAAAGAGCAGCTCTCATTGGCTGTCGCTAGTTAACGATAACGACAATTGTCGATAAGACGTTTAAAGAATCCCGCAACTCAGCAAAGAATCATAAAACAATTGCAAAACTGTTGAGTCTACTGAACACAACCAGTAATCGTGTTTAGTAGATACAATTGTTGCGGAGCGGATCCGTGAGTGCTCAGTGAGCTCTTGAATCTGTTTGGTCTATATTTTTAGTTCTAACGGAATATGCCAATCAGATGCAAGCGCTCATTGAGCGCTCAGTGAGCGGTTATAGTACTGAATGCACCCATTCATTATACATATATATTATTAAAAATTATCTTGATTCTAATTGTAGAATCAATTTTTAATTAATTATTTATCTATAATAATATTTGTCTTCCGCTTTTTCAGGAAATATGTGCATTATTAAAATTTCTCGAGGTTTGTTCGCGTCGCAAACTCCAACATACTCCAATGTTCCTGCGACTATCATAGCTCCTTTTCACTCTACCAAGCGCGTTGGAATGAGTAGGAGCTATGGTAGAAGCATATTGGAACATGTTGGAGCATGTGACACGAACAAACCTTCGAATCATTCTGGATATCGAGCGTGGCTCGTGGCTGTGTTTCAATTTTCACTGCCAGCGCTGAAAATCTACAATTTACGTTACGTATACTATACTTTGGCTGCGTTCAGCAAAGAAAATTAATCAGTAAGCGCTTAGTAATTCTTTAATATGATTGGTTCTTGCCGTTAGTTCTTCGCAAAATCTAAGTGTAGGAACCAATCGTATTAAAGAATCACTAAGCGCTAAGGATGAAATCACACGGTGCGGAAAAGGACTGCGGAATAGAGAATGCGTCATTGAAGCAACCAATCAGAGCCATTCCGAATAGCGGTGATTGGTTACTTCAATGACGCATTCTCTATTCCGCAGTCCTCTTCCGCACCGTGTGATTTTACCCTAACTGATTAGTTTTCTCTGCTGAACGCAGCCAATGGCTGCGTTCAGCAGAACGTTTGTTTTGCAACTGTTGGAAGTTTCCTTCGCGCTGATTGGATCATACTTTTAGATCTAGAAGAATGGTCCTATCTCAACAGACAATCATAAAACGGTTGCAAAACTGTTGAGTCTGCTGAACGCAGCTATTGTCAGCACTGGCACAAGTGAATTATGGAACACAGCCTGTACCTTGAAATGAGATAAAAATTACCAACGTGAACAAATTCACTAGGAGTTGATTCAATTGACCAATGGAATTATTAGGGCCAGTGTCACCAAGCTCAGTTAACTTAACTGGCCAGTTATTCCATCAGAATTGACCAATCGCATTTGTCATTTTGTTGCTTCAAACAAAATGACAAATGCGATTGGTCAATTCCGATGGACTAAGGGTGCCGTCACATGTACACGGAATCGGAACGACGGAACGGATTTCTTACTAGAAATAAGTTCACTAGCATTTTGTTCCGTAAGAAGTTTCTCTGCTGTATCGGAACCATCGGAACTATGGCCGGAACGGTACAACGGAATCAACGGAATGTTACATCGGTTGCATGTGGTAGATATATGTCGATCGGGCTATTAAAATTAAATAATTAATATATAATTAATATAAATTATATAAATTATATTAATAATATATATATATATTAATATAT
>NW_017257269.1:6999-29921 GCF_001594055.1 Mycetomoellerius zeteki
TGCCGTCCCATGTACACGGAATCGGAACGACGGAACGGATTTCTTACTAGAAAATTTAAGATCACTACAATTCCGTTCCGTAAGAAGTTTCTCTACCCATCCCATGTAACCGGAACGCAATGAAATTTTGGTAACATAATATATCTCACTCTTATAATTCAGTATTTTTAAGTATTCAAAGTAATGTTATAAATAAGATAATTGCACAAATTATGCATATTACTGCTTTAGTCGCATTAAAATAACGAAATATCGATTAAATTAGGCAAATTAACTTGCGACCGAGGCGACATTCCGTCCATTTTCATTCCGTTCCGGCTACATGGGACGGGTAGAGAAACTTCTTACGGAACGGAATTGTAGTGATCTCAAATTTTCTAGTAAGAAATCCGTTCCGTCGTTCCGATTCCGTGTACATGGGACGACATCCTTAGGGTGTTGTTCCATGGGCATGGAAAACGGAATCGGAACACGGAATCGGAAAGGTGAAGTGGTAGGGGCAACCAATCAACATCGTTCCGTTCCGATTTTAAGTAGCCTGGCTTCCCATGGGGAATATTTTTCGGAAACGGAAATTTTTCGTACTGTCAATCACCAGTGATCACTAGCAATTAAAAATAATATTGAAATTCAACTAAAAGGAGCATTGAAAAGATGAAAAATGTCATCTGTAAGTATTGTAAATACATGTATGTTAAATTATTTTATATTTTCCAAATATCCTACTCTTCTCGAATTAAATCGAATGTCTCGAGATATCGCGATATTTCTCTCGCTGGGAGATTTATTTCCCGCCAAAACGATTATCACGAAGTGAAATGCCGCGTAAGTGCTCGTATTGACAAACGCGTTTTACGAGAAGAATATAAATATAATGGATGATTCGCAAGGTAAGTACCACCGAATATAACTTTTGAGCATCACGATAAGTGTGTTACTACGTACACTCGTGAATGTCGCTGAATGTTCTTCCGGATCTTTGCCATACCTTTTGTTTACATGTAGGTCTATTTTTATTCCTGCACTAGACTGCACTACAAATCTCTTTTTCGCTTTCGCCAAATATCGTTTCCTCAAACATATTTATTTCAAATTTAGTTCAAATTCCAAAAGTATATACTATTTCAGAAAACAGACTTCAAATTTATAATGTATGTTCTTGATGTTAGTAGCTGGTAATATTTTTATAGTTGAAAGAATAGTTCTTCCATAGAACTGATCTATCGCATAGAACAGTAGGATGTATTGCATTATATCACATTCATCATGTCATATGTAATTAAAATAACTACTGCACTTTTACTTTACTGAATAATGTTTTAGCATCTACGTCTGGCAGGTCTAGGCGTCAGAAGATTGATAAGACTGGCAGACTCTCAGCTTTGGAAAGATTGAAAGAAGTTCGAAGTGGTAGCAAGCGCAAGTATGAGGTGGAAGAGTTAGAAAATATTTATGACGAGGTAGATGAGAAGGAATACAGTAATACTGTTTTAAAACGCCAACGAGACGATTGGATAGTTGATGATGGTAGTAAAGATTCTATATTATTTTAGCAATTACTAAAAAATATTTCATCATCCAAACAGATTTAAACACATTACATTGAAAAAGTGACATGCTTGAAAAATATTTTATGAAATATATCTAAATTTCTACCTCAAAGAGATATAAAAAGATGTAGATATAAAAATGTATATATTAAACTTGAAATAAAATATTGAAGGGGAAAGCGGTTATGTCGAAGATGGAAGGGAAATTTTTGATGATGATCTGGATGAAGAAAGTATTCGAGAAGCGAGAAAACAGAGGAATAGCATGGCTGGCCCTAGAAAAAGGAAGAAAGAAGAGAACAAGAAGAAAGGAGATATTCAAAATATGATTAGGAATATGCCTTCTAAGAAAGATGCTAATGTAGTTCAGATTAAAGATGATGATATTTTGGGAGAATTGCTCAGTGAGATTTCTACTGCTAAAAAGACAACAAATAGTCCTAAACCAGGAAGCAGCAGAAATAAATTTTGTCATACAGTTCATTCTAACATTACGTAAGTTAATGAATTCTGTTTATACTATGTGTTATTTTATACTTTGTAAAACTTAATTATAGATCTGCATACACATTTATTATAGACAAACATATCAGGCCTCATCTATAAACCAAAAACAAGCTGATAAAATAATATCTGAAAAACCAGCGACAATTGTGTCAAATTTTGATAATACTGTACAAAGTGAAAGTCAGATAATTGAGGATGAAGATGATATGGCATTATTTGATGTGCCACAGAAGAGTACAAGTAAACCATCAGAGTTAAATAATTGTTCAAAAGTTGAAGAAAATTCAAACCCGGAAGATCAAAGCACAAAAAAATCAGAATCTAATGAACAAAATCCAAGTCAGATTATTGAGGAAGAAAATACTCCTATAGTGGATCTTAGTGAATGTGTTGAAGATGTGAGTTATTTTGTTTTATTATCTTATTTTATTATTTATATTAAAGTGAAGCTACATATAAAATATATTGCAGCTATCCACAATAGATTTTGATGATGGAAGTATGGATACTGACTTTTCATCGTCGATAAATAACGTTAAATCTCAAAAAAATGAAATAGATGTAAAGACTCCTGCTCCTCCTCATAAAACTTCTGTCAAAAGTATGAAAATCGGTAATGCCGTTGACTTAACAGAAGTAGTGCCACAACTAGTCAAGACAAAAGATGAGGAAGAAGTATTTAGGTTCTACTATCTGGATGCATATGAAAATCCTTATAAAAATCCTGGAACTGTGTATCTCTTCGGCAAGACTTATGTATCTAGCCATGATACATACTGTTCATGTTGTATTATGGTGCATTGTATACCAAGGAGAATATATCTCTTGCCCAGAAAATATGTACGTATATTTTTCAATGTTGTATTTTTGTTTCTTGTCTTATTTAATATCTAGATATACCAGTATTTTGTAATTATTAAATTATTACTAACGAATACTTTTTTTACGGTTTGTGAATTGCAGATAAAAGACACTGAATCGCAATTAACTACCATAGAGGATGTGTATAAAGAGTTCGATGAGTACGCCAATAAGATGCGTATAATGGAGTTCAATTGCAAAGAAGTGAAAAAGCATTATTCCTTCGAAAAGGAGGGTACACCGAAAACTTCAGATTACTTGGAAGTCAGATATAACGCACGCTATCCAGCAATCGATTCGAATTACTCGGGTCCGGCAATAGAACGCGTCTTTGGCACAACAGTGAATGCATTAGAGCTATTGCTTATAGAACGAAAAATTAAGGGACCTTGCTGGTTAGACATTAAGAATATATCACCCACTCCAGGGCGATTTGCTTGGTGCCCACAGATTGTATGTAAACACATGTATGTTACAACAATAAAAAATAAATTCGATATATTTATTTTATACTATAAAAATACAACAGGTGGTTACTTCAGACATGAACAATATATCGCTGTGTTCCCAAGAGAAAGCTAAGCCCCCAATGGTGATAGCGACTATAAATGTGAGGATGTCTTTGAACGCGAAGTTGCAGAACGAAGTAGTGATGGTTGTTGTATTAATTCATCATAAGTACAATGTCGATAAGGAACCACCAAAGTCGCCTTATGAACGTCAATTTTGTTGTAAGTTTACTTTTACATTGCATTATTCACTAATTGTTTCCTTCGTTTTCTTTAATAATTAAGTTTAATAATATTTTAGAATGTTAATGTTATTTTGTAATTTAAATACAGAAAAAAAAAGATTTTTATTAGCCTCGACAGAAAGTATAAGACATCCATTTATCTTTAAATCGTAGATGTTTCTTCATTCGTTCTATCAAGACATTAATAAAGGCTAAATATTAATTTGCAACTTTTTACAGTTGTCACACGTCCACGAGATATCCCGTGGCCGCGGCAAATTCGTGATGCATTCCTGAAAGTTCCGAATACCGAAATAATAAAATGTGAAACTGAAAGCGATTTACTTGAAGAACTGTTAACTTTAATGCAGAAAGTGGATCCTGATTTAATAATAGGTTACGATTGTGCATTTCAGTTCGATGTTTTAATGCAGAGAATGTTTACATTAAAAGTGTCTAATTGGAACAGAATGGGAAGATTAAAATCATTGACTCCTCCCTTACTTAAGGTAAAATATATCTTATCATTTTTTCAATAAATTGAAGTTAAAATAATACAATTAATATATTATATTTACGTAATATATTAAAATTATGTTTATGTAACTGGCATATATGAACATATAAAGATAGTTTTTTTAACCAAGATGAGTAATATTTATACAGGGAAAAATAATCCTTAATCAAGCGTTTGTCGGTCGTCCAATTTGTGATATACAAGTTTCAGCAAAAGAATTGAACTTAAAAGTCAGGAGTTATGATCTGCAATCACTTTGCAGCGCAGTAAGTCATTCGGCACATTGATACTGTATTGTTCATACGATCAAACAATTAATTTTGACAAATATTTAGGTATTAAAGACGAAGGAACACGAATATAAAGAAATCGCGCCCGCAGAAACTTCATTATTTTTCAATACAGCGGATAAAGTGTTAAATTTAATGCATGTGACATTAAAAGAAGCGAACTACATTATAACCATAGTGATGGATCTCAATGTTATACCACTCGCACTTCAAATTACTTGTTTAGCAGGTACATTTTAATATTTTTTGTTCTTAATAAAATATAATATTAATTACAATTAGTTTTTTGATTAATAATTGAATGAATATAGGAAATATTTTAAGAAGCAAGACAATGGTGAGATCTTTATATATTTTTGTACATTATTATTACGAAATTATTATTTATACTGGTATACTAATGCCAGATGTTTACTAGATGGTCCGCGTAGGAAAGCTGCGGCGTACACTGGAGGCCTCGTACTTGATCCAAAGAAAGGTTTTTACGACAAACTGGTACTTCTGATGGACTTCAATTCCCTATATCCGAGCATTATACAAGAATACAATTTGTGTTTTACCACCGTGCCCGGTGCGGCATATGCTGATGTCGAGGTAATTTTTTTCACATTCAAACATCGAGTAGTAAATATTTATATACTAAAACGTTTTTATTAAATTAATTAATTATATTAAAATTTTCACGGTGCAGCAATTAACTATTCCTGAGTCGAATCTGGAGCCAGGTGTGGTTCCGACAGAGATTCACAAATTAGTCAAAAGCAGACAACAGATCAAACAGCTTATGAAAACGCAAAAGAATCTATCACCAGCACAGAAAATGGATTATCATATCAGACAAATGGCATTGAAGCTCACGGCTAATTCTATGTATGGATGTTTGGGAGCGACGCATTGTCGATTTTATGCTAAAGGTCTCGCCGCTTTGATAACAGGTAAGATACGCAATAGAAATTTAAAATACATGTTGATAATGTAAAGTATTAACGATTCTTCAGCCAAGGGTCGGGAGATTCTGGAGGATACGAAGCACTTAGTTGAGAAACTGCAGTACGAAGTAATTTATGGCGACACCGATTCTTTAATGATAAACACCAATATTTTGGAATACGACGACGTTTCTTTGATCGGCCAAAAAGTGAGAAAGATATTCCATCGTATAATTTTGTACTATAATTCGTAATACATTTTGCATTTACATTATGCAGAGATATCATTAGCAATACTATAGAGTTAAATATTTTTTAGATTAAGCGCGAAGTCAACAACCGATACAAGAAAGTCGAATTAGATATCGACGGAGTATTCCGATATCTATTGCTATTACAAAAAAAGAAATACGCTGCCGTTACGATGTCGAAATTATCAAATGGTCAAATACAATTGACGCAGGAACACAAGGGTTTGGATATCGTTAGAAGAGATTGGTGTCCATTGGCTTGCGACACTGGAAAGTTAGCAAATACACTCGATGATATTTTCAGAGATTAATTTCATTCAAATTTACTTGAATTATTTGTTCTTTTAGAAAAATTTTGGATATACTTCTCTGTGATCAATCAAGCGAAACGCGTTTGGAACAAGTTGTGCAGATTTTGCAAAATGTTGCGAAAAATGTAAAGGAAGGAACGGCGCCACTGTCGTCATTTGTTATTACTAAACAATTGTCGAAAAATCCGGATGCGTATCCAGATAAAAAGCAATTGTCTCACGTTATGGTAGCACTTAGACTAAACAAAGCGGGTGGTCGGATGTGGAAAGCCGGTGACACCTTACCATATATTATATGCGAGGTTTCTTTTCATTTTCAATTTTAATTAGCAAATTTTCTGAATAAATTATAGAAATGAAAAGCGATAAAGAGGTACAAAAATGAAAAAAGATGATTTTAACATTAGGATGGGACCAGTGCGAGTGCGACGGAACGGGCGTATCACATTGACGAAGTAAAAAATAATGAGAAATTAAAAGTGGATGTCAATTATTATCTGCTAAGTCAAATATTCCCTGTAGTGTTACGAATTTGTGAGCCAATCGAGGGTATCGACGACGTTTTCTTAGCCAACAATTTAGGTATTTCAGAGTTTTTGTAAATTGTAGAAATGAAATAATGCATTATATTTTACATGTCAATTTGTTCATCAGGTTTACAATTTGTTTATAAACCTAAGACGATAGCTTGCGAGGCAATCCTGAATTTACCGCTAGCTCTTAATGATGACAGGTTCAACAATTGTCTTCCTTTGACATTTAAATGCAAAAATGAACGATGTAGTGCAGAAATTATTATTAAGGATACTGTTACAGAATTTGTAAGTGTGTCTTTCTTCATTATATATGATTCTTTGTATTTTATATAATTTCAAGATTATTCTATAATATATATCGTATCTTTTAAATTGATATTTTTAATGAGAATTATATTGTTAGATATTTATATATGTTATTTTCTGCAGCATTCTGGTCGACAGTTATCACTTAGCATGTGCCCTAATCAGGACTGTAAATTACCACCTTGGAAATACGCAAATGTGATACAAAATGTAGTTCAACTTGCCATGAGAAAAGCAATTAGCAAGTACTACAGTGGTTGGTTGGAATGCGAAAATCCACTTTGTTCCAACAGAACGAGACGACTGCCGTTGGATTTCGTGAAGAAATTTCCAGATTGTTCAGTGTGCAAGGACGTTTCTATGAATCGAGTTGTAAGTTTATTGAATCAATTTCATATATTTTTATATTTATTTACTTTGAGGCTGTATAATATTAATATACACTTTTTTGTACGTTTTTTTTTTCCAGTATTCTGGGACAGATCTGTACAATCAATTATACTATTATCATAAAATGTTCGACATTACTCAACCGGCTTACAAACGTAATAAATCTTTTATCGCATTTTACGTTATAATATCTGGAAAAACGTAAGAATTGGGCTTTTCGATTTTTTTTACAGATCTACTGTCTCAATGTTCACGGGATATGATAGCTGCATATAACACATTAAAAGAAGCAATTGACAGGCAATTGAAACGAAATAAATTTTCATGTGTAAATATCACAGGAATATTCAGTAGTGCTAATTCTGCGGGAATGTTTGTCAGTGGTACGCGGGAGGATTTCGATGTACTGGGGGATCTATCCGACGATACAGATAAGGAAATTTAAAGGAGAAACGTACCGATCAACTAAAAAATAAGATAGAAATAAAAAAAACTGCGTCTAAGAAAATCTTACAAATTAAATTGTCCTTTACGAGATAATTCCGTGCATGTACGTCTCTTTCACGAATCTGTATACGTGGTAAATTTAGAAAAAATGTATTACATCGCCGCATATGGAGGTAATCCAAACTTTTCCGGTTCAAACTTCTCGAGACTATCTAATACTAGGGTCGCTTCGGTCGTATAACGTTTGGGAAGCATCGGGTCCGGCACCATAACAACCTGCATTCCAGCATGAAGTGCCGCTTTCACGCCATTTGGCGCATCCTCAAAAACCAGACACTAAAAAGAAATTGATAATCTTGGACTAAGATAATTAATTGACTCTTAGATTTTAATCACTTTTGGTCTTTAAATATAGTTCGAATGAAACCTAATAAAAAATATTTCACAGTTGCTATATTTGACAATTAAATGACCGTCTCTTCGACGGATCCAGATTGTCACGTTACCTTCGAAGGATCTGGATTGTCAGGAAAACGCTTGGCAGCTATGAAAAATATGTCAGGTTCCGGTTTTCCGTGTACGACTTCGGGATCCGAACCCCCGAGCACTTTGTGATGAAACAGTTCGAAGAGGTCATGCCAGCGACTGGTTTTCAATTCATAGTTTTCTCGATCTGAGCTCGTGGCTAACGCAATCGGAATATTATTCTCTTTCAGGTGCTTCAGTAACCTAACGGCGCCTGTTATACAGATTGTTATTTAATAATTCAATCAGAATTAAATTATGAATCGTCTGATGTATCTTGATATAGAGCATTACCTGGCATGGGATTGGTATGCGGAAACAATTCCTGATAGAGTCCAACAATCTCCTCCTTAAATTCGTCCTTTGTTAACGGTAATTCTAACGTCTCAACCACATAGTCGGCAACATCTTTGGTCTTGAAACCCATCGTTTGCGCCTTGTGTTCCCATGTGAATTCTTTGCCATAACGATTAGTGATACGGTTGAAGGCCTTGGAGTACAGATGTTCTGTATCTAAAATAAAACGTGATACAGACTAATTACGAATAGAATGGTCAGAAATATATCTGATCTGTCTCGATACTTACCGAGCAATAAACCGTCCATATCGAAAATGCAGTGCGTGACTTTGTTGTATGTGTCGAACATTTTGCAACTTAAATCCTGGGATACTTAGAAATCTAATGTTTCGAATACATCAAACGAAATGGAATTGTGAAAATGGCTGCGTTCAGCAGACTCAACAGTTTTGCAACCGTTTTATGATTGTCCGCTGAGATAGGACCAACTTCTAGATCTAAAAATATGATCTAATTAGCTCGAAGGAAACTTCCAACAGTTGCAAAACAAACGTTCTGCTGAACGCAGCCATGAAAGAGAATATGATGCTGTAAACCGTGTTATTACATTATCACCACAGTACTTATACTGTGTTATCACTGCCTTATCTATTATCTGTTATTAGTATGTTATATAATACATTTTTCTATTTTCATTATGTTAACATTGAAATTAGTATTTTATATAATAAGACAATCGTTTTTTATTTCAAACAAGTTTCATGAAGGAAATGAAAGCGAAACTATTTTTGATATGATACAATTCCTTCGAGAATGTAGTTACTAGTATTGTACGAGATATATAATATTCAAAAATAAAATAAGAGCATACTTGTTTTTAATATCACAAAGAATATTAATGTCATTTTTTATTATATGTATTTATATTTATATTAAACTTTTAGTAAACAAAAGCAGTGTATTCTAACATATCGTTTATTATCATGTCATGTACATGAGCAATGTTTTTTGGATGAGTACAGCTCTATGAAAGAATTTTAGAAAGATAATTTATATAAGTAGAAAAATATAAGATACATAATATTTTCATAATCAAAAATATTTAAATATTCAAGTCAGAATAGAGAAAATATTTGTTGAAAATAATTAATATATAAAATATACAAAGCAAAATTCATGAGTACAGATCTAAGAAAATTATAGAAGGATAACATAATTTGTTATATTAAAAAAAAATATTTAAATATTCAATTCAAAATAAAGGAAGTATTTATTGAAGATAAATATATATATATAAAATAAAAAAAATTTATATTTTTGTAAATGACAATTTTAAGAAAAAAACGAGACGCTCATGCTATAAACTACTGCCAGATTTTCATCACAAGCAATCACTTTGCATCGAGCCACACAAACCCTATTGTTTTCTCTTAATTTCATCTTAAATATATTTTAAGTATGTGGTATATATCAATATGTATGTATTGTATATATATATACACATATATGTACACAACACACAGACACGTATTATGTGTAATAATGTATTTTATTTTGTTAATTAATTCGTTTGAGAGCAAATTCTTGAAATGAGAAATAAATAGAAATTGTATGAATATATTCGAGAACATAAAGAGCACAATCGACTGATTCTTTTGCCGGTATAACCTATCTGCGAGAGATCGCAGAAGAATAGTTGACAGTTGACAGATCAAACGGAATTGCAAATAATGTCGGGATTGTTCGTGACTCATGATAGAATTTTCTACTATAGTTCGGCTTTGCCGGGAATAGTGGCTACGTTTACACCGTGCGCTTAGTCCGCGACCTATACGATAGGTGTCTTTGTTTAACCTACAGGATAAACAAGGACATCTATCGTATAGGCCGCGGCTTAAATGCACGATGTAAACGTAGCCAATAAGAGGTTAGAGGAGTTTTCTACCTAGCTTCTCGATCTACACACGACGTTATATAATATATCTGATATTATCGTGAATCCTGAATTACACTAAATTACTTTTGCTGCTAAAAGCGAGACATGAATGCCGCTTCTCGTCACTAGATGACGATAAAGCGAGTTTGCGCAACGGAATTCTCGTTTTTCGCGCGAGAGTCAAGCCGGTCGATCCCGTCAATTATCGAAAGGAATGTCTCCAGGTAGAGACATTTTTTTGGCTAGACATGAATGAGCACAGAGATGAATTTTCTTCGAATGACTTCGACCAAATTCCGATTAAGTATTCAGTCAGTTCTTACATTTAAAATCGTCTTAAGTACAGTCTTAAGATATCATAGGGTGCCTTCCAACGTTCCAACGAGAGACAACACATGACATGGTGCATCATTACATCTTTGTTGTTCGCCAATGTTAAACAAGGATGAGATAATCACTCTGTGCTGTACCACCGACGAGATACTATTAAAGACCGTCAACCCTAGGTAAATTTTCGGCGGTATAAAAAGGGCCCCAAGGGCCCGGAGGTAATCGAAGAACGCTGACATTATCGACAATTGATATAAATTTGCTATTATTAACATAAATATTTAACTAATACATTATTAAATTCATGATATTTTATTACACAAATGCTCCATAAATAAATATGCATATTTGTAAAGCTATAATATCCTATATATTGCCGAAAAATTACAATTTTTTTCTCTGCAGTTATTATCTCTGTTGATAATCGAACTTTGACGATAACATTGAAATCACAATTTTAAAGAAAAATCGAGTATTGAGTTTTAAATGCACGTACCGATAAACACATCTACTAAACTAATAAATCATAAAATTAGTACAATATTATCAATTTTTTTACTCTTAATCACTTCAATATTAAGGAACTCCCATAAGGATGTCGGTCTTTAATAATATCTCGGCTGTACTAAAGTCGCTTGTTGGAAGGCATCCATAAACTAATCGCAGCCGTATTAGCATCTTAATTAATTTTATAACGAATTCGATTAGATGCACTCAGTGCGCACTAGTGCAATTAAAGCCGTTGTACATAAAATAACGTAAAATGTTTATAAATAAACATAGAAGTCGATCAAATCATGAAATAATCAGTATATTTTATTGTACTATTAGGTAAAATATGTATTTCATAATTCGAAATATTTGCATTTCATTTTTATACTCAAATTAAATCAGTGTACAACGGCTTTAATATGCACCAGTGCGCACTAATGCTTCCAATCGAATTCGCCATTAGCCTTCAAGTAGGCGCGTGGAGTCAGAATTACTTTTTCTTCTCCTTTTCAAGCCCCTGGATAAACTTTCTAGGACTATCTGCTTAAGAAGTGAGATATCATAATAGTGAAAGAATCTTACGATCCAGTATTTAGCTTCCTCGAGGAAGGGAAGCTCCGGAGCCTTTAATCATTGTATAATTTTGTCAATGCGCCTATTTAAAGATTAAAACATTTATTTAAGACAGTTTTGAAATAAGAACGGACCGAATGGACTGTCGGTCCAAGAATCAACTTTTGAAGCAAAAAAACGCATGCGCAAGTTACTCTGTTTTGCAACAGTAGGCCTGTTCTTTTTGGCTGAACTTTTGCACCAGTTCATCTTTCTTCCTTTTCTCTCCAGGAGGAAAGAAGAGGAAGAAAGATGAACTGGTGCAAAAGTTCAGTCAAAAAGAACAGGTCTATTATATACGTGGTACTTGCCATGTAATGTAATAACGTCGCGGTGACACGCGGTGCGTTTGGACGAAAGAAAAAATTGTCCTTTGTGTCGATACGTTGAATTTATATCATGATAAGATCCAAGAGTTCGTCAAGTGGCAACGTATACTTTGCGTGAACGCACAACGAGGTGATCATGGATCAGTTGATTATCTTGGTGTCGGTGGTTCATCTGCTATACTGCCCATTTACGAAAGTCGAGGAGAGTTTCAATCTGCAGGCGATGCACGATGTTCTTTATCATGGCTTCAATTTAACGGAGGTAACGACTGAAACATTAAACGGATCATTAGATCGTCCAACCCGAGGACCTGGGGTCATTCAACGATTATTGTCCACCCCGGTCGATTGATTGTGATCAGACAGCCAGCACACAAAAAGTGCCGTATTATATTTAGTACCAGACACGCGTATTTATAAACTCGCGATCAGCTGATGCCGCTTCGAGTTCATTTAATGCATTAGCGGACAATTTCGTATTTTTTTATTCTTTACTCGAATCTTATTATTTTTTTTGCTGACATTTCTGGCAAATGTTTTGCTGCTTTGATAGAAAAGTGATACATTTCTCAAAATTAACAATTTTTCAATAGAGTAATTTGAACGTTTTGAATTGAAACAATGTTTTAATTAGGATAAGTGAATATGCAATGTCTAATTTGAAATTTACTACTAGTAGAGTATATCGAAGTAGATATTTAAAATAGATATTTAAAGTAGACATTTCATTTAAAAAAATGGAAACACAAGTTTTGATTGCTTTTATAACTATATTAATTTCAGTTAATTTTTTGATTGGCCATATTAATTTATGAATTTACTAAGTGGATATTATTGTTCTTATTGTTATAATATATTTTTGGTATTTCTTTTCCAATAGTATGATCACCATGAATTTCCTGGAGTTGTGCCACGTTCCTTTTTGGGACCTATTATCATATCTGGTCTTGCTTCACCATTGGTGGCATGTATTAATTACTTAAAATTCAATAAATTTTTTGCTCAGTATATAGGTAAGCTCATTAATTGTAAAATATAATAATCATACATATTTTTTGTAGAATAAAAAACTTAATTATTTTTTTAGTTAGAGCAACATTGGGACTGTTGGTAATATTTACGTTCAAGTTATATAGACAAACTTTACAAAAAATCTTTGGGGTGCAGTTTACAAAATGGTTCGTGGCCATAACTGTGACACAGTATCATTTTATGTACTATCTTAGTCGTCCACTGCCAAACACAATGGTTATGCCTTTAGGTAATAAAGTAAAATATATTTTATGTATATGTATACATCTTTATTAATTTTTTAATATTTCTTTATCATATTAAAACGCTTGATTCATATTGTTCATTTGCTACAACAATGGTATAACTAAAAAAATTGTCATTTCGAGTTGCTTACAGAAGAAGAATGAAAATATAAAGGAAAAAAAGATCGTACTTTAAAAGAGAACATATTTTTATTCTTCTTGTAATTAGTTATTACACTAAAATTATATTTCAAAATATGATGTAGCAAATGATCGGTGTGTAATTTCACATATTCTTTTTCTTTTTAATTAATGATTACAATATTGTAGTACTACTGGCCTTATTTGGATGGTTGAGGAAAAGTCATGTGTTGTTTATTTGGTCATCGGCTGCAGCGATAATAATATTCAGAGCAGAACTTGCCATACTTTTGGGATTGTTCCTTTTACACAATATAGCGAGCCAGACACTTTCTGTACAAAGGTATTTACATATTATGTCATGGACCATTGATTCCTAATATGGCTGTAAGATTACAAACAGAAATTAAAATCATCATGGGGTCTTCTGCAAAACTGCAAATATTTGTAAGCTTTCAAGTCAAATCTCTAATTGTTATATGTATTGAATACATTACCATGAAAATTTCTTGGATTTCATTGAGACACAAGCCCGATTCAATTTTAGACCATTAAAAAAATATTTAATCTTCTATATAATATTCTTTCCAAATTATTTTGCTTATTACACAATAATGTTTTATAATAATTTTTAGACTACTTAAAATTGCGGTTCCAGCTGGTGTATTGTTCTTAGCACTTACTATTGCTACAGATTCAATATTCTGGAGACGCTTAGTATGGCCAGAAGGCGAAGTGTTTTATTTCAACACTATTCTTAATAAAAGCAGTGAATGGGGTGTATCCTTTTCAGATATAATAATAAGGTTTTTCGTTAAGAATTTTCAATATTTCCGATGATAATCTTAGATTGTGTAATGTCAGAAAAAATTGTTTTTGATCTGTCACGTCACATTACTAGACTAGTGCTTATTCAAATCTCAGATCATAGTATGCGATAACTCATAAGTTCTGAAAAAGACACTTTCGATTATTGAGATATTTCGTTTGTTAAAGATCTTTAAATATGTATTTGTAATTTTTTAATTTGTATATCGGTACTTAACGTATAAATAGACATCACCATTTTTATGGTACTTCTATTCAGCCCTGCCAAGAGGTCTAGCATTTTCATATTTTCTAATTCCTCTTGGGATGTTCTTGGATATTAGAGTTCGCGTACTTACTGTTCCAGCTATTCTATTCGTTATATTATTTTCGTTTTTACCACATAAGGAATTAAGATTTATAATATATGTATTCCCATTGTTGAATGTTGCCGCAGCTGCTGCTTGCCACAGAATGTAAGTATACATATTTTATTCGAATTAATTATTTTTTCAGTAACTCCATTCTAATTTACCAACATGATTTTTTCAAACATATTTTAATTCTAAGAATTACGAAATTACAATTATTAACATGTTTTTTTGCTCTTAAAGTAAAAATATAAGAGAGAAATGGTGATATCTTTCTTTTAATAATTATATATAAGTTTAAATAAATATAAATAAATAAATAATTATTAAAATAAATGTATATATTTTTTGTCAATAACATAGTCTAAAATTAACACAGTTATAGAGATCAGATTGCCACTGATAGAGAATTAAGCTTTAGATTGTAAATCTTTGTAGCCACACATATATAATGTAATGTAATAATTAAAAAATTGTTTCCTGTTCAAAATTAGATGGGAAAATAGAGCAAAAACGACGTGGAATAGTTTTCTAGCGATAGCAGTCTTGGGTCATCTTGTATTAAATGCTATATTCTCCATGTTTCTACTGTGTGTGGCCAGTTTCAATTACTCTGGAGGTGTGGCAATTGCTAGATTACACAGACTTGAGAGAGGCTCTATCGAGCCAATACATGTGCATATTGATGTGTTAACTGCACAAACCGGAGTATCAAGATTTACACAGACAAATGCTTCTTGGATGTAAGTTACTTTGCTTAACTCCTCCACTAATATCCCTATTATGATATTTTTTAATAGCAAAATTATTCATTATGTTACAGTTACTCAAAACAAGAAAACCTTACTATTGATGATCCTGAAATGCTACAATTTACTCATCTCTTGATAGAAGGAAGAAACCAATTTTCACCAAATATAAAGCCTTATCTTAAAACTTACGATATTATTGATTCTATCGATGGATTTTCTCATATAACATTAAATTATAATATGTTACCACCTGTTAGAATTAAAACAAAGCCCAGCATATTTATTATGAAAAGAAAATCGAATATCACGTATGATACTAATAAAGCAAGTTCACAAACTTCTGTGAAATATTTTACAGACCAGGTAGATGATATAAAAGATGTAAAACTAAACATGTCTTTTAAAGAAGAAATAGTTAATAAAGTTGTAGACTCATTAGAAGAACTTGAAGAGGCAAAAGAAACTGTTGAACAAAATTTTTCAGATGTCGAATTTGAAGAGACTAAAAAAGGAAATGATGCAATGAAAAAAGAAGTAGAAATACTTGATTTGGCAGATGATAATATATCTATGGAAAATACTACCACATGGGAAAGTGAAAGAATAAATAAATTATCGTCGGATTCGAGAGATAAAAACGAAGAAAATATTGATTCTCAAGATGATTTCAATGATGTTTCAGATATCAGTGATGTGGAATTTGATAAAAAAACAAAAATTGAAGAAAATATTAAGGGAAAATCCAAAGAAGATGTAAATCTACGTCAGGAAACTCAAGGTATTAAAGAAAGTATAAAAAAAATAATTCAAGAAAAAATGCTAGAAGCTAAACAAAGGAGAGAGGTTAATGATGAACGAAAAAATGTAGATCTTCCAATGAAATCAATGAAAAAGAAAGGAGTAACACAGATGTTAAAAAGAATAGAAATATTGAAACAGGAATTAAAAGAACCACCAATTTTTATAGATAAATCAGCAATAACGGGAGAAGAACTTAAGAAACATGTAAAAGATGATGAACGTACAATTAGTAAACAGAAATTAGTTTTACAAAAGAAAGATAAAATGAAGGTAATAAAATTAAATAATTTAGAACAATCTGAAGATATAACAGAAGAAGAGAACGAAATTGTAGATGTAAAAACAAATGCAAAAAAGATTGTAAAGTCACGACATAAAGTTGATACAGAATTCCCTGAGGCAAAAATTGCAGAGGAAGAGAATAAGGAAGAGAGAATTAAAATACCTAAATTAATGAATGTAAGAGAAAGTATAAGGAACATAATAAATCAGTTTAAAGAATTTGAAAAAAATTTCATACATGATGATACAATGGTATCAACAAACGATGTGAGTAATGCAAATTATATTGAGAGCGATTCGCCTACGGAAATGGATTCTGCAGAAAATGATGATCCAGTAAAAGATGCTAGAGAGAGTCTTAAGGAAATAATAGATCAATTTAAATACATTAAACATGAATTAACTTCAGAGGAGGATGATCAATTCGACGAAATTGCAGCTAGATATATGGAACGGCCAATCGCTGAAACATTGCTGCAATTTAACGAAGCTCTGAAAACTCTAATACAACAAAGAAAAAAATCTTTATCAAAAGAACATGCAGCCAATTTGCACGATAATAAAGATACTTATATATCAGAAAATCAAAGAAAATCAGAGAAATCCAATGTAAATATTATAAATATCAATAGAAAAGAAAACTTATAGAAAAGTAGAGAATGAGTTATAAGAAACTTTATTTAATAATGTTTCTAAGTAACTTTAGTAAGTGTTACTGGCAAAAAGAAAGTGTAATATTGTAACATAATGTAAATATGTTTTTCTGTGATATCATAAGATATTGTATTTTTAATATATGTTCGCTTAATATCAATATAGAAAGTACAAAATTGGCTTTCCTACATGCAATAGAGAAATCAGAAATGATATATAATTTTTCATATATTTATATCATGGATGTGATTTAAATCATTATTGAAGGCAAAATTACGCAAATACGTCAAAATATACTAATACATGTATAATTACAATAAGGATATATTTTATAGCTGTTTTTGACTTTATTTGTAATTATATTTTTATTCATTATACATATTTGAAATTACAATTATGGACATAAACATGTCCATAAGTTGTAAACATTAAATTATAGTATGAGTTGCACTGTTGTCTTTTTACAATTTTTGCATTTAGTATTGCTTAAATATATAGCTGATTATGTCACATCATGCTTGTAGCAAATATGTTAAATGAATTTAGAGTGAATTGAATTATAAATTTCTATGTTCCGCGAAATTAATCATACAATAATTAACAGACTGATGAATAATTTCCATTCAACATTTGTAGAATATCATAATAATATAGAGTATCTTATTAAATCTCTAAAGTTAAAAACAATATTGAGAACATAAAAGTATGTAATTACATGTAGTCGCGTGTATATGTTTGTATGTGTGCGTAATATACCAGATGTATTGATGTTTTACATAAAATGAAATTATTAGATATTCTAATTTACAAATTCGATTATATTAAATACAATATCTGAACTTTTAGAGAAGAAGTTTCAACATGATCTATTAAAAAGGAGAACTCTTTATGATCTCTTTGGCATATAATCATGATATTCTAATTGAACAAGTGTGTATAATGATAGTATCGTGTTAAAAAAGATCACACTTGATAAAGTGTAAAACACAATTTTATCGCGTATGCCACCTTTTAAATAGACTGGAAGCCCATCATCACACTAGAAATTTACGATGCGTTAATATTGATTTTTTGATACAATTCTTAAGTCAAGTTTTAAAGATTGTTTCAAATTATGAATATACCTGCATCTTTGTCTGCTTCAATTTAAATTTCTGGAATTCCTTGCACTCTACAAGAGATTGGTTTGTGCCAAATAATCTTTGTGATAATAGAGCATTGTACATACGTATCTAAATTGAAAGTTAAAATTTTCTTAATATTTTCTCAAAATTCAATATTCTACGTTTATTCTTTAAGTTGGCACAATTTGTTCCTTCTGTTTCTATCAAGTTTTGTTTTATGTAATAAGAGCTTTTGAGAAATTTTATAGAAAAAATATAATTTTAATTATAATAGAAAAATATTTCAAAAAACTATATGATTATAAGTTTCTAAGTTTATTTTATTATTAACAGATACACATTTTTACACATTAACCCAATAATACAATAATTTACGATAATAAGCTACGGTAACAATTACGGTTCTTTTTATACGGCAATGGTATATACTAACAATTAATTATAATATTTAACATGTTACTAACCCATTAAAGACCAAGATAAATTTTTTTTTCAAAATTTAAAATCCTTTTAATGGCAAGCTACTATAATGTTCTTAAGGAGCCTACTTGCTAAAAATTTCGCATCCCAAAGTATTTTTTTGGAAAAATCGACCAGTGGTCCTTAATGGATTAAAAAATTCTGAGTTATATATTGCATTACCTTGTGCACATTCCATTTAAACATTTTCGAAATTCCTGATTTATTCCTTGGATTAATAAAACTTCGTTCAACTTTGCTAACATTTAGGTTTGACAAAAATAAATATTAGTGATCTTATTTTTTTGTTCATCGGTTACTAAGAAACCAAATGTTTAAAAGAGACACATTTTAAAAGAGATATGCCTAGTTCAGACTGGACGCAACTAGAGACCTAAGGTTTGTTCGCGTCGCATGCTCCAACATGTTTCAATATGCTCCTACCATAGCTCTTACTCCAATGCGCTTGATAGAGTGAGTAGGAGTTATGGTAGGAGCATGTTGGAGCTTGCGACGCGAACAAACCTCTAGATAACAAGTGGTGCGTTCGGGTAGACGCTAATAGCGCTAATCTGTCATTCTATCTTCGTTGTTTATTAAACGTAAAACAAGGATAGAATGACACAATGGCTGCGTTCAGCAGACTCAACAGTTTTGCAACCGTTTTATGATTGTCTGCTGAGATAGGACCATTCTTCTAGATCTAAAAGTATGATCCAATTAGCGCGAAGGAAACTTCCAACAGTTGCAAAACAAACGTTCTGCTGAACGCAGCCAATAGCGCTAAAAGCGTCGCTCTGAACGCACCTAAGATGCGTTATTGAAGGGTATGGTCTGATTGGCTGTCTAAATCACGTGATCAGAGCGCCATTTTATTCTCTATTGCATCTAATGCATCAATATAGATATAGTTTTATAACGTATGTACATACATAAATATAGAGAAAAATTAAGATAATACAGTGTCGAAATGTATTATTATTATTATATTATACAGGGTGTTTCCAAATTAAATGGCAAAACTTCGGGAGCGTGTAGAGGAGTAAAAAACTAAGAAAAAAAGTCCTATAGACATATGCTCCTTTTTGCTTTGTTTCGCAGGAAATCACGAAAAAAGAAAAAAATATATTTAATTTATTATTTTAATTATTTTATTTATAAACTTTTTAATGAAGATTTTGTTCGAAATGTGCACCTCTTGCAGCAATACAAGCATTGCATCTGTCAAACACGGCTCTTGTAGCAGCCAGGCACTGTTCTTGCGATATTCTGTTCGCTGCAGCTACGATACGATTTCTCAAATGTTGCTCTGATTGAATAGGCGAAGAATAAACTTCTTGCTTCAGAGTACCCCATGCATAGAAATCTAATGGCGTTAAGTCGGGCGAACGAGTTGCCCAATGTACTGCTCCTCCACGTCCAATCCATCGTTGTGGGAATTTTCTATCTAACCAGGTTCTAGCGACTCTGCTGTAATGAGCAGGGCATCCATCTAATTGAAACCACATTTCAGTACGTTGTTGTAATGGGATGTTTTCTAAATAGTCAGAAAATTCATTCTCCAAGAAATTTAGAAAACGGTCCCCATTTAATCTTGCAGGTAAAAAAAACGGTCCCACTAAAACGTCGTTCCAAATTCCAAGCCAGACATTAACAGAAAACTCTTGCTGAAATTTGTATTCTCTAACAGACCTGGGATTTTGATGAGCCCATAATTCCTTTGATTAATTATTCCACCTCTGGTAAATGTTGCCTCATCTGACCACATTATTTTAGATGGAAATAAAATATCATTGTGGCATGTCTGAAGGTACCAGTTACAAAAGTTCAATCTGTTCCAATGATCTTGAGGTAATAAATTTTGCACTTTTTGAATGTGGTAGGGATAGCGATTATCTCCTTTTACAGTTCGCCAAATTGTTTGTGGTGACACTCCCAATACAGCCGACGCATTCCGAACGCTGGTCTCAGGATGATTGTCAAAATGTTGTAAAATACGATTCCCTGCCTGCAAATCTCTTCGTAACGCTGCTTGAAATCGGTTGTTTTCTTGTCGAATTGAAAATGTTCCAGTCTCTCGCAATCTATTAAATGTCAACATAAACACTCTTCGGTTTGGCACTCTTCTGTTTGGAAATCGTCGTGCATATTCTCGCACCGCCTTTAAAGCATTACCGTTGCAGAAACCGTATACAAAAACCATATCAGCATATTCACTATTAGAATACGTACGCGGCATATTGCAAAAGACAAAATTCATCTACTGTTAAAGGCTTTCAAAGAGCGACTGACAAATTCATAACAGAAAGTGGAAAATGTAATCAAATATGTCGGTGCTAGATATGGCAAGAAATGTAAACATTTTTTTTCGATTTCTCTGAAACGGAGCAAAAACGAGCATATGTCTATAGGACTTTTTTTCTTAGTTTTTTACTCCTCTACACGCTCCCGAAGTTTTGCCATTTAATTTGGAAACACCCTGTATTATAGCAAAATTATTATTATTAAAAAAAATAAAAACAACAATAAAACGAGAAAAATATAGTAATTTTATTTAGGAAATACTTTTTTCTTTTTCTAGCAATTTAATCTTCTCTACCTTTTGCATCAACTGTCATCAGCTTATAAGGTTAGGAGCACTTATATTGAATTAAAATGGCGGTGATTACTTAGCCCAACCGACGCAATAACGCATTTCTGTTATCTAGTAGCGTTTTCGACTCGGCCAGGTTTGCACCAACCTGGATTGGATTAATGGCGTTTTGTGCTCTCCTATTGGTAGAACGTGTAAAGTCAACCAATAGGAAAGATTAATCCAACCCAGGTTGGTGCAACCCCGGTCGAGCCGAAAACGTCATAGGTCTCTAGCTGCGTCCAGTATGAATTAAGCATTAAAGCTCTAGATATACCAAAGTAGTGCATTTCTTTGATCTGAGCCGAAATACCGACAACTGTCCTATTGGCTATTTCGACCGCCATTGTGGCCCTAATTGTCTGTAGTCCAATAAGCGCTTAGTATTGCTTAGTATTATTGATATATGATAAAATTAATAGGTCCGATATAGCGGACTAATGGTACGTTTCTACTGTGCGCGTCACGCGTCGCGTCGTCCGTTCGCGTCACGAATTAGGGCCACTGTCACCCAGCTCAGTTGATCTAACTAGGCCAGTTAGTCCATCGGAATTGACCAATCGCATTTGTCATTTTGTTTGAAGAATTGACAGATTGGTCAATTCCGATCGATTAATTGGCCCAGTTAAGTTAATTGAGCTTTGGTGACAGTGACCCTAAAGCCCGTATCAGACTACCGACTCTATCATACCATTATACGCTACTTTAGTAATATAGAGCTTTAGTCTGAATAGACAATAATTATTGCAAAGAAAGATAATATATTTAAAGATGTTATAATTTAATCTTCTATTGACGTTATCAATTCGGTCGCAATATAATTATAATTTTCTATTTTTTTAACAAGAAAGTAAAATTATAAACTATCCGTTAATTATCTATTTATTTCAATATCAATGGACGTAGTCACGTGACACCAAGCGCATGTTGTAAAATTCTTTAATATGATTGGTCTTTCTCATAGTTCCTCACTGGATTAAATATATAAACCAATTAAAGAATTTTACACAGTTGCGAAGCTGCTTCTTCTGACCGCAGCCATTCGTCAATTTTGATCGTGATATCCTTTTTTGAAATGATCAGTTTAAGTGGTTCGTGAAAATGTACCCTATTCCTCTTAGGCCGGAATCAGGCCGGAATCAGACTACGCATTGAAGATTGAGATTGAAGATTGAAAAATTCAAATTTGACCAATCGAAATGAAAGGAGCTAAAATTTCTTTATCCTTATTGGTCAAATTTCAATCTTCAATCTTCAACCTTCAATCTTCAATGCGTAGTCTGATTCCGGCCTCAGACTAGGCATTGAAGATTGAGATTGAAGATTGAAATTTGACCAATCAAAACAATAGGAGCTAAAATTCTTTTGCCCTCATTGGTCAAATTTCAATCTTCAATCTTCGATCTCAATCTTCAATGCGTAGTCTGATTCCGATCTTAGACCTGTTCTTTTTGACTGAACTTTTGCACCAGTTCATTTTTCTTCCTTTTCA
>NW_017257269.1:29956-33199 GCF_001594055.1 Mycetomoellerius zeteki
GGGGTTAACCCCGGATCTACAATAGGGTTTTAAGCCTTAAGTCATAAGAAATGGACGAATCACAATCGATTATTCCCCTCGGATTCGACTATAATTGATCAGTTTCTTACGGCTTAAGTCTTAAAACATCTATTGTAGATCCGGACTAAAGGCCATCACACGTACAAAAATTTTAGTCGGAATCGTAAGGTCGCAAACAAATTGACCAATCACAATCAAAATTAAGATCTCGCGCTCGACTGTGATTGGCCGATTTGCCTACGACCCTAAAGGCCATCACACGTACAAAAATTTCAGTCGTAATTGTAAGGCCGTAGGCAAATCGGCCAATCACAGTCGAGCGTTTAAAAGCGCGAGATCTTAATTTTGATTGTGATTTGTCAATTTGTTTGCGACCTTAAGGTCATCACACGTATAAAACTTTTAGTCGTAATCGTAAGGCCGTAAGCAAATCGGCCAATCACAATCGAGTGTTTTTAAACGCGAGATCGTAATTTTGATTGTGATTGGTCGATTTACTTGCGACCTTACGATTACGACTAAAATTTTTGTACGTGTGATGGCCTTTACGATTCCGACTAAAATTTTTGTACGTGTGATGGCCTTTATGCGGGGTCTACAGTAGAAGTAGCGGTCGTAGAGTTTTAAGTCGTAGAAAATTGACCAATCACAGTTGATTATTCTTCTCATATTCGACTGTGATTGGTCAATTTTCTACGACTTAAAACCTTACGACTGCTACGACTTCTATTGTAGACCCCGCATTATGGTCGCTGCACAGACTCTTGCATAACGCATAATGCATAGTGCATAAGGGAATCGACCAATCGAAATTCTTCTTTTCCATGGAATGGAAGGAAAGGAAAGAGTCTGATTAGTTGATTCGCTTATACACTATGCGTTATGCGTTATGCAAGAGTCTGTGCTATGGCCTTTAGAATCGCCACGAGTCGCTGCAAGTCGCTGGTTGTCCGTTGTCGGAGTCGGAGGGCCACGTTCGAGCAGCTGAGAGAGCCTGACGTCCGGCGCATGCGTATTCGTCGTGCGACGCAACAGTCGTAAACACGACCCTTCCTTTTTTTTTTTTTTGGTCGGTGTTCCTCGCGTTTCGAGCACGCCTGTACGGGGTGAACCGAACGTCTCGTAGGGTGAGACGCGTCGCGATTCTGCGGCGTTGACGTTCTCGCGTGAGTTTACGCGAGCCGAAAGATGATGGTTACGGCGGTGACACCGCGACTCGGCATCTCGTGATATCGTAAAATTCACGACTCGATGGTATGCGGTGACGTCATCCGAATCTGCTCTGGAAGGATCCAGCAAGACAATGGCGGGTGCGTATTGCGTGTTGGCGTCGAGCGACCCTTCCGCGCCCCCTTGCGATTATAGTCGCCGTCTTTGTACGTAATTATGAGTTTTACGTTTCAGATTTGTACGCGCAATACAGCTGCACCTATTGCCGAGAGGACATCGCGGGTCTACGTGTCAAGTGCATCGAGTGCCCCGAATTCGACCTTTGCTTGCAGGTGGGTTGATCGTTCGGACGACCATTTTGAATCACGTGATAGACTCGCTTCCGTCTTCATTTTTTTTTTTTACAACTTTTCTGTTTCTCTTGTTCTTTTTTCCTCTCATACTAGGTTTTCCCCCCTCTTTTCTGTTAAACATCTATTCATTTTTTTTCTGTATTTTTCGTATACTTTCAATCGTATTCGCTTTTGCGTATGTTCTTTTGTGTTTCCATGTTTCTCCCCTATTTCTCCCCCATTTCTCCCCCATTTCTCCCTTCCCTCTCTTTTACTCCCTCTATTTGCGAACCTATGAATGAAGTTGATTACTAAAGATCTAGTTCTTTGTGGCTGAACTTGCGTACATTTGTTGTAATATTTGAAATGAAAAGAGAGGAGATTTGTTCGTTGCTTAAAGTCCTTTAAAATTTTTGCATTTAAAATGAGATAAATATATATTCGAGTATTGGAGAGGGAGAACATTCTAAGTATGAAAAGTGCAACCAGCACAGATGGATTTTATATTTGGAGTTTGGCGAAAGCAAGGTAGAAAATTTTACATGGTGTCTATAAAAGAGCAGTAAACTTATATTAGCCAATCATAATTTATTATTCTCTTCGTATTCAACTGTAATTGACCAATTTCTTAAGGTTTGAGTACTTCTCTGTTGTAGATACTGCTTTAGTGCAGCAACAAAGAATGGGGGTCTTCAGGGAGCTTATTATGGTTTTTGTGACGAAGTGAAAATTACAAAAATGATCAAATTTACTAGATGTTAACCAATGAAGTTATAAATATTCTAGTAAATTCAATCACTTTTGTCACAAGGAACCGTAATAAGCCCAAAAGGCTATCACACAAAGGTTTTTTAAAGTGTCTTCTATTATAGCATTTTTCACTGGGAAAACTAGTGCAACACTAATGCAATTGAATACAAATCATTTTATATATTTTTAAGGTTAATACATAATTTATTCTTTTTAAAATTTGAGGTTATCATGACAATGAAGAATCTGTAATTAAAAAATGTTAAATTTATTAACACTGAAAATATGTAAATTGATTTGCATTCAATTGCATTCACAATCGGTGTGCATCTGTTTTGCACTAATATTTCCAGTGGAAAATTTTATTATAGTTTAGACACAAGTCGGCACAAGTATCGTTCTGTCTTTGTTACTCATGGAATGCAAAGAAAGATAGAACGATATTTGTGACGTCTTGTGTCATTAAGGCTGTGTTCCAAAATTGACTGCCAGTATTGAAAATCTATAGTGCACGTAACGTAAACTGTAACATTTTCAGTGCTGACAGTAAATTTGGAATACAGCCTTAAATGATATCCAAAATGATATAAGCTGCATAAGTATGGCATGAGGCCTTTGGACCAATGAGCGTCTTATGTAAATCAACATACCGCCTTTGTGTTAGATGCTCATTGGGCCAAAGCCTTTAGGTGGGAGCAGTCTTGCATAACGCGTAATGCATAAGAAAATGAAACAATCAATGTCCTTCATTTCCTTTTTTTTTCTATGAAATAAAAGATTCTGATTCTCTTAGGGTATAAAAACATTAAAATTAAATAAAGTGTGCATAAAGAAAAATTACACTCAGAGAAAAAAGTCGTATCAGTAACTATAAATTTGTAGTGAAATAGCGCCTCAACTATATACATATTATTAAATTCTAATAAGAATACTAGATTAAGTGAACTAAGAAAATATAGTACATTAACCA
>NW_017257269.1:33530-37908 GCF_001594055.1 Mycetomoellerius zeteki
CTTCACTACCAATTAATAGTGCATACAATTTGTTACCGTGACTATATTTTTATAATATTCAGCACTACTTTAGTTTCTATTACTTTGTAAAACTAGTTACAGGTACTTCAATTGCAAAAGTTGCCAAATTTATAGTTGCTGGAACTATTTTTTTTCTCTCAGTGTAGCCAATCACATTTTACGTGCATCTTTATAAGAGAAATGCGATTGAATAATTTTCTTTATACATACTTTATGCAGCTATTCAAGTCTGTGTGAACATACCCTTATACTTTGTACATTATGCGTTAGGCCGGAATCAGACTACGCATTGAAGATTGAGATCGAAGATTGAAGATTGAAATTTGACCAATGAGGGCAAAGGAATTTTAGCTCCTATTGTTTTGATTGGTCAAATTTCAATCTTTCAATCTTCAATCTCAATCTTCAATGCCTAGTTTGATTCCGGCCTTACCCCAGATCTACAATAGGATTTTAAGCCTTAAGTCATAAGAAATGGGCGAATCACAGTCGATTATTCCCCTCGGATTCGACTGTAACTGGTGAATTTCTTACGGCTTAAGTCTTAAAACCCTATTGTAGATCCGGGTTATGCAAAGGTCTATGGCCTTTAATGATGGATATTTTGAATTGTGATATCTGTAAAATTTTGATGTTGTAATTTTAAAATAATGGGTAGTATAATTAATGAAATGTGCAAATATGTATATTTCTTATAATAATTTAATCAGTAATATTTAATATTATTTGATGTTCTTCGAATTATTTATACTTTACATTTTATTTGTGCTTCACAAAAACTGTAAAGATTTGAAAATGTATCTTTGGCTGTTTTCCTTTTAGTAGATGCAGTTAATATAAACGTCGTTCTCTCTATTCTTCTTGGTATTTAATGATTAATAAAGATAAAGCCCATAGCACATACAAAAACGTAAGATCGTAAGACGTAATCAGTAAGCAAATTGGCCAATCACGGTAGAGACCGTAAGACCTGTAGCGAATTCAATGTTACGATTTCCTTAATCCAATGGCACATACAAAAACGTAAGGCCATAATACGTAAGCAGTAAAGAAATCGTAATGCGTCGTCTACAATACATGGAGTAAGAAGTAAGAGTAAAAAATTGACCAATCACAGTTGATTGTGAAAAGGATAATCGACTGTGATTGGTCAATTTCGTACTCTTCTTAAACCAAGCTTACTTCGCATATTGTAGACGACGCATAAGATTGGATTCGCTACTGGCCTTACGGTCTCTACCATGATTGGCCAATTCGCTTACTGATTACGTCTTACGGCCTTACGTTTTTGTATGTGCCATAAGCTTTTTTATATGTGCCACAGGCTTAAAACGATGTTTGTGTCCTAAAAGAAAAGCAGTTTTTGTATAAAATGTATTATATATATGAAACGTATATTCGTATACATAAATTTAATATTAATTGAAAAATAATAAATTAATTTAGACCCGTTTATGTAATTATAACATAAATAAATAGAAGACTGTTAAACATAGTCAAAACCTAATAATATTTCTATGTGAATTATTAAATACATTTTTTAGTTCTTCAAACTGCATGCTAAACACAGCTGGTCTCAAAACGCAGTCCCAAACTTAAGCTAGAATAGTAATATCACAAATAAAGCCTACGGTTCACGTTGAACGTTTTTTTTTGCTTTTACTTGTGTTTCAGTAAATTACTAGAAATTCTATAGTCTGATGTGTAATTCTAGTAATTTACTAAAATGCAAGCAATTTAGCAAGAAAAATCATAGGCTTTAAATCGACCAATTAAATAATAATAATAATGCTAATATATAAACATCTTAAAACACTACAAAGAATTTATTATGGAAAATGTCATTCTATCCTGGTTGAGATGATTTTTTTGCAATAAATTCATTATAGTGTTTCAAGATGCTTATTAGCATTATTATTTAATTAACGATTGATTTAATTTATGATATTAATATTACAGTTTTAATTTAACTGCATTTCAAGTATGCGTTTTGTTTCACGCATGATGCGCATAATGTATTATTTTATCCTTGTTATTCACCGAATTCAGAAAGGATAAAATGATATACTTGTGCACATATGCGTGAAACGGAGCATATCCCAAGACTGGCCCTGTTTGGCAGAAATGGAATATGTATTTAATAATTCACATAGAAATTATTACGCACGAAAATCCAGTTTCGGCCGTATTTGGCACTCTATTTATTTGTATTAATTAAAAAATATATATGCAAAATTTAAAATATAATTGAAACATATATTAATTTTATAAATTACTTTTAGTGTTTTTCCGCCGGTGCTGAAATTGGTCAACACAAAAATAATCATGCTTATCAATTTATGGTACGTATCAGTTATGAACAAAGACAATTTTAATATTGCATGCTACAGAACTTAGCATGTTAATGTACTTCTGCATCCATTGATTTAGGACTCTGGTACGATCAGTATATTCAATGGTCGTGGTAACTGGACAGCCAGAGAACAGCTGAGACTCCTAGATGCGATCGAACAGTTTGGATTCGGAAACTGGGAGGACATCAGCAAACACATCGAGACGCGTACACCAGAAGGTAATTTAACTAGCATATTTTATAAATGTCACAAAATCTAGAGTCAATTTTTTTCAATTTATTCTTATCTTCTATCTTCTACCTTCTATATCACCTATATCCAACTTTAGAGAAAACAAAGTGGAAACGTTTCAGCTTCGGAACTAAAGTTAGAGGCCCTTCATGATTGTTATAGTATTTTGTTATTGTTTAAAAGCTTTTACCCTTTGAATGTAGGTTACCCAGGATTGCTAGTCACAAAAACTGGAAAATGTGTTTAATAATATATGTCTGATGTTGTGTATATATACGTGGAATGGAAAATCTGAGATTTGAACTCGGATCTTTTGCTTGGCAGACAACTATTCTAGCTACTGTGCTATTTAACATCCCGTTATTACAGAATTTATTTATTTATCATTACAGAAGCGAAAGAAGAATATATTGCAAGGTATCTTAATGGTAACATCGGAAAACATACATGGCCACCTACAGATAGCTACGTACCAAATCTTACGGATCAGACGAAGTCTGATCATGGTCCTCTATCACCTGACCTCACATCTAAATTACCACCATTGGATATCACTCCAGAAGAAGCTGCGCAACTGGGGTACATGCCCCAACGAGATGATTTTGAAAGAGTAAAATCGGTATTTTAAAAATTTGATTTGATTTTTTTTTAGAAATGTGGTTTTTACTTATGTTTTTTTTCCAGGATTACAATCATGAGGCTGAATCTCTCGTATCTTCATTGTTCCTGAATCCTGCCGAAGACGATGATCTTGATATTGCACTTAAACTAGCACAAGTTGATATGTACACTAATAATCTCAGAGAGCGAGCCAGACGAAAACGCGTCGTGAGAGATTACCAGCTTGTGTCGGCTTTCTTTGCGTCATCCAGGAGAGATAAAGGAATAAAGAAAAAATGGACGAAAGAAGAAAAGTACGTTTCATATTAATGTATTTTTTCTTTTATTTATGAAATATTTTAACAGATATTTAATTTTCTTCGGTTGTTCACATGTATTAAGCGTTTTATTTATTCAATACAGAGAATTTAGGGACAGAATGCGTGTATTCGCACAGTTTTACACAGCACAAGAGCACGAACAGTTCCTAACAAATCTCGAGAGGGAAAAAAAAAAAAAGAGAATTGCGCTTACGGCTCTCGGAGCTTTATCGATATCGTGAGAACGGCATTACGAGACATGAGGAATGCGCTCATTTCGAGCAAGTTCTTGCACAAACTCAGAGACAAAATGATACAGTGGATCATTGGAGTGAAAAGAAATCTGTAAGTATGCATTTCTGTTTTCATAATATTTCCGTCTTGTTATAATGTTGTATGGATGTAGAATGGGAGTTATTTTATATTTTGTGATATTTTTATATATGTGTATACGTAAAAGCTAGTCAAAAACTAATACTTACTTACAATCTATCAAAAGTGTGAATATATTAGCGTAGTTTTTTTACTAAGTGCTGACGCATGCTAAAGCTCTGTACATATGAATGTATGATGGAACTATAAAACAAATATATCACGTGAAATCTTATCCAAAAAATGATATTAAACAGCAGCAATGTTATTGTGCTTTGTTTTAATTATACTATTAGGTGCGCAACTAAGTTCTCGCTGTTATTTTGATGAAAATGCAACTTGATTGTGAAAAAATGGTTACAAATGAATCATTGAAAGTATTGCCCATCGCTAGCTACTACTTTTTCCCATCTTTCTGGCAGAGCTCGAATACCGTTACGGTAAAACTGTTCATCTTTTGAGACTATCCACGAATCAAGC
>NW_017257269.1:38244-64590 GCF_001594055.1 Mycetomoellerius zeteki
GCCGCCGTTTTCTTCGAATGAAAGAAGAAAATCAATACTTCCCGCATATGACGATTTATTATTTGGCACAAAATCAGACATTTTCACACAACCAAAAGAATATAACGTCAAAACAAAATCACTAATGTGTCGAAGCGGTTTGTTTACGTCATATGTCTAAGCTTGGTTCATGACGTTTAGATTATGTCAGAATCGACCAGCACTTACTGCTGGAACCATCTATTGACAAACAGCGGGAACTTAGTTGCGCACCTAATATGTTTATATTCTCGTGCGCATTATATATATTTAATTTGCTAATTGTATCACTATTAATTTATATACATAGATATTAAGGCCCTTATTCTGTAACTTTTAACGATGGTAATGATATTGTTACATTGTCGTTGCGCGAGTTTTATATATGGTAAAAAAAGCTGCTTAACAACAATATAACGACATCTACACTGTTATTAAGAGTTACAGAAGAAGGTCCTTAATCTTTTTTTAGCTGTATGTTCTATGTATGTACATAAATGTGTGGCTATGATATTATGTGTAACAAGATATTATCTCTTATTATTTCTGTTATCTTCTTTTATATTAATTTTATACATATTCCATGACCTTATACTTTTTTATGAAATTATGATATATGTATATATACACAAAATTATTTAAAATAATTTAATTGTTTCTATATTTTGACTATCTTTATATATTTATATGTACAATAAAAATTTAAAAAAGAAAGAATTTAGACCCTTAACTATATTGTATACACTAGCTTTTGCTTCTTTTTAACTAATTCTACTGTTTGTGATGCGTGTTGCCAGGAATTTGTGAACAGATTGTATCAGTTTGCATTTCACTTAGGGCAGCAGTGGGCAGTCCACACCAATACACCGCAGCACCTCAAAAAGAAGGTAAGAAGTCATATTAGTAGAATTAAAATGTTATACTTTGCATTGTAAAATTTATAAATATTGTTACTGTTTTTATATCATCATGCATATTATTTATTTTATGTTTATGTATTCAATGAAAATTTTGTCTGCTTTATTGTTTCTGTTAATGTTATTGCTATGCTCCTGTTCAAGCTGCGGCATTTAGTTAAGTTAGCGGCAATAGTATTGTCATAATATCTTAGACTTAAATATTGTTTTTAAAATTGTTTTTAAAATTGCTATTGTACTTTAAAAATCTTAGAATTAAATCTGTATAGCTAAAGGAATTGTGCGTATTTTCTTTTTTTTTACAGAGAAGAAGAAAAAAATTACGCTTCCATAGACCGAAAATACACTGTAAAGCAAGATTTAGTCAACTCCACAGTCAGTCAAGCCAATCACAATCGGACGACGACTCCAGCCAATCAGTGGGCGGAGTCGGATAGCAATCCAAATACTTCCAATCAGTCGACTTCCAGCCCCAGTTCTTTACACGAAAAAAGTTACAACAGTGGTACCACTATCCAAGAGCGAGATATAGAATTGGAGGCTGCGTCTCATCTTTTAACGAAGCAAGAAAAATCCTTATGTATTCAACTTGATCTAAAGCCGACTCAGTATTTGACGCAAAAGACATTGTTATTACAAGTAAGTGATGAATCGTCGATTATAATTTTTTGTTATTGTAATTATATTTGCTAATATATATTTTTAATGTCATAGGAATATTTAACCGGTAATAGGAGATTGAGTATTGTACCTCAATCAGAACCAGAAAGCAAAATTCTTCATTATTTAGTAACTAACGGTTGGATTACAGCCAATTGATCAAACGTGTAAAAATTTACGATTTTTTACCACTCTAAGTCATTTCTAATCTTATAAGCTAAGTCTTAGATATAATTAAAATTTTTAAGTCTGATTCAGAGTTAAATGTAAAGCAGATAGATAAAGACAAGAAACGGAAGAACAGAACGCATATGTGTATAGTAGTTACGTTGTTACTGATCCTTTTACATAGGGATATTGCTATAATATAACGTGATCTATAGTTCAACGTAGGATCAGATAGATTCACAATCAGGCGCAATTTACGTGTTTGACGTCTGATAAATCTAGCAATGGCTTGCGTTCAACACAGAAAACTGATCAGTCAACGCTCAATAATTCTTTAATATGATTGATTCCTACCCTTAGATCCAGCGAAGAACTAAAGCCGAATCAATCACATTAAAGAATCGTTGAGTGTTCACTGATCAATTTTCTCTCTTGAACGTGGCTGGAGAGTTCAGGGCCGATTCTATAAAATCTTAGCAAGTGTTCAATTGCTTCTTTATCATTTTTTTTTAGACTGATTTTTATTATAGCATGACTATAAATATCGAGAATAATAAACAATTTAATTAATTGCAACAAACATTGACAAATGTTTGATGATAACAAAATGAGAATCGACCCTTAAAATATTTTACTTATTTCCAATTGAATTTAAACGAATCTCTTAACACTGCCTACGTAGAGCCATTGAACGTATTGCTCAATTAATTCTTCCATTGTGTTATGTTCATATGTAGACATGCCTGTTGAGCACTTTTCTTTCTGTTTTAAATGTTATCATATTCGACAATAAGGAAATATCAAGATTATTCACAATGACTACGTTCAGCAGAAATTCTTCAATATGATTGGTTCTTTTGATTCTTTATGGATCTAAATGTATAATTCAACTATATTGAAGAATTTTACAACAGAATACGAGCGTGGTGTAGCTGATAGCGTACTGGTCTGTTATACTAGAAATTCTGGTTCGATCCCCGGCAGAATCGAAAATTTTCGTACGCTCGTACCTCCTCTCGGAAGGCAAATCACCGAGTAGTATACTCTTGCCCAAGAAACCTCCCTATCAAAAATTAACGTTCGGAATCGACGTTTAAACTGTAGATCTCTATATACCTTGTGTACGATCAGTGTGCATGCAAAGGTATATGAGAGGGAGGCGCCTATGCGCTGATAACAGCGTATGGCACTTGAATAAGAAGACAACAGTTGCACAGCTACTTTCTCTGCTGAACGTAGCCATTGTTTTCAAATTATAAAATTGTCGGGTCAAAATTGTTAATATCAAA
The DNA here is from genome assembly GCF_001594055.1 of Mycetomoellerius zeteki. Lineage (NCBI taxonomy): Eukaryota > Metazoa > Arthropoda > Insecta > Hymenoptera > Formicidae > Mycetomoellerius > Mycetomoellerius zeteki. Next base: position 41,297 of record NW_017257269.1, read on the forward strand.
ATGTTGATATTGAAGAATTAAAGATATGTCTTTTTAGACCAATATAATTTATTCTATAAAAGTATTGAAATTAGTTACTATGATTATTATTGTTGTTCATTAGGTAGTTGTATTGCTATTAAAATCGATGTGTATATACCTATATGAAGGCTAATAACATATAGGAGAAATTTTTTATTTTACCAGAAATTTAAAGTGATAGATCTCGATAAATCTATTTAATTACACAACAATCCTTGTAATTAAAATATTACACATACATTATGCGTACTATGTAAATCATGTGCAAACTATAATGACATAATTATGTATGTGATGCTATATAATCCATTTAATAATTGAAAGATTTTTTCATATTTGAGCTAAAAAATTCCTTATTGACGAAAAATGGTGCAAATTCATATATTCAACTAAAATAAAATGTATAGTATTGAATAGTATAGTATTTGTATATACGACAAGGGAATACCTTCTTAATGCTAATATACTTTAAAGCACAAAGAATTACAATTTTGCGACATATAAAGTGTCGTCTTTATTATGACAAAATTTTAAACCAGATTTTCGGGAACGAAAAAGACGATTTAAAAGATACCTGTAGGAGCATAATTACACAGGCCCACAGAAAAAAAAGTATCATGTGCTGGGCTGGAGACCCAGCTATTCTTATTTTGAGTCGCTGAATACGAATCTGGCATAAAAATAGGACCATCCAAGGTAAATTTTCAATCTAGAGCGAAAAAATGGGTTAAAAATGGATAAAAAAATAGAGCAAAAACCTCGAAATCTCTACTTTTATTGATATATTTTAAGACCATTGGCAAAAAACTTGATTAAATCTAGACCACGTTTCCCGAGTTGAGAAATACTTATCAGCCGTCAAGAAATACCGAATGCTCTGGAATATTAATATGCTACTACAAAAATCAACCCTTGATATCTCAATTGACGAACAAGGTAGCAACAAACGCCGTATCTACGTCCTCTATCCCTCTTGCATAACTTCTAGCGGTGAACTCTGAGTGCCTCACATTACAGACACAGGTTAAATCCAATAATTCCCGAGGAGTTACCAGACAGACAAACTTTCAAGCAACCATTAGACACAATAACAGTCTAATTTGCGGAAATTTTCTATCATGTTAGCCACGATGTTTGTAGTTTTCGCTTATTACCTAAAAATTGTCTACAACTTCTTTGAAGCTAAGTCATGCTGCCTCCTCGATGTCAGTCATTGTAGTAGTATGTCCGATGAATACACCTAATCGAATAAATGAATGAAAATACTCATTCGAATACATAATTCTTTTTTATTCGTCAAGAAACGAATGAATACTTTTTCATTCCATTTAAACGAATATTTTTTTAATATGATTACGATTCGTATTCAGCGACTCAAAATACATAAGAATAGCTGGATCTCCACCCCAGCACATGGTACTTTTTTTTTCTGTAGACCTGTGTTATTTTCCATTTTTACTTTAAAAGTAAAAATTGATGAAAATGATCTGTTAATTGCCAGTAGGCGTGTGTTAAATTTTGTGATATTACGAAAGCTGCCTCAATAAGAAACATTCATTGAAACGTTTCTTTCAAAGGGGTATACGTAAAGTATGTAGAATTCATCAAGGGGAATCATCATTATTTTTGCTATACTTTGATGTATTTACATTCTCTTCCATTTGAGACTAATAATAATTTATCGATTAAAATATTATCGTATATAAATAAAAGTTAGGAAATTCAGACGAATTTTGTTGAATATTTTTTAAAATAATTTCAAAGTAATCAAAGAGATTCGTGAATGACTTTTTGTCGGCTATTAGGTATGAATAATTACGTTTTGTTTTTGGAATATATCACATGTATGTGTTTTTATGTTACTTATCTTTAAAGCAGACATTTCATAATTGTATGATAATACATTATTAAATATTATTTAAATCACTTATCCCCGACATTTTCACGCTTATGAAAATTGTATATGTAAGTCTAAATAGAGGGATTTGGTGAAGTGTATATATAGATCCTAATTATGTAGATATAAAAGAGAGCCTATCTATTTGTACATAACACGAGTAAATGAGATGAGACTTATACTCAGGTTTAAGTAGATAGAAAAATTCTATATCCTGACTTTCTCTTTGTGTGCGCGTGCGTGCGTATGTATGCGAAGAGAAACATTTGTATGAAAGGGCGACGCTGAAATACGAACGATTCGTTCATATTTTGTATAGATATTAAACAGATACCTCTTCCGTTTATCCGACTATATTTGATGGTGCATAGCTAATTATATTATTGAGACTGCTTGTTGTAAGCGTTGTGCGTATGGGCAATCGAGATTGATGGTCGCATTCAGCAGAATATTTATTTTGCAATTGTTGGAAGTTTCCTTCTCTAAAACAGAACTATTCCTAGAGTTCAAAGTATAATTCAAATTCGACGCAAAGTGTTTACCAAGTGTTGACTTCTGCTGAACGCGATCATTGATTAAAGATTTCATCTTCGCGTTATGTATATAAAGTTTAAATAAAGTATTTTAGCTATAACGTATCAACATCGAAATAAAAAAAACAATCCTTATGAAACAACTGTAGTCGGATAAAGAATGATATAAGAAGTACAGCTTCGATCATAATAAATTGTATAATATTTGACACGCGTGTTACACTATACGCACTATTTTCTCAATTGAACAAAAAATTAACTCTTTACAACTTATTTATTATGATGTACTCCGACATGGATATTTGTCGAACAATTGTGCGAAATAAATTATGCGATATTTTCAATTAAAAACTTGTGCAATGATTTCTGCAACTCTATACCTTTTTCCCCGCTGATATCCCAGAAAATAATTTAATTGATTAACAATATTGAGATAAAACTTTATGCGAATTATGCACTCGGTAATTATATAATGATTACTTTAATAACTCTTATTTGTTTCCAAACATCATATAACAACTGTCGTTGAGTCAGAGCTAATCAAAGCTATTAGATTAAAATATGAGATGTTTTTTGTGATGTTTTTTGTTTGATTATTCGATATTTTCTAATTATATTTTTCTCGCATAATCCTGCGAGAAAACGTTTGTTCGCACGTTAATTATATTTCTGCAATACCTGTTTTAATTCAAGTACATTTGTATGAGAGAAAAAAAGAGCTGTGTTTTAAGATATTTTTGTTAATAACATGACGGAAAAATATAAACGACCAAGCTTAACTTGAAAAGTTGTAGCCGTGATTTTGAAAAAAATGAGATAAACAATGAGAACATTTTTTGAAAATAACCACCTGAACTGTTCACAAATATAGAAAGTCTTGAAAAATTAGTATTGCTTAAGATTAGAAGTAAATTATTATATAATTATTGCGAAACCTTGAAGAAATATCGACTTCAATAAATTAATTTTATTACATAACAATTCATTCATATTGATACTAATCTTCAATCGTCGAGATAATATTGCTTCCACGATGGAGTTATGGATATAAATATAAATAAAATGAAGAATAATTCGCCAATCACGAGACAAGTCTCTTAAGTAACTCGAAGACTAAAAGTTGATGATAAATCATGTGATAAATCTAAAATTTTCAAAAATATTTTTCCGTTCCATTCTGTATCGAACGAAAATAATTTTATGATTTCTGGAAATGTTATTTAAAAAAGGAAAACTATCCAGTTAGCATTTTTAATATATAAATGCTTCTATAATTTAAAATCTATTTAAATTATATAAGCGTTTTTCTTTTTAAGAAGTTATTATGGTAATGACTTGGAAACCCTTGCGTTTGTAAAATCTCCGTCAGCGAGAAAAGAAAAACGATAATGCGTCATTAATGACGTGTTCCCCACTGATGGGTGCGAAGGTGAAGGTGCTAGCTAACGATTAAGTAGAATTCACAGAATAAATCGGTACCATCCCCACCATGCCGTTCGTCTCTTCGTACGTATATAAAGTCAAGTCACACGAGTGATATCTGTACAATTATATACGTCAGATTGCGAATAACACGTGTTAGGTGAGCATTTATATATCCCATGTCAATTGGCGCGATTTCTTCGTCGGGACATCGCTTTGAAAAATGAATGTGATTACGCAGTAAATTAACTATTGCGCTTTCCGATCCGAATACGGTTCAGTTTTTTCATCGCTGAATGTGAATCAGTGTGTTCCGATTGAAAAAGGATCGAAAAAGATCTAAAATATAATTGCATCGCGATTATTAATACTTGTGGAAGTTAATTTAATTATTGTGACGTTCTTCTAAGAGGCTATATTTGAAAAGATTATACGTGTCTCTAAGTTTATTCCTCGCTGCATTATAATCATCTCATCAATATGCAAATGTTTCTGCATTTACGACATGCCTCATCCGATATTTTTCATCATTGTTCGTGGTAAAATTTTTCATGCAATTTGCAGAATTTTTTGTGTAAATTTCATTTTTTATATATGAATTCTGAAATATTCTAAGATCTCTAAGATTTGTCACTCTTTAATTTCTGATGAAATCTTATAAAATTTGGAAAAGTTTATAGTATTTTTCTAGAAATTATAGATTGCAAAATCTTAGAAATAGAATAGAAAATCTTAGAATATTTCAGAATTTACATGTATGAAAAATTCTAAGAAGAGATACAGACATTTTTAGTATTTTTGAAAAGTGTCCCAATTTGTATAAAAATTCTGAGAAAAATTTTCACCGGATTATATTTTGCAAATGTCGATGTCGTTTTGACTTCTGAAGAAGCGTCGAATTAAATTCGCAAATCTCGTCCAGCTAGAAATAATTGGTCGATCGATGTTGAATCAGCATTCATCCGATGTTGATCACCTATCATTCCGACTGGGCGGTGCGTTATTAGATTCTTTCCAGCAACACACACATATAGAAGTAATACATAAAAAAGTTTCGACTATAAGTCGACACTGTATATTACTGTGTCACACAATATGACTGTGTTCTGTTGCTGGAAGAGCAAATGCTTATTGATATTCTTCCGAGAAACGCGCAGATTTTAATCTTTTATAAATACCATAATATAAAATCGTATAACCAGTGAGAACCACCGCACACATTTTTCATAACAGTAAGTAAAACGTACCAGAAGAATTGGCCAATGGCAGTCAAGAACTATCAAACGTTTTCGGCTCTGATTGGTTAATTTTTACGGTACACGTCTTACGGTTACAATTACGGAAAATGTGCGTGTAATGACGCTGGTAGATTCGCTTACGCTATTATGTATCTTTCAAAATTACTCGCGATACAACTTGCAGGTTTCCCAAACTTGAACTTCGTTTGCTTGCATTTAATTAGATGTATACGTGTTGCAGCAATGAAACTCGCAGTGTTATGCTTGTTGGCCATTATTTCTGTTGTTTACGCGGAGGAATACACTAATAAATTTGACAACATAGATATAGATGCAGTTCTTAAGAATGAACGACTGTTGAAGCGATATATCGATTGTTTGCTAGATAAACCCGACGTTAGATGCCCTCCTGAAGCTATTGAATTGAAGAGTGAGTATTGCGCATGATTTCTATACTCGTAATTATAAATGCAGCCCGGATAAAAAAAACTTTAAACGAGTTGAATTGAATTTGATTGTTTATCTCAGTCTGTGTATGCGTAAAGCATAAATTCTAATGGCTGTGTTCAGCAGAGAAAATTAATCAGCGCTAAGTGATTCTTTAATATGATTGGTCTTGCCCTTAATTCCTCATTGGATCTAAATGTATAAACCAATCATATTCAAGAATTTTACAACAGTTACAAAGCTGCTTTCTTTGCTGAACACAGCCAATGTTAATTATTATAAAAATGAATTCAGAATTGATGACATATGACTGAGTTATTTTTAAATTCTTTGTGCTATCTGGATAATTATAAGTAATCTCATCATTATTTATTTTTATCAAAATGCCTGAAGAGTATATAAATATACTGCAAAAAAGATCATTTTCAGAAGTAGTTTTAAAAACATATCTCTTAGAGACAAAAACATCCTAGAACTTTGTAACTTCTTATGTAACATATAAAAAGAGTTTTATTTACAAAATATGGGTTTTTTTAACCGAGATTGAAAAAGTTTTTTCTCAACAAGTATTTATCGTTCGCTAAATTATACAACTCCTTGACTAATAAATATTCAATTTGTTACAAAGTACGCCTCTAATATGTTAACACCTTTATTTAACAGTTAATAGTACAATACGATTAGCTATTAAAGATATTAATATGATTAAAGATATTTTTCCTAAGTGCCCTGGTAAAACAAATTCTCATATGTCTCATATTTTTAAGAATTTGCCATATTTTTAATTTACAAAGATTTCTGAAAAAAATACTTCAAATGTTTCCAGATTTTTTAAACGTTTTCTTCAGAAATTATAGAATGCGAAATCTTAAAAGTCTTATATAAAATATTTGACATATGAAGAATTCTAGAAAAGATGTGTAAATTTTTTCTAATATTTCTAAAAAATATTCAAATTTATATAAAAAGATCTGAGAATTTTCTAAAAATTGTAAAATTACGAAAATTACAGAAATTCTGAAAAAATATAAAATTTATATAAAAACTTTGAAAAATTATATGAAGATTTCTAAGAAAAATTTTCATTAGATCAAGGTCCATTTTGACATTATCAAGATAATTAGTATCCGATTGCATTTAGCATCATTAAATAAATAATAATCATGTAATTGCAGAACACATAAACGAGGCGCTAGAAAATGAATGTGCAAAATGTACGGAACGTCAGAAAGAGATAGTAAGGAAGGTGATAAAATATCTAGTGCAAAATAAGAGAGATTGGTGGAATCTATTGAAGGCGAAATACGACCCGGAAGAGAAATACGCGAAGAAATATGAGGAAATGGCCAACAATGAAGGCGTCCAGATTTAATCAGGAATCGGCAAGGAGAAAAATTAATATACGATATAAAATTATTATGATGCAGTACTAATTGTTATCGTCCTTGTAGTTGAGACTTGACACAATAAAAATTTATACATATGCAAATAAAACATTGTTCGTAATATATATGCGTCATAATGTATGCCACGTATATTTATCTTTATGTTTATCTCCATTGTTCGATGATACATAGAACCATCTGATGTTTTCCTCATTGAATCCTATTCATGTGACTCTCTTTACATACAAAAAAATCTCAACGCGATATAAGATAGCTGTCACTGAACGGAAAATTTTTGCTTGTGATACGGCAAGAAGTTTTTTCCAATTAGCGCTGAGCATAATAAATACTAGTAATCAAAGTTTAAGGCAATGTTGCGATAAAGAATAATAAGAACATAAACTTTATTTTCCGAATTTGAGGATTATGTAAAAAATATTAGGATATTACAATAGAATCAATCTCTGAATATCAAACTTTTCCGTCGCATCAGTATATATATATATAACTGATGTTATATAAATGATTTTTTATTTTGATATTAATTGTATTGGTATTTTCTGATTTTATTTAATACCGAAATATAAATTGATTGATGTAAATACAATTAAGTATATTATATGTGATATACTATCATAGAGAGATAAATTTTCAATAATACCAGCTTTTGATAATACATTATTATTATTATTATATATTATTAAAAATTGATATTATCAAATAAATCAAGGTTTAAATTATATATTGTTATGTACATTTTATAAAAAAAAACATTACCTATACAGAGCACAGGAAATCGAACTAGTTAAAATTATAGATTTCAATTTTTAGAAATAATTGTAAATAATAATAAAATTCTAAATTTAAATTAGTTATTTCCCTCATGTAACTTCTTTTGTAAATTAAAAAAAATGCGTTATACAAATCTGATATATACTATATAATATTAGTGAATATAACAGGCCGCATTATATCCACATCGAGCGAAACATTCGCATATACCGGTTCCCTTTCTATTTTATTACAAGAGTGTCGAACTCGTCCGTGTCGTCGTCCGTTTCGCCAATATCCGCGCAAGCATAGCAAATTCTATCGACATCGTCCCAGCACTCGGGACAATGAACGAAGGGACATCCGGGTGTCGTGCATCTATGGAATTGCGGACCTTTCCTGGGTTCCACTTCGCCGCAGATGAGGCACTTGTGACGTGCCCAGGCGAAGATCACCAACCAACCGCAGAGTGCTGGCCAACGCAACCTGAGGGCGATCCACGGATCTATGTCGTACTCCAGCCGATGAGTTCTGACTAAAGTCTTGACCCTGGCTCGCATGAACCTTGATATCGAAAATGAGATGAAGATCGATACGCGAAGATTTGAGCATTTGTCGATATTCCAAGTTTTATTACTTGAAACTAGTTCGAGCATTATTCGTATAAAATTCGCTATTTTATCTTCATCAAAATAATTAGCGCTCGAGATTATGTTACATTATAGATGTAGAAAGAGAACTGAATCTCTTATTCATAGAAAAGATTCCCAGATAACACACATGCATGGAAAGACTAGCGGTTATATTGAAGTATTTTAAATTTTAAAATAGCTAGATTATACAGATGAAAATATTTATTTAATTGTACGTTGTATTGTAATCAAACTGATTGCTAGAATATTTTAATTTTTTATAGAGTATTGCTTGTCATGCTTGAACCTTACATAAGGTCTGTTTTTATTGCTGCATTCTCTGATGCACTCTGATGCACGCGGTGCAATAAGTTGAAGTGAAACAAACGTATATTCACTTTACTTCAACTTATTGCACCGTGTGCACCAGTTCAGAGAGTGCTGCAATAAAAAACAGACCTATAATTATTTTGATAGCCCAACAAAATTATTTTCAGACCTGCATCTGTCTAAATTTTTATATATTTCAGCAAAATTGTCTTTTCCGTTTCTCGAAATAGTCATAGAGAAAAAGCAGATACTGGCAGAATCTGCGAATTTAACCGCAAGATATTTAATTCCTTCTCTACCTGGCGTGACCGAGTCTGCGTCTCAGGCTCTCGTTGTAGAGATATAACACACGCCTCTTCTCACGTTTTCTGTAGAAGAATGAGCAGATCACGCGCCGCAGCCGTTGCGTGTAAGCGGCGGTGAACAACAACATCCAAATGGCGAGATAGATCGAATAGATCTTGAGGATCATGTAATTCGGTACTTTACTGGCTTTCGGTAGACACGCGCTGTTAGATACCACGGTCTTTACTCGCCTCTTCACGTTGAATCCGCGGATGACGCTACGTATCAGAGAGGCTATCATTCCAATACCGCGAACCTCCAAGGTCAAGTCGTGGTGACCCGCCTAGAAAAAAATTCCAGTTAAAGTTGAAAACAGATCGGAAAAAATAAATAATTAAGTTATATAACGCCTTAGGAAAAACCGCATTAGATCTAGCCATTTTCACATGCTAGTTTATTATTATTATTTAAAACTTTCCTGATTACGTGTTCGTCGTAGATTTCCTCCTTTTTTTTTTGTATTATACATTTAAATAAATCAATCTTTTATAAAGTTAGCTTTTTTAAAATTTGCAAATAAAAGAGGTCCAAAAATTTAAACTCGAACATATGCAGAGATGTTTCGAAAGAATCTTGGGCTTAAACTCAAATCTAACTAGAAATAACAAGAATTGTTGATCGAATTGCTTTCCAAATCTCAAACCTGGGTATATTCCATGTAGGAGTGTCTTCTGACTAAATCGAGTGCTTCAAAGAAGAGTCTGTCCATCAGTATAAACGTCGTTATGCTGATCAGCTCGAGAATCAACTTCACCGTTTGTCCTGTCAGATGCACCCGCTCGGCTTGGCCTGGCCGCAGGCTGTATGGATTCACGAATTTCAATCTCTCGATCTTCTTTAGGGGCAGCAGGGTCAAACTACCGCGAGCCTTCCGTCTTGCATCGATCTTCCGGAAGTACGAAGTAATATATACGTTGTCATGCTCGATGTCGTTCAAGTATTTCTCGTGATACGTCTGAGCATTTAAGATGATTCTCAAGAAAACGAAGGACAGACATCTGGATAATTGTATAAAATATATTTTGTTTTAATGATGAACCTTTAGGCCTTTCAGGCAAATTTTTTTTATGTATATGGAAAGTTTTACTGAAGTCTCGAAAAATTTAGTTATAAAAATAATTTTGTTGGATCATCAAGATAATTGCGTAAAAAAAGAATAATGATCAACGCTGCAAAAAAGGTTTTGACATTTTTGCAACTAGCTTGAACATTCTACTATTTTGAAAGTTGAGCATTATAAATAATTATATTGATACTCCGACATAACTATTTTGATAATCCAACAAAATTATTTTTAGATCTACATTTAACTAAATTTTTTATTACTTAAGCAAAAATTTTCTTTCTGTAAATAAACAAGAAGCATTGTCGAAAAAATGTTTGAAGGTATATTCTATTTTTTGAAGAGTAAATATGTGATTCCATTAAAAAAAACAAAAAGTTAAACTGTGCAAAATTTTTTCACATAATTTTCTTCCATTTTTACTCTAAGAAGAGCGACAATTATCCGAGTTCTTAAAATCATCTGTATTCCTGCTATTACCTTTTAATAATCATCATCACTGACTCAAAAACTTTTCTGCGTGCGTTGAATTCGTGCATTACAGCCTGGGCAGCATCTGTGGCGTCGTGAAGGTCGAGAATCACCGGCATTTCCTTTACTTTATACTGCAGTTTCGCGTCCTTGAGGCTTTTGCTGAAGGCGTCTCTGGCTCCTTCATGAAGAGGAGACAATATCTCGCGAAAACGTCGCGGAGGAATTGAATGTGTTCATTCCTAAATTTTTATCGATGCGAATGATATTCACTTTTTAAAGCAACGTAGCCTTCGCCAATACCGGGGTCTACCTTTCCTTCGGGATCACAGATGTTGGAACCACCGAGGGCCTGCACCAGATTGCATACGAAGTTAAGTTTCATCGGCCAACACAGCAGCCAGGCCGCAAAGACCGTCACTGTATCGTAACACTTGTCGTAAGCGTCAGCAAACATATCTCTGAAAATCCGCATTAGTTAAATTTCATTAAATTAATACTAATTATAAGACAAATTAAAAACGTAAAATTAGAGATGCAAAATTACTGTCAAATTCAATTTTACAATTACTTACGGTAAAATTACGGTAAAATGGTAATTTATTGGTAATTTTGGTAAAATTTGTTGTTTCTTATAGTTTTATGCACAAATAGACTGTATTTTCGTACTTATGTATTGTAAAAAATTATACAATCATTCAATATTCCTAATAGGAATCGCTGATAGATTAACAGGGCTATTGTCTAAATCTAAACGTACACTGAAAAAAAGATTGGCTGCTGCAGCAAATTAGATGGTAAAAAAATCTTTTTTTTCAGTGTACCCTATTGAAAAAAATTACGTCGCAAAGTTACATAACGAAATCATGTAATTAAAACATGTAAATCACGCAATAGATTGTTCCAAATCAGTACGTGATTTTTTTAAATTACGTAATTTGAAAAGTTACACAATGACATTTTTTTTTCTTCTATTTCTATTATTTAATTTTATAAGTTTATAAGGTATGAAAAATATAGTTTAAGACTACTGTACCTGTCACACTTTTTGTTTTCAAAATTTTAATAATTTATTTGAAGTTTCTTTAGTTACTACGTACCTACATATAGTACCATAGTTTCTTAATTATTATATCAATATGTAGTATCAAAATAAAAATTTAAATTAAATAAAGTGTTTTTAAATTTTTTAACTTAATGACTAAACACTCTCTTATATCAAATTATTTTTATAATTTTTTTAAATTACCATTTTATCAGCCTCCATAAATTACTGACTAATTTACAGTAAATTACTGAGTAAATTATCGTAAAATTTGGTCATTTTCATCTCTATGTAAAATTAAAAGAAAGAAATATTTAGAAAGTTAACAAATATCACAATTGTAAAGCCTAAAGCAGTGATATTTTTGTTGAATTATTACAAAGAATTGTATAGCTATAGCTATACAATAACATTAATAGCTGTTATATATAGCTATTAATTCTGTTTTTAAATAAAATTAATTTTCTTATATTCAAGATTATTTTTCTTGAAAATTAATGAAATTAAAGAATATTTTACATTTTTTATTTATCTTCTTACAAAGAATCTTGCCAATCGTATTATTGTATTGGTACTATTATATCATTCGCCGGATTTGCACGAGAATGAATTCCTAGAAATCTATTTACGAGAAAATGTATCTAAAAATTATTTGCCGACTACGAAGTTCTCCGATGTTATTTAGATGAAGTCAGTGTTAAATATCTTACCTGCATCGTTCAGCACCATGGCTAAGCTGCTCTTCGCAGCGCGCCTCAATCTTCCTCTTGTACTTCGCCTCGTAAACATCCGCCTCGGACTTCGCGTTCGCGATCTCTTTCTCATGTTTCTCCTCGATCTCGTCGCTTCTTCTCGTATCGTCCTGGAGCTCATCCAAATAGTCGTTCTCCTCTTTCAGTCTCCTCATCTCCTCTTCGCCCTCGATTTCCTCGACTATCGGGCTCATCAAATCTCTCACCGAGGATAAAGTATCCTTTAGCTCGTTCGCATCCGTTTTCATGGCGAGCACTGCCTACGTATTATTAGATACTTTGGTTATATCGGTTGACTTTTTCGCGCGAAGTTTCATCGCACAAACAACTAATCTTCTTCAAAATTTGCTTATTGCATTATTATTTCAATTAGCAGATACACCTGTTGAAACGGCTTAAACATGAGATCGAAGCGTGTCTCGGTGAGATTGTATGTCAACTGCATCGTGCAAGCGAAAGTTCTCACCACTTCTTTAGCGTTGTACGTTAAATTGAATATAGGTCCCGCTATTATATATCCCAGAACGAGAGCCCTCAAAACATTGCGTCCAGATCGGCCAAGAAAAGTTGGTATTGTCAAAAGACAGATACATCTCACCTATTCAGATCGACAGAACGACGATTTCAATGCCAAATATTCTTTAACTGATGATAAATTTTACTGAAGTATCTCAAAATTGACGTAGTAAGTATTGATCTGAAAATAATCTTGCTAGACCATCAAAAAATAATGTAGGAAATTTTATAAGACATTCAAGCATGATGAGTAATGTTACAAAAAGTTTTGACATTTTAGCAATCAAATTGATCGATAATTATTTTAATAGATACTTTGATGATCCAAACAAAATTATTTTGTTGGATTTAGAGCTATCTAAATTTTAGATACTTCAGCAAAATCGTTCTTTCTATGTAAAAGCAACTTATATTTATTAAACATTCTATATATTTCTCTCTAATGTTATGCTATAAGAATATATGTTTTAAAAATATATATTCTTTTTATATGTCTAACGCAGCTAACTGAATAAAAATGTCCTTGTTTCAAAGTTCATATATAAATAGCATACAAAATTATCATAACTACATTTTCTTATTATCATTGGAAATTGCTTTGAACTGCACATTTACTCGACAAATATTTGCAATCCTATATAAGAATCGGATTGTGCGGACAAGGTAACGTGCATGACACGAATATACATTAAAGCACATTACGATGCAATAGAATTCACAGAAATATGGCAAGTTTCAATTTGTAAAATATTTAGCAAGGCAAACACGTAGTTTCGATCCGGTTTTATCAAGAATAGCAATTAGATCAATATAGTAACGTAATCAAATGAATTCCTGGGGAAAAGAGTGGGTTGCTTTCCAGCAACGGAAAACAGTCATATATTGTGTGACATAGTAAGGCCGAAATCAGACTACGCATTGAAGATTGAGGTTGAAGATTGAAGATTGAAATTTGACCAATAAAGACAAAGAAATTTTAGCCCCTTTCGTTTCGATTGGTCAAATTTGAATTTTTCAATCTTCAATCTCAATTTTCAATGCTTAGTCTGATTCCGGCATAATACACAATGTCGACTTGTAGCTGAGACGTTGATTAGCTTTTTTATTTCACCGTTAAAATGAAATAAAGAAAAAGGTCTCTTACATCCAAATGTCTTCAACCTTGAAACCTCTTAAATTGGAGTTTCACTTCTAGAAAAATAAATGGTATTGAAACGCAAAAATTTGATATTTGTGAAATTATATAAAACGACAGTCGAAAACAGCATTTTAGATTTGTATGAGTTGACGACTTGTCACAATTGGAAAGTACGAAATCGTACACAGTGTCGCCTGCATGTATACGTTGCTGGAAAGGACCTAGTACCTAAGGAATACACTAAGTTAAGAGAAAGTTAAAATGACTTTATTTTAACGTCATGAATGTCAAAGTGATAATTTTTTTATTATAAAATTTGACATTTTATTGACGTTAAGAATAAAAAAAAAATCATTTTACTTTTTTGTTAACTTTTGTATGTTCCTTGAGTATCTTTCGCAGAGAGATATCAATGTCGATGCTTAATCAAGTACGTTAATAAAACAATACAAGAGTATAAAAGTAAGATAATATAAGAAGGTATAAAAGATAATAAGTTAAATTGAGTGAAGTAAGAAAAGAGATTACCTGTATCGATGAAGCGCATCCTATCGATAGCATCACGACAAGGATGGCTCCTAGAAAGATACTGGTATACGTGTCAAATTGTAGATCGACGATTATGCCCTCGTACAACACGACAGCTGCGACAAATCCGAAAAGAAATCCGATAAAGGCCCTCGCTTTCCGATGGGTGCCGATCGGATCGTAGCAGACGTGAAACAGGGTTGGACATTTTTTCAGATAATATTTCAGGAAATTCCTCCGCGTTCCCTCGATCAGACGACCGCAGAGATTAATCCGCTCCAAGCCGGGCATCGTTTCCTTCTTTTACGAAATATTAAAAGTCCACACTGATAAGCCACTTTGTCGCGGATTATGAAACGCGAAACTTTTGAGTTGATCTCTGAAATCAGACGAATGTGCATTGGTCGAATGGAATCGATTTTTTCCTGGGAGCGAGTTTTCTAAGAGGGTTTATACTGTTTATAGTTGGGACAAAAAGCATTTACATAATGCTTTTTATTAGCAACTGTATAGAAATCTAGCAGCTAAACAAATTTTCTAAATCATTAACTTTTTTTAGAAAATTAACAGCTAAAAAAGTATAATTTATAGAATTAAATTTGTTAACCAAAAGGAACACAAAAGTCAACAAAAAATAAAAAAGCTTTATTTTGATTCTTAATGTCAGTAAAGTTAAATTTTGTAATAAGAAAATCATCAGTTTGACTTTTTCTTGATGCGTTCCTTGAGCGTAAATAATTTTCTAGCGCGCTAAACGATTAATCTTTTAGCACACTAGTTGTTAGTAAGAAAACATTGCATAAACCTTGCTTAGTATAATACGATTTGTAAGATCTATAGACAATTAAAGACACAAATATTATATCTATTCAACATTTTTACTAAAATATTTATATTATTAAAATATTTGAAACAAAATTAAGACAAGATAAATTGCTGTTTAAAAATAAAGTTATTCAACAAAAAAATATTCAATGAAAAAATCTTAAAAACATGGAGAAATGTCATAAGTTTGCTAAATTAATTGTAAACTGTTTTGCTCATGTGACATCGTGATTATTATATATGCTTTTCAAAAGTATACTACCAAGATGACAATAGCAATTACACGAGGAGACTTCCAAGAATCAATTTTCTCCGCGACAGAGGACGATATTGCATTACTAGCAAGTTATGCAAGGCCGAAATGCCTCAAGCGGAGAATTTAAATTTACGAATTAAAGAAATTTTGCAGAGAACGGATAACGAGAGTCGTCAATGATACAATCGTCCCTTATGCGAGTCGTCTAAAAGTCGAGGTCACGCACACGTAATACATCATTTATACCATCTATGGAATACGAAAAAAGAATTGAAACATGAGAATTCTTTTCACGTATATGACGCATAAATTCCTCGCTATGCGTTTTATCCATTTATATATTTTTGTACTTGACACAAGTATAATGATTGCGATACCACATAGAATTAATCTCTCTCTCTTTTATATTTTTCATACATTTTTATCAAATATATAAAAAAATTTTATCTAATGAAATTATTACGTGTTGTTTCTTTCTTTCACTTCTTTTCTGACAGAAAAACGTTTTTATATTTTTTACAATATTGGATATAAAATCTTTAAATTTTTTATAGCAATTTTTATGAAAAAACCATGATATAAAAATTAAGTTCTTAATTATATGCAACAATAATTATGTATATAATAATGTGAGTATAAAATATCTAGTTATTCTTTTAGAGTAATAATAATAATTTATATAATATATATAATCTAAAAAATATGTTTAAAAAAAATATATAATTTTAGTAATGTTTATAATTTGACGATAAAAAATTGAGAGAGGGCTGAATTTAGAGAGAAATATCAATTGCATCGACGCAGGAAGTGACTTCATTGCGCGTATTTTTCTCGATAAATTATGGCAAGGACACAGGAGGACGATTTTGTGCGACTAACGAACCGTGTCCAAGTCCCTTATAAGACATACGAAGTAATGAGTTTCATGAGCAGTGAATCAGGAGCAACGCATCGATCTTATCCGATACGATGAGATACCTAGTCAACGTCTTTATCATCGTGTGTGTCCTTTCGTCCTCTTCCGTTCTTGCTGAAGAGATGTACACCACGAAATTCGACAATGTAGACGTGGACGCGATATTAAACAACGACAGGCTGTTAAACGGATACGTGGGTTGCCTGCTTGATAAGAATCCCTGCACCCCAGACGCAGCGGAACTCAAAAGTAAGTATGCGTAGGACGGCGAAGCATCTGTTCTCCATGTCCCTTTAATCCTTTAACCAAGAGGAACTCAAGTATATTCCGAGATTTGGAATTTTTTTTCATTCTCAGTAAAAGCAAAAAAATTTTTTTTAATTCTATACGCACCTTTTCTTCTAAATATAAATTTCTTAAAATGAGAATTTTTGACAATTTTTAATTTTAAGGAATTTAAATTTATAAGAGGGTGCATGAAAATTAAAAACAGTTCTTTTGGAAATTTTATATGCCTTGATATTTGAAAAATTTATTTCTCTCAAGACACACCTGTATAACGCATTCTGACTTTGTTATTACATTCTTGCTAATGAATGCAAACGAAGATAAAGTGTCATAATCTTAGAGAATCAGTGCAATCCACTTAATGCTACTTCGAAGCATTTAATTGACTAATCAAAAGAAAAAAATTTATTGACAGAATGAAAATGCTTCAAAGCATCAAGTGGACTGTATGCTCTAAGGCGGATTTTTTAAAATCTTTTTCAATTTGCAACATATTAAATAATAAGCTAAATTTGTTGAGATACCTCATTAAATGCTTCAAGCATGGGTCTTTTATCAGATACCGCAAATACGACATTCAAAAATAAAAGTTTCAATTTTCATTTTATTATATTAAAAGCGATTTTTTTATTACAATGACGATATCGTTTTGACTGAAACGAGAGTGAATAAAACGTAATTTTCACAATTTAAAAAATATTTTTACTTCGCTTCTTACTCGTTTATTTATTTCTAAATCTTTTCTCCTCATTTTCTCTTTTATAAAATTTTTACGGCACACTTCTCGCAAAAGATCCTTTGCGGCACATCAGTGTTTCGCGGTGGTACTGATTGAAAAACCTTGCTAAGATCTTACTAAGAAGATAATAATTATTATGATCTCAATGAAACCCCTTTAGAGAATCTGCCGGATGCGTTGGAGCACGATTGCGCCGGTTGTAGTGAGTCACAAAAGAACATGGCCGACAAGATCTCTCATCATCTAATCGACAATAAACCGGACGAGTGGAAATTATTGGAGGACAAATATGATCCTACCGGAGCATACCGACGGCGTTACCTGGAGAACAAATCCGGAGACGGCGGAGGCAGACTTGATTAAGATCATTTTCCACGCCGTAAGGATCATAATGACCAACTCTAATCCGACCTTGGCTCTATCCTCCGGACTTGATTGCTCGCCTTGTAATCCTTGTCACATACGCTGGTTTCATTTTACGTAACGATTACGTAATGAAAAACCCTGTTGCGTTCCATCATCTTTCGGAGCATGGAAGTTTCCATGTATATAGTTAAACGGGATATTAAAAAAAACAACAAAATATAAATGCTTGAGT
Source organism: Mycetomoellerius zeteki (assembly GCF_001594055.1). Taxonomy (NCBI): domain Eukaryota; kingdom Metazoa; phylum Arthropoda; class Insecta; order Hymenoptera; family Formicidae; genus Mycetomoellerius; species Mycetomoellerius zeteki. The sequence continues at coordinate 59,453 of NW_017257269.1, forward strand.
TTTACGTTGCATTTTCACACTAACGCGCAATTCCTTTTCTTGCTATAAATTTGATTTAATCCTCTGAATCTTAAAAGAATACGTGCTTGCAATCGAATGTTTATAAACGTACACTTGATTTACTAGACATACTGACTTTTAAAGATAAATATTTCATTTAACGTAATGAGTTAATATTCTTGAATTAGCAACGAACGGTTTTACGAATCTTTTTGCTCGCGTTGTAAATCAGTAACTAATATGTGCAATAAGAATTGCTTGATCAGCAATGTATGTGTAAAAATATTTACCAGAATGTATTTTTATTTCAATATTGAAATACAAAGGCAAGGATTTATTCTAAATGTTCATAAAAATGATTTAATTAAAAATATCGTGGTGTTAGAGTATTGCAATTAGAATTTTGCAATTAGAATATTGCAATAATTTGCACAGAAAGAGAGAGAGAGAGAGAGAGAGAGAGAGAGGGAGGGGGAGAGAGAGACGGAATAATTTGCAAATAATCGTATATAATTGTGCACGTAAAAATATAGATAAAGTAATTTGGATACAATTATCTTCACATAACGAAGGAATGATTGCATCTAACTCCACAATGTAAAAATATTTACAACAATAAGTTGAAAAGAAAAGGAAAAAAAAAGAAAATATTATGAACTTCTATTTTTACAACAAGCTGATCGATAATTTTAACTTATTCTATTTTGTTTTTCTTGAAATATTTTCTTCAAAATTATACATTTTTCAATTACAAAATTTATACTGATTAATTATCCCCATCGTTATATTAAGAAAATATACATATTTTATTTCTGTAAATATACCTTATTATTTTAATAGCAGTTTGTTTCCTCCAGCATCAGTTCATTTATAAACCTTGTTAAAAATATCTTCGTTGTTATTGTATATTCTGTAACATATTATAATACCGAAATAAACACAATTGTATCCAATACTGATATTAATATTTTTTATAATATTTGAAATATACCAAATGTAAATGTATATATAAAAAATCTTGAAAATTACTTCTGTTTAAGGACTTCTCTTCTTTATCGATAGTAATATCTTACAGTAATATCAGAATAAACACAGTTGCGTATCTGATATTAATATTTTTTCCACTATTTAAAGTGTTCCGAGTGTAAATATATATAAATAATTAATCTCGAGATTTTTTTGTTTAGCGACTTCTCTTCTTTATCGATTATAGTTGTACGATGAGTACTCGTATCAGTCGGTAGATTCCGCTTTGTGATTGCATTTCAGTCGAGGAATTACTTTATCTTGAAGTTAAATAATTTAATTTTCTGGTGAATAAGAATTATTTATTTTTTTTTATTTTAATTATTTTTCTCATCTATACTTTTTCTTTATCGTTAAATATGTTAATTAGTCGCACATAATAGTGTAGTAATCCTCACGATTGTGATATAAATATTGCACTGTTAACTTCATTTTGATAATTTTTTTTAAAACTGATGACTATGGGCAGTAAATTTCAAATTAACTTGATCAAAATTAATTTAAGTTAATCAGTGATTAACTCGACTGGTAGAATCGCTTAAGACAAAATTTTTAATATTATATATTCGTTGTTCTCGATCTTTTTTCTATACTTTAAATATAATTCTAAACTAATTTATTAGTTTTATTCATATTAATTAATTAAAAATATAGCGTTAATTTTAAGTTAATCATGGTTTGGTCGAAGTCGTCCTATAGCTATCGTTGTAATTATGTGTAAAAAAAGTAAGAAAAGTGAGTGTCGAGTACGAAGCAGAGAGCGACGATGCTAACCATACAGTAATGCTTAATCGTTCGGAAAGACTTCCTCGTGCTACCAACAGAAACGCGACGAAGGGCGACCGAAAAATCTCCAGGGTGATCTTTTTTTGTAAGTTTCGGATTACCAAAAATATATCTCACAGCTCGACACTTAACGCGGGTGGCCATCACGCTAGAACAGCCCTTCGCGTGGTTCTCAGAAGCTTAGGGTCTATAATAAAAAAAAAGAAACAAAAAAAAAAGAAGAAAGGAAAAAGGAGAAGAGAGTGATCTTATAATAAACTGGGAAAAAAGGAAAATATCAAAGTTACGAGCAATCGTGCGAAGTAAAGGAAACGAACAGGGGATAGAGCGACTCGGAGTCGAGAGTCGTCCATGGAAAAAAGATCGACGTGCGATTATAAGAGAAATCTTCAGGATTCGAGAGAGGCGAGACGGACAATCGCCGCGCAATTTATCAAGCTTTCCTGAACGACGTACCAAACGACGTCTTCAAGGGGGACCGGATCGATCGGGGAGTGAGCGACTCGACAATTACCGGAAATTACACACCGATCCCCCTGTCGAGCGACGTCATCCTACGAAAGCTCGAAAACGATTTGGATCGAGAGAGGCGAGCGAGCCACTCTTGCGATTTGATCCACTATACGCGTGTACGTATACGGGGGGAGGAGAGAGAGAGAGAGAGAGAGAGAGAGAGAGAGGGAGGGAGGGAGAGGGAGAGAGAGAGAGCCTGCACACCTTCCCGCGCGGTAACAGGCAGGCTATCGTGGTTATTAAGGAAACAGACGAAGGAACGAAACGAAGGAACAAGCGCGTTGGGTGGTCTCGCCCCGCTGTTTATGGGGCACTGCATCTGCTGGCCCCGTATAACCCTCCGCGAGCGAGTGAGTGAGCGAGCAAGCGCGACCTGTGTGGTCCCACCTTACGTCCGACTTTGCATTCGATTCACTACTTGCTAATGGTAGCCGCATTAGCATTAGGTTGCCCCAGCCCTGTCTCGCTTATATGATATGCTGCGACGAACGAAACCTGCTGTTGTGCAATTTTTCGTCGCCGGCGACGAGTACCGAGGCCCAGGAGGCTTGCCAGCCGGACGGAAGGATGGACGGCCCGGCCGTCGCTTGCGCGATCTAGATCGAAATCGAGATCGGGATCGAGGTCGGATGGCGGTAGTCCTCGTGTTCGAGCGTGCCGCCTTCGCGCTTCCCACGTGCCGTCGCGTCTTGTGTTCGGCAAAAGTTTCTGGCCGAACGAGCACGCGCGCGTTACGACGAAGATTCTAATGACACTGGCGCGATCCGGAGAGGCGACTTCTTTTTTTAAATCGATGTAGTCATCAGTATTTTTTCCATTTGAAGAAAAGTTCTACACGGAAAAAAAAAGATTAGCTGCCACAGCTAAAAATTAGGCATGGCAGCTAAATTCAGTAGTATTATATGGACACCTAACGTCATATGCGAGGTCTAATTTCCATTAGCTGTGAGGCCTAAATATTATCGTTGTAACAGACGAGCATTTTGCTATTATGTCGACGTATTGATCATTGCAGCAAACGTTTTCTGTGTAACAGACAATTTGGTAGCAAGTACAGTTTCAGTAAAACCATATTTAACTGTGGTAGAGACAATTTTCTTTTACACGGACATATCCGATAACTGTGACAATTAACCTCATATTGCTAAATAAATCGATCTGTAACATGCATATTTTGCTATTACGTCCTTATATTAGCTACTGCAGCAAATCCTTTGTATGTATTAGCAAATTTCATAGCTATAATAACTATAAATGCAATTTCAGCTAATCAGAATTAGCTGTAGCTAGAAACATTTTTTTTCCGTGTACGATTTATCATTTATAGAAAAGCGTCAAACGTCAAATAGTATCGTCAATACTTCATTATTATACGAATCACTCGCGATCTCTTCCATTTATTTGAAAGTAAACCTGATTTATACAGAATAGATAATTTTAGACTCTATAAATTCTTTTAAAGTAATTTTTCTTTTCTTCCACTTTATTATTATTGTAATTTCATTATTATTTACTTGCTTTTTTATTTTTATTTTTCTTTATTTTCTCTTTATTATTTTTTTTGTATTTTCTCTGCGTCTCCATTTTTTGTTATATTATTCACCTTTTGTTTTATCTTCTTTATATTATTATTTTTCTTTGTTGTATTCTTATCACATTTCTTGCTTGTACATCATTCTTATAGGGTTTGCCCTAGAATATTAATAAACACTGCCTCTCTCTCTCTCTCCCTCTCTCTCTCCCAATATCTTCATTCATTCGAAGAATGCAAACGAGCGTTTTAAGCGGGGTTTCGCGTCGCGTGTGTAGGTACGTCGTTTAAAGCCGTGTTGGTGGATGCGTGCGGTGCAGCGGTGTGGTGAACGAGGGCCGATATGACCGTGTTAGCGATTGGTCACGGGTGTGGGTGCGCCATATGTGCGACCGTTTCAAGCAGGCTACCTGTCTTTAGGGTCGTAACGCCGGATCGGCTTTTGACGAGCGATAATGATTTCGAGAATCGAGCACCCTCGTTATGCGAACAGAGGCGCGTCGGGATTCATAACGCACGCACGCAGACGAATACGTGTCTGAAGTAGACGAAGTGTACAAATGTTGGCATATTTCTCTCTACCTGTTTATCAATATAAACAATGTTTTCTTCAAATGCTACAAATAGAGTTCAAATATAGACATTTTTATCACACAGGGTAAACAAATAATAATTTATTTATTTACTTATTGCAAAAAAAATTTGATCACAAAACTTGAAAATCTTGTTGATTCAACCAATTTGTCTATTGGAAAATAAACGAATTAAAATTCTTCTAAAAATTATGAAATAGATATACGTGATTAATTCTTTTCTATATTAAATATTAGATTTTTTAATAATAATACTAAATTTATATATATTTAATTAGGTCAGTATAACTTTTTAATAAAAAAAGAAAATGTTCTAGTGAATATAAAACTAAAAAAGTTTTGTAAATCCAACCGAAAGTACTAAACAAATTTAAAGTTAAGTCTATCAAACATTCTAGCTATAAAATATCGATCCACTGTTAAATTTACAATATTAAATTATATCCAATTTAAATATTTTAAATCAATCTTTACCATTTCTATAGGTCGCCATTACTCTTGCTCAATATGTCGTTAATTTAACTAAAACAGTGAAGATAAACAATTATATTAAACTTCATTCAAATTTAACTTATTATTTAGTAAGTCCATACATTAGTATACACGTTGTTTATTTTTAAAACTAATCACAGAGAAATGGAATGACTTATATTTTAACACATAAGGAAATTAAAAATAAAATGTTATTT
>NW_017257269.1:64673-80763 GCF_001594055.1 Mycetomoellerius zeteki
GCCGCGATACTCCGATCGGTCGGCCGACCGAAGGAGGCATCGATCTCGCCATTGATCGATCGGTCGGCCGGTGCCTCGGATAAGATACTGTCGTCGTTCTGGTCCTGTCCTACTCATCGTCGGCCGTCCGATGGACCACACGCGTCTTGTCGCCTTTCTCTCGTATCTTTCGCAATAGATCCGCCCGGCACGCGTGTTCTATCCCTCGATGCGATACCGCTCTAGCAAGATTAACGCACTTTCTATACTAGGCTGTAGTTTTTTTTTTCTTTCTCTCCATCATTCTTGTGTCTTTTTAATACAAAAAATGTATTAATTTGACGAGTACGCTCTATAAATTCTTTGGAATCTCACTTTAAACAGTAAAAATTCTGCCACTTTTGAAAAAGAGTGGCAGAATTTTCCATCTTTAAAAGTGAGACTTCACTCCAAAGAATTTAGATAAAAGTTAATAACGTTAAATAGAATGGCGAGCTTATTTCTCTATTGCTTTCTAGTCGAGAATAGACAAATTTGATGTAAATACTCACTGGAAAAGAGTAGCAGAATTTTCACTCTTTAGAGAGATTCCATTCCAAAGAATTTAGAGAGTACGCGAGATCGAATTTACTTATTTTTGATTAGAAAGCGATAAAAAGCTTGCCATTCTATTTAACGTCATCAATTTTTTTCTACTAATTCTCGTAGAGCTAATCATCGTTCCTCGATATTATACAGATAACGCAGATTCGCCGTATTGAGACGAGAGAGAGCACGTGCGCCTTGTTTCTCGTGTCGCGCGATCATGTTTGCAGAATCGATTCCCGGAATAAAAGGCGTCCGCGTCGCGTTAAGATGAAAATTTCGGTCGCCACTGCGAGCATCGCCTTCGAGGAACGAGGACAAGAGACAACTTGTGACTTCTTCGGTGCGGAGGGACAGGCGAGGGACAGGGGGAGGGGGATTCCCCTCTGCCAGCAGCGAGAGGGCCACCCACGTCGTGGGCGCAAAGGCGATATTTAGCGGAAGGCAAATCTCTCCTGGACCACCCACATCGGCTTCTCGTCGCCGGAGCCTGGGCTACCTTATTTCAGGGTGCGCACCGTGTCGTTGTGTGGGTCCCGCAGCACGAAAGCATGACCGGGCCTCTCTAGCGTGATGTACACATAATACATTGATATATATATATATATCTTTTTCTTCAAAACGATATACATATATGTCTTTTTGAATATCGATTTGAATAGCGATTCGCTGCACACGATTTTCTTTATTTTTTTCTCCCTTACGGTTTTCTACTGGTTTTCTATTCGAAAGACATTTGTCTTGCTAGATGTATACACGACCCGACACATTGAGCTTAACAAATTATTAATTCTTTGCCTCACGCTTTGTAAATTGTATATAACTATATCGCTCCCTTACTTCAAAAGTGACACAACTCAAAAAATTGTTTCCTAGAAAAGAAGAAAAATTATGTTTCGATTTGATAGAAAAATAATAATATCGGTAAAAAGAATTTATTTTTTTAAATATGACTGTTGTTTTTATTTCATAATCTTTAAATATTACTTTTTTCGAATCGTGACAATTTTAACAATTATCTTTTCTGAGTTGTATCGATATTGGCGATTTTTTGTCAAGTTCAGTTAGTTCACTTTTAATGATTAACAGGGTAATATTTATTTAACTCAGTTATGGTAATAATTCAAAAATCAATTTTTAAGCTGTATCACTTTTGCAGTAAGGGAGTGATATTTTGTTAAATAGTACATTTTCAACAAAATATTCAAAATGATTGAAAACGTTGGCTCTCACGTACAATTTATTATATTACTTTATCAATTGTTATCGGATTACTAATTGTAAATATAATTTAAAAATATCTGCTACTAAACGAATTTAACATATTGAACTAAATTATATTAAAAAATACATTTTTATTATAAATATATGTTTAGCAGAATAATACGACATAATAGATAATTGAAAATATTTGTTACATTAGCTAATCTATTTTACCAAGTTATTCGTAATAAAATTCTCTCTGTTAGCAGATTAATTTAATTAGCTAAATGGCTTTATGTTAGAAAAACAACAAACGCAATAATAAAAAGTAGTATAGATGAGTCAAATGTATAACAACTACCATAATAATGTACAATAAAATATATGTATACTATGTATATGTAGCTGTAATATAAATAATAACTGATAATTTTGTTCGATTTAGTAATATTAACCATATCGGTAATCTTTGAAAGGAGAGACCGAGCGTAACGCACAAGGATGTGACGCACACAGGAACGTGGAAAACATTTATACGATCCGCAAGTCTTGCCATCACGAATTTATGACGTAACGCATTCTGTACGTTCGCAGCGATTTTGGTGGGCTCAGGCAAGCATCATATCCCGGAAGAACTGACCGTGTAAACGCTATCATAAAGGCACCGAGAAATTTTATAAGGCCATTCAGCTTACACTACTGCGACTTGTTTCGAGCGATCTCCAGATCGCTCCGCGATAACCAGAACGTCGTACGATACTCGTTCGCGATAAACACGTGCAAGCATAAAACTCGCTCGAAAGACGAGGACCTAACTGCCACAAAATGTCTGATAGAATTAGATAACGAAACCGATACGATCGAATCGCGTTTTTGGCTCATAAATATCATGTTCGATATGTTCGATAAACTCTCCATCTCGATCTTTATCTTGTTTCATAAATGTGTATAAAAGTTATCATCAATTTAATTTTTTAATTTCCAAATTTTAAATTGCGTTTTGAAGCACAATATTACATATATAATGTTATTTCTGTTTTAATGTGGATATTTTTATACACGACGAAAATGTTGCATTAACAGCATTAGTCTAGTTGAAAATAATCCTGTTAACAATAACAGTATTAATGAAAAAAAAAAACATTTTATTAAGACAAAAGCATGACGTATTAATTTTATTAATAGTGTTATTAAATTTACAAGATGTTTTCACACACACACACTCACACACGCAAATAGATTAATATCATTGATAAAACTTTTTTCTCACTGTAGAAATATGTAACAACGTAGGAAAATAATAAGGTTTTTATCAATATTTAAATAATATTGTAATTTATTAACTGAGCAAATTAATAACTTGTATAATAAAACAGGTGCAGATTTAATTATGTCATTAACACACAACTAATAAAAGAATTACTGTTTTTTTTTTTTAGATGATACGTAAAGAAGAATTAATTTAAAAGCGTTTTTAATTATTTTAGATATCATGTATCTGCTAAGTAACACATCACATAATTTGACATTTTTCGATAATAAAAGAGAAACGCTTCTCATTTTCGCTTCCTATATCAATTCTTTTTACGATAAATACAAGGTAACAAAGTAATTCTATGACAGAAAGAATCTTCAATAACTGGAAAGATTACATTTTTTGATATCACGACATTTTATATCGCCATTCAATCGCGTCAATTTTGTAGAGAAAAAAAAAGAGAGAAGGAGAAAGAGTATCTCTTTTTGGATACGATACGGAGATACGTTTATAGGACCCTGCGAGTATCCTGCCCACATCACACGCACATATGTGGTACTACGTTGCCCAGAGTATCGCGACGTAGCAATATTCGATCTTCTTTCTCCTCACTGTCCTTTTTCTCACTCTCCTTTCTACGAAGGAAAGAAAGGCGAGGGCCGTACGGCCCAAAGGCTTGGATCGAGAGAGGGAGAGAGAGAATGGGAAGGACGAGCGAGAGTGATATACCGCTAAATGGAAGGAGAGAGAGAGGGGAAAGAGAGAGAGAGAGAGAAAGAAAGAGGGAGAGGGAGAGAGAAATCGACTACTTCCTTACGCAAGACGACTGCGTTCAACGGTGCGTGCACACGAGAGATGCTATCGGCCACCAAGACGGCACTCCGGACTTCTCTGGACCACCCACCGACAAAATAATAAACACGGAATGCGACATACGCGTCCGTTCGTTCGTCTGTCAGTCCATTGCCAGACACGTCCACCGGTTCGTCCGCTCGCTTTCTATTTCGCAGATATCATCCGAATTGAAACCTACTTGGAGCGCGATCCGCCCCAAGTCTATTTTTCAATATTATTGCGATTATAGTAGGGAAACTTCTTCTCGAGATCAGTAGAAAATTGATCAATGTCCACAAGTTGATACGTCCGCAACATGTCGTTGCTATTTAAAAAGAAGAAAAGATATTACTCAACAAAAGAAAAATGAAATTGCACAGATTTGAGAAGAGCTTACTTTCGTCAATCAAAATAATTCTTTCATCGATTTCGATATATTTTTTCTACCTAGACAAAAAAATTTCTCAATTCAATTTCTTAAAAAATCTCAATTTTTCTTAAAAAAAATTTATATTTAAAATATAACTTAATAAAGAAAAACCATGAACCTCTTTTATATCAATTTATATCAGTGGCATCATAAAAAATTAATATAATTATAATTGGATTTAAATTTTATGAAAATTTAATTAAAGCACGATATATATTCTATAACTAAAAAAAGATTAGAATTAATTTTATAAATAATAATTTTTAAATAAAATTAATTCTAATTCTATTATTAATATTATTTGAAACAGTCATTCAATGTTTAAAGAAACTAAAGAACCTAAAATAACTGAAAAAGAGGCAATCTGTTAACCTATACATATTATTACATTGTAATTTAATTAACCTGTTTACGTATACGTACATATAATTTTGAAATAACTGAATGATTGAATTACGAGCTTTTATCCGTAAAAATTCTCTCAGACATCGTGCGGCCCGAGCTGATAAATCACGTAAGTAGTTACAGGGCGTTCGCGTTTGAACACGCGGCTTCACACTGTGTGGTAAGTCGGTGTGCAGCAAACCAGTTGGCAGTGACGTGCGGAAAGCGAAGAGAATTTACGCGGGATGGTATAAAGTCGATGATACAATATGCGCGACGATCATCGTTTGCGACGTAAATGCGTAAGATTATTTACGCAATCCGTAAAACGCGCGAATCGTTCTCGGAACGGCCGAGCGAGATGCGTCCGATATTTATGCCTTTCTGTAATCGTCACGCACGACAGTCAATGTTCGTAACTCTTCGTTCACACAGCAGAAGATTGGCAACGTGACCAAATTTCTTAATTAGACATAATTTATACATTAATCGCGAATGGAGAGGGAAAGGGAGAGAGAGAGAGAGAGAAAGAGAGAGAAATCACTCTTTATAAAATGTGTAGAAAAAGAAGATTACGGAGAGAAAGTAATTTAAATGCAGAATGACCGGCATCTTTGCGTTTTTATCTCCTATTCCGGTCTGTCATAAATGACAAACGCTGTTTCCATTAATATTCGCGGGGCACAAAAGGATAGATCGATGAATCGGCGGGATCAGGTATTCCGACAAGATCGATCACTAGATATCCTGAAATTCGCTGAGTCAACGAAGATAATGGCGATTGTGGTGAAGGATAGGGAACGTACTGACGGTTCAGCGCCGGAAGTCATGACCTATCGCTCTTTCGAACACTGATAAACGTTCACTCTTTCGAATGCAGATAATCGGTTGAGAGTTCCGGTAGCCAGTTTAGAGATGCAGATAGCGCAGCACGCTTTAACCCTGAGCTGTGGTAGCGAATAGAGTTTAATCAGATGTAATTCAAGATACTCACTCTCTAAATCTGAATCAGTGGATAGTCACTAATTACCCAGTGGCATACTTGGCACTGATAATTAGCGAAGTTCAATTAAAAAAGAAAAAATATTCGAGCATTATATGACAAAAATACTGATATTTGCACGTTAATTTCAATCTTCCAATACCATATTCATTGAATTTAACCACTAAAACAAGGTTAGTTAGATCACATAATAAAGATTAGCTAGGTTAGGAATCTCATATTTAATTCACTGATTACCAGTGGCATACTTGGCACTGATATCAGTGATTATCCACTGATTCAGATTTAGAGAGCAAATAATTATTTGCCTTTAGTAAACATTTTTGAATCTTTGTCGTTTTTTTCCTGGTGTTTGAATCAATAAACTTGAATATTTATGATGTTACAATTAAAGTTTCATCGAAATATGGAAAGAACAGTTTTACTGAAGTACCTAAAAATTTAGCTAGATACAGATCTGAGGGTAAAACATTTTCAAGATGTTTTTTAGATTGTATTTTAAATGGTTATCGCAAAAATGTGCTCAGGACGTCTTTAAGACGTCCCGATTCTGGATTTTGTGTTGTCTGGGACAATTTTTCACGGATAAGTGATCGATGAAACAGCTTATGATAATTAAGAGACAAAATGTCGTAAAGCGTCCTCGCGTTCCCGTCTCAACTCACGCGAGGCCGGTCGCAAGATTTGCCTAATTCGATCGTTTCTACGCGGTTCTCTCGCGCCCACATGACCAGCAGAAATCGTAAAAAATCGCAAAGTCGCCCAATTCCAGTCGATACCTCGCCCGCGCGACGATCGTCGCGATAAACGCGAGTGATAAATTCGCTTTTTAAATATTCGGCGTTGGTGTTTTAATAGCGTTATTTTTCTAAGCTGGCATATCCCGATAGCGATAGCAGAAATTTTTCTCGCGCATGTATCGATGATTACTCTCAAGATATCTTCTAATTCATGAATAGTCAAATGGTGATCAATTTCTTACTTTCTCGAACATTTACGCTTTCACAGAGGGTAATATAAGCGTTTTATATAATAATTACAGTTATAATAAAATATAGTTTATAATACAATAAAGAACATTTTATACTTGTATTAATATCACGCAAAAAAATATTTTGCTGCTCCAACTAGAATTATAGCTGTTTTTTGTATCTGATAGAAAATTATGTATCATACACATAGAATTTATAGTACAAATCTAAATTCTATCTCTGTCATCTATATGATTAGATGCAATACATATCCAATATCGCAATACCTGCTAGAGAAATTTATCTATTCCAGCTATTTTTCGTACTTAGATAATTTTCGCTGTAACTGCAAGATCACTTTTTTTGAGTGATCGATCATTGTCAAAATTTTTGTGTTGCATTTTTAACATATCTTGTGAATAATACTTTCAAATAGCGATAAGTCTTCCTTTCTCGAACGTTTGCAGAGAGTAATAAGTTATTTTTATTGTAATAATAGTTATTGTAATAAAATACATAGGTTAAACATTTTATACTTGTATTAAAATTGAGCCTCATTAAAATGTGAAGTGGTTAAATGTAACACAAATTTTTCAACTGTGTAACAACTCATTTGTTATTTGCATTTAATTTACGCATTATTTTCCTGATTTAAAGAGAACTTTACAAATATTGTTTAAAAATCACTGTTTCCTAAAAATAGTAAAATTTAGGAAAAATAAATAACTTCATATTAATAAAATTTTTATTCTGGAGTAATTTGCGTAGCAATTGTTACAAGTAGAAACAAGACCAGTCTTGTTTTTATTCATCCGATTCGTTGAAGTATTACAACTTGGCGATTATAAAATTATCCGCTCTCTGCTTTACTTATTCCGCCATGGTTGTAATTACATTTTACGCGTGGAAGAGCATCAACAATCGGAATCGTTTTCCAGGCGGATTGTACCGTCCGTGGGCGTGCCGACGCAGTCCGTTCGAAAACGTTCCAATTATTAATTTACTTCGCTCACAATGTTCAGCGCGTATGCAACGAACGAGTACAGCATGTTATTTCGCGTATAATGACGCTGCTGTGCACGCAAACGCGCGTAACCACCCCGGGGACGACATTAAGCGGGACCGCCGCCGCCACCCCCCTGGAGGCGATTCGCGTCGAAGGAGCTCTCTTACGTTTCTCCCGGTACCGGATACGAAGAAGGAAAGAAGAAAGGAGGAAGAAAAAGGATCGCCTATTTTTCCTCGCGAGACCGCAACGGAGGAGGTAGTAAAAAAATCGGGAAAATAATTTGCCGCAGGATCGATCGTCGTCTCATGGAAAATAACGAGCTCTCTTTAACGCGACGACGATTCTCCAAATGTGAAAATCGTCGTAATTGGACCCGGTATTATCGATAAATGTACGTAATAATAGGCACCCGTAGCCGAGCGAAAGATCGGGAACGGAAGGCTCGTAATCAGGGGCTGAAAAGTGAAGCTAAAAGAACGTCATTTTTAATGACGGTCGTAAAGAACGCGAAGATCGGCGAATTAAGAGGTAAATGTTCCAGTCGGTATAATCTTTTCGGGAAACGGCGCATTAGCTATGCTACACAGGGTGTCCCAGACTTAACGAATCTTCTAATAATAAAATATCCTAATAAAATAATAAAACAAAGAAAGTTATACAGAAAAAAGTATATGATATAGCAAACAAACACGCAAAAAAATATTTTGCTGCTCCAGCTAGAATTATAGCTGTTTTTTTGTATCTGATAGAAAATTATGTATCATACGCATAGAATTTATAACACAAATCTAAATTCTATTTCTGTCATCTATATAATTAGATGCAATACGTATTCAGTATCGCAGTACCTGCTAGAAATTTATTTATTCCTATTCCCAGCTATTTTTTGTATTTAGATAATTTTCGCTGTAACTGCAAGATCACTTTTTTGAGTGAAGAATTGCAAAAGAATGGAATCCTTATAAGGATTCCGTTATAACTTCAAAATTTAAAATCGATGTTTTAATTCATGTAAAAAAAATTTAGAGAAAAAATTTAAGTGCGGGCATCTTTCCAATTCAATCGAGGCATGTGATAATATTAATTGTAATAATCAGCATATATAGAAAGAATGTCTTTCTCAGGCGACATAAATAAATAATATTAAGTGAAAACCGGCCGATGAGATTAAATCCATATGAATGAAAAATACCATATTCGATCAAAGCGGTTCTTCTCACCTAATAATATTTCTTGTGAATTTATACAATTTCTAGTTCAAGCAAATCTATAATGCGCCGATTATTTGTCGGTTTTGGAACACAGTTCTAAATTGATACCAGAATAGTAATATCACAAATTGACAAGCATCTTAATATTATGTCGGGTTGGAAGATTTTCCTCTAAATTAATTTTTTTTCTACTAAGGGATTATTTGAGGGTAAAAAAGTTTAGGAGAATTTTTGGGGGACTTTTGAGAGAAAAATATAAAGAGATATTCAAATTACAGATAAAATATTGAGAGAATCGCGATATATGGGAACCTTCGAACAGATCTGGCAACACTGAATTTTGAATTCCTTAAAAATTTAGGACTTTTATAGAAAGATTAAAAAATTCGGCGGTTTCCACCGCCGTTTATCGCGGGACACCCCGTATATTCCGCTGGTGCCGCACGCGTATACGTGCGCGCGCGTGCAAATCGTGCGTGCGTACTTCCGCGGTGGACTAGCTGGGTGGTCCACGATCACGGAATATGAGGCTTAGATATAAGGGACTCGTCCCGTGTACGCGCGAGCGAGGTTGCGTGCGCGCGTACGCACACGCGGCACGATCTCGCGTCCGTTCGTGAGCGCGCTTATTGATTTCTAATGACGCGCGTGTAAACGTTGATTTGCGCGCGGGCCGCTCGTCGAGTCCGCGATACCGTCGAGCCGCTCGACCGTATTTTGCAAATCTTCATCTCGACATTATCCCTTCGCGAGGACAGGAAGCCGCGCATCTACGCCCGAGGGGAATTTTACGAGCGCAAAAAACTTCTGAGATTTTTTCCTTTATCTCAGAGAACTGATCGCGAATACTATGTACACCGTGGATCTTGTACACGTTATTAATTCTGTAATTGTAACACATATTTGAAAAAATATTGTCAGAGGTAGAAATTACTTTATTTTAATCCGTCTGCTTAATCTAGTGAATTATATTTGATTTCGAAAAGCTACACATTTTTTTTAATCTCGAATTTAATAATTTTTTATATATGTAGATCGTAAATTTTAGATTTTAATAGGAATGGATTAATCGTACGAATAGATCCGCGCGGGATTTATCGACTTTTCATTAATAATTCCATTTCACATTATAAGCGATGAGCGAAAAAAAAAATGGTAAAAAAAAGACAACGCGTCCTAGTGTCCTCGAGCGAACTCCGTTAGAAGTGAGTAGGGCTGGCTGTTCGCTGTGTTAAAAGGTTAAAGGAGAACGGCGGTTGAAGTAAAGTGCGAAGTGGAGACGGGCCCCCTTATAATAGCGCGTCTCATTAGGTGGTCCCTCGGTTTCGCCGTGGGTGGCCAGTCACTAACACTGTTTTGATATTAAGCATAGGACCGCGTAACCGTAAGTTACGCGTACACCGTCGTGATATACGCACGTACGAGGGCCCGCTTTAACTGCCAAGTATCGCGTTATTTAGCGCCAACGCGCGCCAACGGTCCGCCTATATATAGAACATTTTTTGTAAATTCTATCAGGAAAATATCCCAATATAGATATGCGCGATGTTAAAACGTCGCGGTGATTAACGTAAGGAAAATATTTGCGAGTGGCAATACAAAGTTTCTCTTGTGCTAGGAAATGTTACACGCGCCGAAGATATATTTTGATAGAGATATACTTTGAGTATGAGAGTATGCGAAGAGATAATCACGTGCGGTTTCGAAATATTTGCATTACGAAACGATTAAATTAAAATATTACTTGAGATGACAATTGAATTATTTTAAGTCAAAGAGATAATGAATCAAATAAGTGAAGAGGAGCTAAATATGGTCGAGACCAGATCTTAACGTTTAATAATATTTGTATGTAAATTTTTTAACGTACCTGTCAGTTATTTTTAAACTGAAACATACATTTAAACTGCGCGAGTGATTACTGTCAGACTTGAAACGCAGTCATAAACTGAAATTGAAATAATATCATAATTAAAATGATAATTCTCTCTTATTTATTTCTTGAAGAAATTAGGAAATTGCGTGTGTTTGCGTCATTAGATTGCGCGGGAATCTTTCCAAATATCTCATAAGAATAGGGTTCCTTGTTTGCTTTTTGTCATAATGCCTCTCGTTCGTGATATAATCCAATCCTCTTGAGAAATGATGAGAAATAAGAAATGATACACTGGAATCCTTAATAATGGTATGGTATGCTATCCATATTCAAAATTTTATGAAAAAGTTATTAATTTATTGAGAGATGTAAACTGTCAAGTTAAAATATCTAAATTGAAATTTAATTGACATACACTGAAAGAAAAGGTTGGCTGCTGCAGCAAATTAGATAGTAAAATATGGCATAGCATTTTTAATTGGCTGCAACAGTCAATTTTTGGTTGCGTTAGCCAATCGAAATCCTATACTAACATTGCGGATAAGCTAACACAACCAAAAATTGGCTACGGCAACTAAAAATTGGCTGTTGTAGCCAATTAAAAATGCTATGTCATATTTTATCATCTAATTTGCTGCAGCAGCTAATCTTTTTTTTCAATGTAGTTGACACAAATGAAATACAAAAGAAATAATATCATAGCTAAATTAAATCGTATATTTCGAATTTAATAATAAAAGTGTAACATTACACGTGCAATTATCGTATTTTAAGAAATAAAAGGAAAAAATATACACAACAAGCCTCAAATTGAACAAGAAGTGTCGTTTGCGTTCTCGAACATTTTGGTGCGTTATACTTTGAGTTAATAAAAGGAAACAAAGGACTTTTGTGGGACGAACGTTTCGCATTCCAGTTTTCGCAGTTCCGTGCTTACGTTACAAACTACAAACAGGCTCGGACAGAGATATATTACGCGCACGTTGGGTGGCATCAAACTGAATAGACAGTCTCGTACATTTGACACGCTAATTTCCCAAAACTTTCCTTGTTGTGCGATGGAGATGTCGGTGCATCCATCACCAGACGTTCAAGACATCATCGCGGGGAGTCGCGATCCTTGTCGTTGTTGGACACAATGGGATGAAAAATAGCACATTGGATCAGGTTAAAAGTTTCGTTGCCTTGTGTCAGGGACGGATTATAATTTGTATTGTGTAATATTTACCGGAAAATCATCCTACTGAGTCCAAAAGACATACAATACTGCAACAATTTCGAATAAAATATGCACATCGGATAGTCATAAAATAGGTATAAGTTTTTAGATAACCTTGTAACATGTGAAAATTCATAATGATTATAGATTATTTTTAAATTCCCTATTTTATGCAGAAATAGTTTCACATAAATAACAGAACTCAAAATAAATTTGTGCTAATTATTGTTCGTCGGTCAAACAATTATTAATTTAGCATGTTATATTGTTAAATAATAAGAGAGAGAAGAAAGAGATGTATTTAAAAACTCATAAAAATTATTTAATATACTTATGAAACAATTATAAGTTCTTATAAAAAAATTAATTAATTTTAACTACTTATCGATAAGAAATAATTTCAAATTCTATTTTTAAGTAATAGAACATAATTCTATATATTATATGTTCTATAACTTTTTCTATCTAATGAAAAAATTTGCCGGCAAGAAATTTCAGAAGACTGTATTTTTAAGTAATAAAATAGAACCTTATTTTCTTTATATTTTGGCAATCTATAGTATCGAACCCGAGTTGGAATGCGTTGATGATGTAAAAACGGATTTGTCCCAATGCTCTGACACGCGTGACGCAGAGGAAAATCGCGCGACTTTTTGTTTGTCAGGAGACTTTTTGACTTTCTGACGTCATAATCCGACAACGTGCCTGAAACACGGAATTTCGGTCCGCCCCTGCCTTACGTACGTCGCCTCCGCTCCGCTCGACGAAGCGGAGGATTCCGCCAAGTCGGATCCACCATGCGGACAGAGGCGTCGGCCCGACTTGGGTGGTCCCCGTCCTACGCAAACAGAGCGTACGTAGTCCCCGAGCGTACGTCCCGCCTCCCGTCCTCGGCCAGGTATAATTCCCCTGGCGCGAGAGACGTCCGGGAAATTTACTGACTTTCCGGATTTCAGGAGTGCTCGGACGATACAATGGCAGCTCGCTCATCGACAATCCGTCCCAGTAAATTCGTGGACCACCATTTAGACCGTTTGCGGCTTACTCCGGGCCTTTACGGCGCGTTTAACAGCCCCCGGAATCGAAATGAATCGTAACTACACCCTACTACAGGGTGCCCGTGAAGTCTCAATTTATTTCCCGTGGAAACATCTCCATTCGCAGGAGACGTCACACGGTCGTCTTTGTGGGTTCTAATCGATCTGCTTTCTAACGTTTACGTCTATATATGCGAAGGGACGATTGTCAATAAAGACGTCAATTTATTGGCGTATATTGCGTTTAAGAAAGGAGCGTAAAGAATCAACGTTAATTGTTGTTACGATCAATCTTTGTAAAATTCATATTACATCAAATGACAAAATCATTATTTTGTCATTTGACGTATGAATTTTATAAAGATTGCAATAATAATTAGCGTTGGCTCTTTATACTTCTTTCTTATATTGTGATTGATTTATTCATAAAGCCTTGTCATTTTATATTATTGCATTTCATTCGAATTTACATCCGTTAAACGAGAAAATATGTGTACGATTTGACTTTACAATAACTTTTACCTTTAACAGGATCAATTTATATGAAAATTGAATTAAAATTCATATATTCCGAAATTGGAATTTGTACACAACAATCAGCGGCTCAGCAAAATAAACAGTCCTTGCTGCGTTCGCGTTCGTACGAATTTCTTAATACAAAACATGAAAATAGTCTAGAAAAAATAAAGACACTAATACCTTTTTTCCTGCGTGCCTCGCTTTAAAAAAACAATTACTTTCCGAAGATTCGGCGCGCCATGCTTTAAAGTCGAACGCGGCGCCGCTACAAATCCTTCGGGTCGGATTTACGATTTTAATTCGGGATAGAGAGAGAGAGAGACACAGAGAAAGAGGGAGAGTCACCGAGATGAGTCCGAGCGGATCCGTACCATGTATCCTGACCATATTGCTTTTCATTATGGCCCGCGGTGTGCCTCCGGACCACCGACGTCGTTGCAATTAGTAAGTCGGATATCTTCCTCTCCAACTCTTTATTCTCTCTCTGTCTGTCTATCTTTCTTAGTCTACCTATTCCTCTCTCTCTGTTTCTCTCTTTCTTTCTATCCCACTTCTTCCTTCTTTTCTATTTTTGCCAAATAGAGAGGTAGTTTTCGGATAATTCTAAAGATTAAACTGGACAGACTTAATAGAGAAAAGAGTACTCATTACATTTTTTTTACAGAGATTGGTCTATTAAATCTCAAGCACGCCATGTCTTAAATAAGGGAGAATTAAAGAATATTCTTATATCAATATTTTTCTTTAATAACACACGATATATCAATATTTAAATATTTAAGTTATTATAGTAAATGACTATTGCAATTGATAAATTATTTCTGTTTTTAACAAAATTTTTTAAATATTGCTCGTGACGCGAATAATACGCTGTTAAAATAACGTCCTTGATGTCGACCTTGATATTCGCTGAAATTAAATTAGAGCACGAGGCATTAAAAAGAGATCCGGTTAATTGGCATTGATAAAACCGATATTTAAGCCCGCCTTTTTACATGTACTGGTTGCACGCTGCATTTATATAATTATATAAATACACGTTTCAGAAAGTACGTCTTCAAAGCGAGTTAAAACAATCAAGTACATACAAATAATTAAATCATCATTATCGGTCTTAAACGGTTAAATTATCAAATTATTTAATCTCAATACATTCTAATTGTCTTAAATAAAATTGTCAAATTAGTTCTATTATAGCCGATCCGAACAATAGAAGTAATAGTGTTGTTCGGCTGTGTAACAGTATGACGCATATTGCATTTTCTTCTTTTTCTTTTTTTTTTCCTT
The DNA here is from genome assembly GCF_001594055.1 of Mycetomoellerius zeteki. Lineage (NCBI taxonomy): Eukaryota > Metazoa > Arthropoda > Insecta > Hymenoptera > Formicidae > Mycetomoellerius > Mycetomoellerius zeteki. The sequence continues at coordinate 79,479 of NW_017257269.1, forward strand.
TTGGTTACCCATCATCGACCTAGTTTAAATAAACTTGTCCAATGTTCATTCTGTGTTTGTTTATTCTTTTATTTATAAGATTCACATTTCTTTAGATACGACATATTCATTTATTTAATCATTATACTAGTTGTTTTTCGTTGTGAAAAATATGTTTCGACTGCGAGTTGGAACTGTTTTTAAATGTTATTATTGATTACATCATTTTGAAACAAAGAATATAATTCGATACAAAAGGGAATCGGCTTGTATTTATAGAGCAATATAAAACTAATAGTATAAAAACGAACAAAATTAAGATATACATTTAACAAATAATTTATTATGACAAGAATGTTCGAAGGGACATTTTGACTCAGTCTTCCACACCCGTCAGATGCATAATATTAATAAATAACTAAGGTCAACAGCATTGTTAGGTGAATATAAATAGAAAAAAGAAGTCATACTAAAATCAACGCTACCAAAGGTATATCAACCAACATTATAATTATTTTTCATTTACACCTTTTTTATTCGTCTTGGCCTATTTAATCTTGTATTGTTGTTCTGCAAAAACGAGCCTTGAATTTATATTCACTCTCGTCCTTTCTTTTCTCGACGGGCTTTGAAAAGCGCGAGAATTGCGAGGTCGTCCTCGCACGATTTTTAGGTCCGATTCACATTTATAATGTTCGTGATTCATTATTTGTCCTTGTTTAACATTTATAAACAACAAGAATGAAATGATTTCAAGAGCGCTGTGAACGTAAATCGGACTGCAGCCAGTATAGCCTTAAGCCCATTCTACGACAGTTACAAATGATTGTAATTGTAAAGCACATTCTACAATTGCATAAGCGTAGTTATAAATGGGTGTGATTGTAAAAATTGACCAATCACAGTCGAATATTCTTCTTATATTCGATTGTGATTGGTCAATTGTTACAACTTAGTTGCGTAAACTTAGTGATTATATACTTACTAAGCTTACGCAATTAGATATAGGGTATTCATAGTCGATTTTTATATTTGAGACCACTTATGCAATCGCAGAGTGGGCTTTATGCTTTTATGATGCCATGTCTCGACTAGGGTTCGGACAAAAGATTCGAACATGTTGAATATTCGATCTATTCGAATAGTTCGAAGTTTAAAAAAATGAGCATCTAATTCGAAAATTTCGGACAGTTCGAACAGTTCGAGCTTAAGCAGTAATCAGTATGAAATGTCAATTCGTTATGTCTGAAGTTCGGACGGTTCGGACAGTAAACGAAATATAGTACACTGAAAAAAAGATTGGCTG
>NW_017257269.1:80782-103393 GCF_001594055.1 Mycetomoellerius zeteki
TATGACATAGCATTTTTAATTGGTTGCAGCAGCCAATTTTTGGTTGCGTTAGCCTATCTGCAATGTCAGTATAGGATTTCGATAGACTAACACAATCAAAAATTGACTGCTGCAACCAATTAAAAATGCTATGCCATATTTTACCATCTAATTTACTGCAGCAGCCAATCTTTTTTTTTCAGTGTATGCCTTGGAAACAAAAGAGCAGTTAAATAAAGTTCCTATATTCATTGATATCGTCCTACAAATATTCTGAGCCATCCTGGACATATTAAGGATAATCCTGAGGACGACTTGTGATGTCTGAGTTCGAAATGTAATAATTTCGAACTTTCAGCTCTGAAGTGGGTTAAAATAGTTCGAACATACATTCAGTCCGAACTATTATATTTAACGTTCGAATTTAAGATTCAAACTGTCCGAACTGTCAAATCGTCTGATGTTTCCGAGTACTGGTCTCGCATAGGGCAGATATATTTTTGAAAAATATTGCATACAAAAATATGAAAATACTATAGTACATTTTATATATACACACGTACACTATATATACATAGGTCGTCTGAAAAGTTTTGAGCCTCAACATGAAGATGGCATTACTCGTCAAAACAATTTTGGTACTATAATCGTACATACTTTGAAAGATACCTGCGAAAATTGTAGCTACTTCCGGCGCTTAGTTGTTGTTTGACAGTCATTTGTGCCAGTCAATGTCAATGTTTTTGTAAAAATGGAAAAAATCGAATATCAGCAATCGCCATGATAAAAATTCACGAATTGCGGTTCGAATTAATTGACCATCCACCATATTTACCAGATCTGGCCCCCAGCGACTTTTTTCTGTTTCTTAGGCTCAAAGTTTGGCTCGGAGGACAAAAATTTTCATCGAACGAGGTCATCGCATCTGTAGACGCCTATTTTGCAAAGCAAGACGCTCAGTATTATTTGAATGGATTAAAGGGGTGGGAGCATCGCTGGAAAAAATGTATCGACTTAAAAGGAGACTATGTGGAAAAATAAAATTGAATTTGACCGAAAAATTACTTGTTTCTATGTTAGGCACAAAACTTTTCAGACGACCCTCGTATATGTATATATACTACTGTGTCCAAAAAGTAAGACCAATTTCAATTTTTTTTCTTAAATATTTATTTATTATTTCAAATCTATTTCGTCGCCTTCAAAGTAATCTCCCTCAGACACAATACACTTATGCCAACGTTTTTTCCAATCCTCGAAACAATTGTTAAAGTCGATTTCCGGAATGGCCTTCAAAGCTTTCTTCGATTCAGCTTGTATCTTTTCAATCGAGTTAAAACGGTGTCCCCGGAGCGGTCTTTTAAATTTAGGGAATAGCCAGAAATCATACGGTGCTAAATCAGGTGAATATGGTGGTTGTGGAACGATATGGGTCGAATTTTTAGTAAAATGGTCTCGAAGGACCAATGCAATGTGAGATGGCGCATTATCGTGGTGCAAAAATCAAGAGTTGTCTTTCCACAATTCCGGCCTCTTTTTGCGAATAGCTTCACGCAAACGACGCATAACACTCAAATAATATTCCTTGTTTGGCCCGGCGGAAGGAATTCATAGTGCACAACACCACGATAATCAAAGAAAACTGTCAACATCACCTTGATTTTCATCACTTTGTCTTCAACTCATTTTTGGCTTTCTTTGAACTGTTTATACCACTTGTAAGCATTTCTTTCCGATAAAGTCTGCTCACCAAAGACTTGTTCTCTGCAACATCCTAAACGTTTCTGCACAAGAAATTTGATTTCGCAAACAAAATTTAACGCAACTTCTTTGCTCAACAAAATCACACATCGGAAAAAACACTTTTTGCGTCGTAAAAAACCAAGCGCAGCTGAAACACTAATGTCGTTTATGATGTGAAGTTTGACACAGATGTCTGTCACAGTGCTACGAATTTAGAAAAAAAAATATTTCTCACATTCGATATATCCGCGCAATTTAAATTGAAAATTGGTCTTACTTTTTGGACACAGTAGTATTTCTGTGTATGTATTATAGATTTCCCTAGCATTTTCGTATGCGATATTTTTCAAGAATAAAGCCCCTGGACTTATGCGACACGACGTGCATCCGCGCATCGACAACGACCGGAGACAGTTCCACAGGCGGTCGGAGCGCGCGCGCGAGCTGAGTCAACTACGCTATCTCGCTCCCGCACTCATTAAGCCGATACACCGGGCGTCGGCGAAGATCAAAGCTCGTCTCCTACGGAGGACCGCTTAATACCGGGTGGCGAGTTAAGAGTGTCATAAAAATTATTAACGGTTCCTCAGCGCACGCGTTCCCTTATCGCCGATCGACGGCGCGACCGCGGGGTGCGTCCGTCAAAGGAAACAATACGCAAAGATCTCTCCTTCGTCTCCCTCACCCTTCACTCTCTTTCTCCTCCCCTTTTTGTCGGGCATGTGGAGCATTTTGTATTTTTTCCAATTTTTTTTTTGTTTATTAAGACCCTTGCAACCGCGCGTGAATGAAATCTCTCGATACGAAAAGACATCAACGTTGAAGTAAGACACGATAAACGCATATTTTAAGAGTTTTAAGAATTTCAAGAATTTTTTTGTTTCCTTTAAAAAATAAACCGTTCGTGAGAAAATTTACGGAGACGTTTGTGTGTGTGTGTGTATTGAATGTTCATTATTTTGTATCTATTCAATGTCTCATTTTTATTCCTAATTGATTTAAAACCAGAAGTTTTCAGGTAGAAAACTGTTATACAAATAATGACCGCGTATCAGGTAGAATGTTTATTTTGCAACTATTGGAAGTTTTCTCTTCGTGCTTATTAGATTATACATATAATATATAAAGGAATAGTCCTATCTCTCTGAGAAAATAAGAACGCTTGCAAAATAAACATTCTGGGTGGCGATCATGTAACTTTGTCGCTAGAGCGGAAATGTGAAAAGTGAAAATTTTTATGTATGTCGTACATATACACACATACAAAAAAATGTTCACTTTTCACGTTTCCGCTCTAGAGAAAAAGTTACATGATCGCTATTCTGAACGCAGTAAATTTTACACGGAGTGTGTGTATACCTATTTGTATGTGACCCTTTTAAAAAAGTATATACGTACAGTTTTATAATATTATTTATTATATATTAAAATATTATTTTGTAACACACATTGAGTTTCCCTTTGCCCGACCTGCGATTCGCAGATATGCACAGGCGAGCACAGGAGAACGGTTGCGCGACGCCTAATGAAGTCACATCGTTATGCAGATATTATGGCGACAGTTTAATATGTTAATCGTGGCGCGCGGTTTAATGAGCGGCGTCGAAAACAGCCGACCTTTACTCCCACGTACTTATATATTGGAGTAAATATCGTACATACAGATATGTATCTGTGATGTGCTGAAGAAAAAAGTTTTTTTTCAATTATAGTCTCGAGTAACTTAGAACTCCATAAGAAAAATTAGAAAAAATCCTCAAAAATACGGAATCTAGAGAATTAGGCTTCCTTTATATATATATTATATATCATATATTACTAAATAAAAGAAGAGCTACGAGTTAATTATAATGTAAAATATTTAATAATTTAAAATTCGTACATACAAACGTTTCGACACCGATCGGGTCATTTTCAATGTAAAACAACAAACAATATTACATAAATTATCGGAAGATTCGGTCACATTATAATGTCCAGTAAAAACGTCGATTGTATTCGTATTATGCGGTCCATCCATATGCAAAATTATTATAAAGGTGATCTCATCTCACTTTTCACAATTCTACAATCTTAAATTGTCTTAATGATGTAAGTTAGACGCCGAAAAGAAAACGCAATTAACAAAGTTATTTAATAAAAAGTAAGCCATAATACTATTGGATATAACATATATTCTCGACGATGTACAGCGACGTTATTATATCATATATTATTAAAAATGAATAAATTACCAATAATAAGTGACGTTAGACTGATATGTGAATAACATAACTAAAAAGGTCTCTAGGAGCTTAATGATATTTCAATGTAGATTTATATATATATCCAGTTCTGTAAACTGCGCGTCGGTGTAATAAATCCCTGGCTGAGGTGATATTTTTCATAATAATTTCTTTACAATATTTTAATGTGCTCATTAGCATCAATAGCATTAAATTGTCAATTTAATTTGTGATATTACTATTCCAGTTTCAATTTAAAATTCAAAACTGAAAATTAAATGGGTGAGCAGTTTACAACACACTGGATATGTATATAAATTAATATTAAAATATTATTAAGCACCAAGATTCAGTTCAGGAAAGGTATATATCTTCTTAGTTGTGAATAAATTATATCTTATCTTCATTTCTCGCAAATTATATTTGTTTCTATGCGTTGCAATTAATGTATTAAACTATATATAAATTGATTCAAATTTTATCAAAGTAAATAATATGAAATTAAAGAGGCAATTGTTTTTTCAAGGCAAACACAGAAGTATTTAACTTATCTGCAATTTGTAGATATAAAAATTAAGAAATAAAATTGTCAGAAATGTTGAATTAAAATCGAATTAAAATCGACAAATAATTTAACACACATTTTTTTTTCGGTAAAACTCTACCGATCGGTAGCGTTTTTTTTAAGACGACGAAAACCAGTATATACGATATTTATCGCTAAAAGTGGTCTTTCAGCTTGCAATTCCGTTCATCTCACATGAAGATCGCGTACGACATCATTCGAACTGAGAATCCGACGATCATATTCAGCGGTGAATGTGGGTTATGTGAATATTAATTCGAGTCCTCAGTGGTGCCATGGCATTGGCTCCTCGGTGATTCTCTCTCTTCAAATGAGCATGCAGGTAAACAAACAAATGCACGGCACGCGCATAAACGGAGTGAGGAGCAACGTGGATAGCGGAATGCGTGAGACGATAGGGGAAGAAAGATCGACAACAGTGGTGCCTAAAAGGGATTTTATGGGCCAAACATTCTGACGTTTGTTACAGAAAACTGGCTTTAATAAGATATATTGGCAAAAAATCGTTCATTGATCGAGTAGTTTGGTCGTTTTTTGCCTCTTAAGTTTTTGCCTCTCAATAAGATATTTTTTTTATTGTATAACAAGCAAGAATACTTCTTTGAAAGAAGTCAGTGTATACCTATTTTGTTTGCATTGAAAAAAAATGAACGTATTGTTCATTTTGGTAGATCTTTGTCTGGTTTGTATATAGATAAAAAATTACGAAGAATTATAAAACATAAATTTTCGTTCTTCCACTAACATTTTATCGCGTAGAGACCACCCAATCGGTACAAACTAAAAGTAACATAACATCAATATTATAATTTTATACTCAATAATATAAATATATTCTCTAAAACTTTTAGAATGAATCCCACTCTGAAGAGTGAAATGTCACTCTTTTTGGCTCAATTTTCATTCTTTAAAATGAGATTCTAAAGAATTTAGAAAGTAATGTAACATATGATATTACGTAACGGTTAGATTGTTGAGTACAAAATTATAACATTGCTGTTATATCACTTTTAGTTAGTGTCGACTGGAGCGAAAAAATGTTGCGAAGGAGAGACGTTTCGACTTGCTAATCCCCGGAGTATTTATTTCTAGTTCAAGCCGCATAGAAATCTCCTCGCATATACGCTTGTCGTTACCGTTGTAACCGAAGATAGATCGGGACGATCGCCAAACTCTGTCAAAAATGTTATTTTTTAATTATCTGCAAAATCATTTCTCGCTTGTATTCGTCTAAATAAATAAGAAGCTCCGTCATCTCGTCGCGTTAAAATTAGAGGCTGCGTAAAATGTGAGAAAAATTTAACGATTTTCTAGCTCAATCTGCAAATTCTAGATCACTATCTGCAAATTCTGAGACGCTCATAGATCAATTTTCTGCGTGTTATGATATTTAAAAGGGTGCTTTCAAATTTACCATTACGTGCAAAAAGATTTTCTAATAAAGAATAAATCAATAATCGCCTTGAGGATACGCCTCTCATTCTGTTGGCCGGCGAATTGAAATTACGCGAGAGAGAGAGTGTGTGTGTGTGTGTGTGTGTGTGTGTGTGTTTGGATATTTTCTAGATAAAACTTTCGAAAAAAATTCAGGTTTCATCTACCTAGGCACCACTGCGCGCCGTGGCGCAGCTGTGTGCACCGTCGTGTGTGTCGCGCGTCTCGGTGTGGGTAATGTTTTTGCTCCAGGGAAAATGGGAACGCGTGTGTGGTCTAGAGTCGATTCCCCTCTCTAGTCCCCGAGTATCCTAGCAACGTGAAACGCCAAGGCGCCTCCGCCAATCGTCTCCAAGTCTCTGGCGCTTCGGCCCTTCTCGGCTTCGTTCGGCTTTGACGTCACTTCTGCGCGCAGTAGCGCATCGATCGAGGGCGGATCCGTCCGTGTAAGATCCAGCCGATCGATCAATCGGACGTAATCATGATATGTTAATTAATAGAGTACAATAACGAATTTTTTTGATTTATTGATTCGAATTCGATTATCGATCAATCGATACGAAAGTCGATATACTTACCCATATTTTTGTATAATTTTTGCTTTAAGTCTTACTTACGATTAATCATTTCACAATTTTTTCAATATTTTCATAAAGACAGATATATCCTATTATTTTTCATTTATCGTCATTTAAATTTTATATAATAATATTAGATAATTAGACGTATCGAAAAAAATATAGATAGTGAATTATTATATAATTCTAAATGCTCGTAGCTTTTTAATAATTTCATTTACAATTGTTCTATCAACAACATTTATACCATCTACTCATAAAAAAAAAAACAACGCGAGTGTAATACGAAAATCCGTAATAAACTATTATAAATAAAAAAGATTAACTATTATTTTAATTTTTGAGTCATAGAAGATAAACAATTACTAGTGGAGAACGATAAGAATAAATCAAAAAGAAAGAATTATTTTCAATCAAAGCAGATCTTGGTGGTTAATAACATTCACGCTTTAAGTTTAAAAAATTGATCAGTCATGATCGATTATTCTTCTCACGTTCGACAGTGACTGGTCAATTTCTTAAATTAGGATTAAGACTAAAAACTTCGATAATGACTTATTGTATAAAGCCCGTAAAAATGAGCGTAGAGCGTCAACAGGAAGTTGTACCTTAAACGGGGGGCCCGAGCGCGCGGTACGCGGGGCCCGCGGCTACGCACGAGCCTGAATGTTTGCGCACTCGAGCCGGAGCGCTGAGCGGGAGGGGGGGGAAGCCGTCAACTATGGCCGGCGCGGCAGGCAGGCCACGAAAGAAATGTGGCAGCGCGTTTCGCTTAGTACCGACTTAGACTGCTCTAAGTGGCGGTCGTGTGAACGCCGGTATCCGCCGTCGCACTTTCACGCCGGAGCACGCACCACCAGGACGACGCATCAGAGGCCCGCGCAGAGGGCCCGTCATAGTCTGCGAACGCGACGACGACGACGACGACGCCGACGACGACGACGACGACGGTACTCAGTGGTGACAGTGTGATAACGCGGCAAGCCGGGCCCGGAGCGAAGGGCCTTAACCGAGATTTACGCGTACATACTCGTCGCGGCGCGGTGACACGTGATCGTCGATCTTAAAACGTGCGATTCAACGTAAGGGGGAAAAAAAAATAAACAATCGCGTCTTACGATATACAATTTTTCCCTTTAACGTGCGCGCGCGCCGTCGCCTCTCGCGCCCTCGCCGGGCGTTCCTCGAGCTCCGTGTAAGCGAGAGACAGCGAGAAGAGATAGAGAGCGCCAGAGAGAGAGAGAGAGAGAGAGAGAGAGAGAGACGTATTTACGTACCGCGGGTAACCTAAAAACCGATCTCGGTCCGGCGCAGCGCGATACATCGGCAGGACGCGCGCGCATGCGCGCCACCGCTCGCTGTCCTCGTGCGCGAATTTCGAGCGTGGCACGGGGGAGGGGGGTCACGTGTTATCGTTACGCGGAAACCGCAGACAGTGTCAGTGAAGAAGTGCTCCCGAAAAGGTGTTGCGATTTTTTCGGGCAGTGGAGTGCGAGAATACGCGTTTTCGCGCGTCGGTTCGGTACGTACGAATTTCGAGCTTCGGGAAGGGCACCGGTTTAGAAGACAAGATCGCTCCGATTCCCCTCCTCCTCCAAAAAAAGGACCGATATCGAAACGTCAAGTTGTTACCACGAGGGTGGTCCGGATTTTTAGTGAACCGCCACGAGAGAGATTCGAAACGAGAAATCGATGAGAAACTAAAAGATTCTTCTCGATCGATAGAGTCAGAAAGTGAAAGAAAGAAAGACGAGCGAGTTCGGAAAGTTGTAATCGCGCGTGGCGGGCGAATGCATGACAGATCATGGTTTCCGTGTCCGGACCCACATCCACGGGGATCCTAGCGGGACGCCTTTCTGGATCGCCGGGCTCGCGGCAGAATGGTGACGCGGAGAGCGAGAAGGACCACAAGGCAGCGGAACGCACCAGAATCCGGCACGAATCTGATCTTTACGTCAGGCCCAGCTGGACGGACGCCGCGATAGCGTTGGATCAGCTCGAGAAGGTGAGAGAAGAGAACTCGTATTATTATCCCCGTTCAATCGCCCTCTTCCGTGTCATCGACTCCTCCTCTCTATTTCTACCAATGCGGATTAACTTTGATCTCGGTTTAACTCATTTTTTGTCTTTTTCTAATTCTTAGAACTAGAAAGAGGTAAATCAGGTTAAACCGAGATTAAAGTTAATCCTTGGTGCACACGATTTTCCGGTCGTTTAGTAAGTACTGCACATGATGGGTCATTCGTGTCTCGAATTAATTTTTATTATTTCAACAAATATACAAAAATTATTAAGTGACATACATTGTTAAAATTTTGTGTTGAATTTTTATATATTTGCGTATTAATTTAACGTAATGTGTTTATATTATTTAAATAGTTTGTGTTAAATTGATATTCACAACATTTCTTTTCGAAAGATTTACGTGCTCCATTTATCGTAGCATAATAATTAATTCGATAAATCGTTTTTTGAAAAGAGTTTGAGAAGAGTTTGTAGAAACGTACATTGAAAATTGAAAATAACAATTTCGATAACAATTTGCATAATAATTATTATTCAAGATCGATACATTAAATTATATAGAGATAACATCTGACAGTCTGTATTAAAAGAACGAAGAAATACTTAAAATAGCACTTAAAGTAGCATTCGTTGAATCAAACATTTCTTGCGTGGGCATTTAAATCACGTCAGTTGATTCAACGATGTCATTCGAAATTGGAAAAGAAATACGTTTGTGAAATATATCGGAACTAAGCTTATCCAATTAGCAGCGAATGGGCGAGTAATTTGATAAGAAAATTCGAAATCGTAGATATTCACGAGGCAGTAAGAAAAATCCAGCTTGAAAGTCGATCGCTGCTTATCTCCGACATTATTTATACGCGTGAAACGCTATGTTAATGAACGTATTTACGTTCCTTAGCAAAGATACCAGGGACGGCTAATTAAGACGGTGAAATAATTTTTCCGATACTCCATGAGGTACGAATATCGCTATCGATTCTTATTACGTCAAATAGGTAGACGTAGATAATAGTTCGACACGGCGTGGCCCTTTGGTATGTGGAGATAACCGCGTTAACTCAATGCAAATTATATTAACCGTTGGCGATAACGGCGCCGTTATTTCCTACTGGGCGTCGCGCTATCTTCGATCGGCGATTAACGAGGCGCACTTTGACGATCGAAAATGCGTTTTAACGGCGGTTAGCGCTTACTCGACTCTTATCGCCGTCGTCGGCGAAGCAGCCTCGAAAGCGGTATTATCGATGATGCTCCTTGAAAGAGCAACGAATCTCTCCGTCTCTTCATTCCGTTCGTCGTGCCTTAAATCGTTTAATTATGTCATGAGGAAATTCATACTGGGTGGTCCGTTGCGGCTTAACCGGAAAAGTTGAGTAGAAATGATTCGACACGAAAGAAAATACTTAATTAATGGTTGAACGAAATTTTTGTATTCGGAAGGTTTGCTCTCGAAAGAAAATTTTTTAACTAGCAGTTTTCCCTTTCTAAATCGAAGCAGATGTTAAAGAAGAAAATTGTAAAAGCTAAGCTATTCATTTAGGACCTTTCTGAGAGATTCATGAATTGTGTATTTACGAAATGTCTTTGCATTAATATTCCTATACACGTGCTTATCAACTGCACGTCAAGTTTCTAGGGACTAAGCTATGAACTGTAACGCAATGATTGAATGGAATTTTGAAAATTCCAATAATTTTCTCCTCGGGAGAGAAATTTGAAATGGCAGTTTTTTCTTTTGATGAAAAAGACGTTAAAGAAAACGTTATAAAAAGTAAGCTGTTTATTTAGGATCACCTTTCTGTCTTTTCATTGTATGATAATACAATTCTGTTTGAAAGTATCTTCTTTCGATTGTCACTGATTTATGAATTGTTCCCATTCACGCACAATTTACCCGCGAACAAGCCAAGTCTCTCCGGAGCTATGCGATTAACTGAGCTGTGATCTTTTCACATACGCGGGTGGTCTCGAGACGTGTTTTTTGAAAGTACCGGATCGAAGGATCGACTTCCTGCCGGGGCCCGCGGGATCCAGACGCGTCATCCCTGGCATTTCTTCTGTAACTAGTGAGATCTCTTGGGATCTGTCGCACACGGAACCAGGAGATCGGACTCCGAGATCTTACTCGTGGACGAAAATGTGCGTACGGTATCGGGATGCCTTTTGAGGATGCCTGTTTCGATCCGGAACGATCACGCGTTAATATCGATTCGCTTTCCTTCATCGATCGGACCCGAGAGCTTCCATCAAAATTGCTGCACGATCTCGTGCGACCGTTATCTTGTTTTTCGTAAACTCTGATACCTCTCGTTTACGAGTTAATATTGTTCCAGCAAACTGACAGAAAAATTAAATTTTGTATAACAATTGTCATTACAGGGTTGCCACAAAACTGGAAATCGGGGAAATCAAAGAAAATTATGGAATTTTAGAACGAGGAATTTGTAAAAACCCTGCATTATAAACTTTGCTTTATCTTTTTATCCTATTTTTATAGGTATACACTGAATCTCTGGTATTTTGAAATAATGGAAAATAAAAATTACCGAACTTTCACATGTTAACAAACTTCCAAAATATTCATGTTTGACATCATGGTGGAGTAAATAGGTTTGTTCGCGTTGCTTGCATTTTTTTATACTTAGTACCTTCGCTTTCTTTCTTTTTAACGCTCGAATATTTATTTATTCCGTTTTAAGTACAAAAATTTGTGGAGATTTCAAGCAAATAAACCTAATTCTTTTAGTACATATTCCTTTATAGAAGAAGAAATCTAAGTGATTTCCAAAGGAGGGAAAGTTTGGTAACGTGTGGAAGTTTGATAATTTTTTGTAAGAACTTTTTTTAGTTAATCTTTAAATTCGCCGGAAATATGTACTCTTTAAAACTTTTAGATTGAATGGTCGTTTTAAAGAGTGAAACTCCACTCTTAAAGATTGAAAATTGAGCCACTCTCTTTCAAAACTGGCACAATTTTCACTCTTTAAAGTAAGATTCCACTCCAGAGAGTCTTGCCCTTAGTTCCTCATTGGATCTAAATGTATAAACCAATCATATTCAAAAATTTTACAACAGTTGCAAAGCTGCTTTCTCTGCTGAACGCAGCCAATTTAGAGAGTATGATGTGCTCGTTTTGATTTCTCATTGTTGCAAAACACTGGAGGTTTATCGCGTGTTTCGACAGAAACATCGCGTTTCTAAAATGCGATGGAGTTATAGATAGTAGATTTTTACGATTTTTCTGTTCGTTTTACAAGATCGCTGAATGTCCACGTTTTCTTGCAATAATATCTTCAATTTCTGTCTGTCCGCGTCATGTTTAAATTATATCCGTTTACTGTGACGAAAGGATGTTACATTAAATCCACGTTGGTGCTATTTTCAATTGCGTTCGACGTATCCCGGCCGATGGTCCGAGAAACGTGCACCTATAATAAGAGGCGAAGCGAGTAGCAAGCCTCGCGAACTTTTTGCTCGTGATAGTCGCGCTGGGTGGTCGCACGAGCGATTTCCACATCGCGGATGTACCGGGTCGTCTCGTTGAAATCTCTGATTTTCGCTCGTATCTTCGTCGAAACCAACTTCAGCGATATTAGATCGTAATTTTCAGTAACAATGATATTCTACAAAATTTCTAATACTTATCCATTACTATGGCAATGTTAAGTAGAAATCGTGGTATTCATACACACTGAAAAAAATGCATGCAATTTTACATGGAAATTACATGTTTATGACTGGAAAATTATCTAAATTACTTAAATGTGATTGGAAATTTAATGGAAATTGTAAATTTCCCATCATATTTAGGTAATTTTCCAGTCACGAACATGTAATTTCCATGTAAAATTACATACATTTTTTTCACATGTACATATTTTCTTATTGAAATCAAGGAATGCAATACCTTGCGAGTAAACATCGATCGAAATGTTAGTTAGGATATTGTCTAAGTAAAAACTGATACACTGCTTAAATAATATTCCATTTAAATTAACACTCGTCAAATTTAGATAATTTTTTAATTGATAATATTGCTAAAATCTAAACCAACACGAGTTTGTATTAAAGCTAAAATCATCCGATATGCAGTCGACCTAAACTTTAACCAGAATAGCGTCTTTTTCAAATTTCGCAATCTCACACAGGGAAAAAGAGATACTTAAAAATTTACTTGTGAGAAGTAAGATATTTATTTCACTGAAGTAAATCTTTATTTATTAAATATGGCGAAATAAAATTTTATTCCTGGCAAATAAATCATCTGTTTTATTTTCTTATAATCAGTGAGATATATTTCTCCGAAATGTATATTTCGTCATCACAATCAAACAAATTTTTTTCATAACTCATAGATATCGAAGAAAACGTCGTAAGTAATTTTTACTTCGCAATACTTTGACATTTTTCTCTCGATGCATTTATTATCGATCAAGACTGAGATGGAGAATTTTTAGGATTCCATGTCGCGGCAATTCGCGCGATTGCACAATCGCGAGAGCGCCGATCACCGGTAGAAAAGAAGTGGTGACAGTCGGCGGGAGATAAAAAGACTAAAATTCGAGGTCGATGCTCCACTTTTCTTCCCGACGAGGCGGCTCGGCCGAAGAAGAACTTCTTCGTGCTTCGCGTTTATGCCGAATGAGTCAGTGAGTCAGTGGCCCCGGCCTCCACAAGGCGACTTGCGTGCGTGTGCGTGCGTGCGTGCGGAGACGCATGCATACGGGCGTGTTTCCTTTTCTTCGTCTTTTTCTCCTCTACAAAGAAGAGAGACTGACTCCTCCGGAAGGATTTATGTGCGGGATGATAATGGAACGTGATGAATTAGTTTCGGCGGTGCCGGGGAGTATTGAAGAGAGCGCGTGCATGTGGAAGCATGGCGTGTTTCGTCGAAAATAATGCCATCAACCCGGTTTTTGACGTTGTCGTTGTGTACCTCGTCTCGTCCCCTTGAGAGTGGACTTAATTTAGAGCAATTAGCTCGATAAAGACACTTCTTTACATCGATAAAATAAATAATATTTTAATGCGGAGAAACAAGATAAAATTACATATGTTTACTGATTTAATTTTATTAAAGAAATTTTTAATTATAATCTTATGTTTTATTTAATTTACTACATGTGTCAAAGTTCTTCTGTTGATTAATCTTGAATATATTTATCAGAATGATTTTAGGCAAAGAGAGATGAGAATGACTACCAAGAAAAAAGATAAAAAAAGATTCATTTAATTGAAAGATCGGAAAGATCCAATATAAGTAAATTGTCTACAAGCTTCCGTGATTGTGTTAATAATATATTTATGACATAATATTATATTTATAAGGTAAGATAAGATGTAATTCAAAAATAATTGGAATGTACTTTGCAAATTATATCTCTTATCGTAATTATATCTTATAAATATATTATTAACCCTTCGTCTGTATCGCTGTTTTTCACTAACATCGTCTGCCGTGGGTCTTTCATATCAATATCAAATTTCTCCTACTAAATAAAAAAATTATGAATGTAAAACAAGTATCTAAATCATAGATATTAATATCACAAAATTTCTTTAACATTTAAAAGTAATAAGATATTTGTTGTGAAGTTCAATAAATAAGCAAACAGAAACATTTGATTACTATAATACTTATTATAATAATTTAAAATAAGTTTAACAGAGAAGTTGAACTTCTTTCGATCTTCTTTTTCGTTTTCCTCGCAATGTAAAAACATTTTTGCTTATAATTGCATTCCAAAATTCGCGGAAATGTCTATTCGCGATTCGTTTGTCAATGAAATCTGGTAATGGAGTTTCGCTTTTAACGGAACGATCCAAACGCGGCGCCGAACGCACTGATCAAAATTGATTTATTCTCATTGAGAATGCAACTCGATCGCGTCGAATCAACCTTGGCCTTGCATCGTATGCAACAAGCATGTGTACGTGTGCGCGCGCTCGCCGGCGTAGCCCGAATGTTTACAGAATACGCGGATCCGTTATCATCACTGCGTCACACATACGAGCTCGCGCGCCGGAGTTCATTTACTCCAATTTGTTTACGTTCACGAGGAACGATTCATCCACGGGGTACTGGCCTCGACCTGCTGCATCTCGGTGTTCGTATATTTCGCGTATGAGGGACGGTTTCCTATGGGTATAAATTGTTATATTGATACGAAAAATGTTTACTGTTTGTTTATTATAATTTTAAATATTACTAATTGCAGTAAGAGACAATTTTCAGGAAATCTCTTAATTCTCTTTCTCTTTTAAGACTATGTTTATCTACACTCAGAAAAAAAAGTCGTATCAATAACTATAAATTTGTAGTGAAATAGCGCCTCAACTATGTACATATTATTAAATTCTAATAAGAATACTAGATTAAGTGAACTAAGAAAATATAGTACATTAACCATATAAACAATTTATAAATGGTTAATATTACTATATTTTCTTAGTTCACTTAATTTACTTATTGTTCTTATTAAAGCTTTATAATACATAGTTACAAATTTGTGTATGCATTTCTTATTTATTTTTGTCTTCCAAGTTTAAAATCAACGCTGCGCCTTTTATTGTAAGCTGAGTGGTTTCCTTCTTAGGAGAAACTGAACTTCGCTACGTCCCTCTGGTGACAAAGCCGCGTACTACTCGTACTGAGCGACACTTTAAAAATTTTTGTCTAAACTAGAAAAATGTAATTATTATATCTATTTGCATGAAGTCCAAGTAACTACTCAATGTAGTTGAGTCACTATTTCAGTACCAATTAATAGTGCATACAATTTGTTACCGTGACTATATTTTTATAATATTCAGCACTACTTTAGTTTCTATTACTTTGTAAAATTAGTTACAGGTACTTCAATTGCAAAAGTTGCCAAATTTATAGTTGCTGGAACTATTTCGTTTTCTCTCAGTGTATTTACTATATTTTTTTATTGTGTCCATATAATGGATCTTATTTTTCATGAATATTTTTTTATAAATAAATATATATATATATTTCTTTTTAAAATATCTTATTCAATCAACGTAAAAAATAATTGGAATTTCTGAATTGATAATACTATATATCTCATTTTTCTTTATAAATTTTATTACTCTGAAATCTTAGGAGTGAAACTTAATTCTAACGAGTGAAATCTCACTCTTAAAAATTGACAATTGAGCCACTCTGTTTCAACTTAATTGACACTCTTTATCACTTTTTAGAATTAAATTCCACTCGAAAAATTTTAGACAGTAGGAATAAAAATTATTTTTTAGAATGTGTAGGAATAAACATAATTTTTACAATTCAAATTACAATAATTATGGAAGATACATTTTCCTTGGCCGAATTAAATATTCAAAAATAAATTTTTATTACGATAAAAAATAACTTTACCTATAATAAAATTCGTAATAAAATTTCAAGAATGGAATATACTTATCGTTAATGATCTAACAGGATCGATTCGGAGATCCGACGATTTCCAATGTCGTCGATCGAGCGCGACGTTTACGACGGAAATCTATCGACCGGCTCCCAGCACACGCATCGCTCGTTGCCACCGCTGATCCGAGACGATCGCCCGTAAAGATCACGATCGAAGATAAATGCTGAATTCCAGCGGCACGAAATAGCGTACGGGCGCACTATTCCGTAATCTGTGTCTTAATTTCTAGCAGCTGAAAGCGGTCGTCGGTGCGGCTCCACAATACCGGGTATTCACGCACGCGCATATGTGTGAGAGTGAGATTAAAGGGCGCCGACACTACGTGTGAGAGACTTCCAACACTAATAATACCTACGAGAGGGTGGAGACGCGCGGCGCGCATACCGCCTCGAAGGCGACCCATGGAAACTCGTGTACAGGGTGTTCCAGAATGTCCTATCGAACACGATTCGGACCGGAAGACGAATTAGCTGGATTGTTTTCTTTAATATCGTAAATTGATATATGCGCATATGTCTTTGAGGACGAGTTGGAACAATTCTTGATAATGCGAATATAGATAATGTATTCCTTTCTTTTTAATTTTTGTCTTCAAGATAAATTAATTTTTTAAATTAATTATATTTTCTGTGCATCGTTATTTGCTAAGTGGACTTAATTAATATTAATTTCAATGAACTTGAATTAATTTTTTTGTTTATTAATAATTAGATAGCACCTAAATTTATATGAATTAAGTGGGCTTTAAGCTTATATTTTTCCGCATATGGCCTATATATTTTATTTCCTTTAGTTTAAAAGATTTAATATTGAAAATTAAAAATTTACAATAAATGTTTCTCTTCAAATTTTTGTTAAACAGGACTTAATTTAGAATTTGTCGTTGGGAGGACACACGGTAGTTGTGAAATGTGCGTACAGGGTGAGTCACGGAACTGGGACAGACGAGGTCCCTCTTCCCCCTGGAAGCAATTCAAGGACGGGGAGAGAAGGGAAGGCAAACAGTTTAATTCTACTTTTCCGAGAAGTTTACTTCTCCATAGTCTGACGGCCGGGGAATGCGGTTGTATATTCTTTTAGGTAAAAACTATACCAACACGTGTAATCCGTGTTTACCTTAGGATTGCTCAGGCGTATGTTATTTGTTTTTGATACAAAATTCAATTTATTTATTTTTCATTGAAGTTAATTTTATTATACATTTTATGTAATGAGAAGACTCGATTCAATTCTGTCAACAAATTATATTTGAAAAGATTTGTAACTTTTAATAAATATAATTGATAGTTTTGCGAATATTTAACTAAACAATTATATTAAATGACTATATAATGCGCACACAATAATATTGTCATCTTATTTATGTGGTAATAAAATAGTAATAAGAAAATAATTATACATTGTAAAGAAAATTGTCTATTGTTTGTTTTAATTTTTCAATCTGTCCCGAATATTTCGCACTCTGAACATACGGGGAGTATCACGAAGAAATTTTATGTAACATATGATTACGGGAAATTACACGTTAGAATATAGGAGTAACTATCTCATTACATGAATTATGGTACACGAGAGATCATCTTCAAACAACACGCTAGACGATTGAAGCTATTAATTTTAATTAGCGTTAATATATTTAAAAGAGTTTTATTTTTCGCCTTCTTTCCTAATGTAAAAAATTTTAATGAAATATTCATAAAATCCATAAAGATATCCGCTATTAAGCAATTAATTCGCTTTAACTTTCCTCGTTGATTTTCCTTTTTTATGGAAATAAAAAACAGATAAAAATTAATAATCATTTATTCTAAAATTTTCCAAGTTAAAATCTTTGGCCAGGAATCCGACGTATTTTTTTGTAGGATCATGATAAAAATAAATTGGGTAGCAATCGTGTAACTTTTTCCTTAAAATGAAAACGTGAAAAGTGAAAATTTTTTTAAAAACTATTGATTATATTTATTTAAAGTTATTATAAATCTTTTCAATTATAATTTATTGACAGAATTAAATCGAGTCTTCTTATTACATAAAATGTATAATAAAATGCAAGTAATTTCAATGAAAAATCAATTAAATATAAATAAGTTGGAGAGTTTTGTATCAAGCAAATAATATGTCTGAGGGCCACTTCGACCAATTCCGATTAACCAGCACTATTACCAGCACTATTAACTTAACCAGTACTATTAATTAATTAATAGAAGTATATTTAATATATCGAAAAAAATTAAAAACAATGAACTATATTAGAGATAAAAATGATATTATATTAGAGATGTTTTGTTTTAAGTAATTTTGCCGATCGTCTATTAAAGTTAATCGGAGTTGACCGAAATGGCCCTCAGTAATCCTAAGGTAATGGAGACATCTTTCACTTTTCACCCTAGGGGGCCTAGGGAAAAAGTCAAAAAAGTTACATGATGATTACTCTGAAGTTGGATTTGCACAGGTGCAAAATGTCAATACGAGCTTTCTCATGAGTTCGACTTTCATCAAAACGGCAGAAAGCTTTCATGCATTCTTAACATGTGAAAAATTTTAAAGACACCTACCGTCACGCTTTTCCTCGAGTTTCATAAGGGACGAGAAGGAGGAGTGTGCCGGACGTCGATGCACCTAGGGATCGGTCCGTCCCTTTCATCCTTGCTGAAGGATACACGCCCACACGAGCTGGCATCGTTCGGACGCCTTTCATCTTCCGTTCATCGTACGATGTCCCGTACCTGGCTCCCGTTGTGTATACATGCATATGCGCGTGTCTAAAGTCCTTAGAAAGTTCAAATAGAGCTCTCCTTGCACTCACAATTTTGTGTTAAAAGACCGATTCGATTCACGTCCTTTTCTCGAGACACCGACTATTTCTTTAGGCTGACAACGTTATTATCACGAAGACGAAGACCTACGTATCATCGATTTTCCAGAAAAAACTTTTTTCTGCCCTTTTATTTTTAATTTTCGGAAATTTGCTCTATTTTCCTATTAATTTTAATTTTTATGCAATTTTTCAAGAATTTTATAGAAAAATGTTCTAACTGAAATCGAAATCTGAGGATCTATTAATTTTCGTATAACAAAACATAAATTTTATACTCATACATTCCAAACCAAAAGTTTGGAAACACTTAATTTTTTAAAATTGACATTTTTTTACTTCTTATTCAAACATCCATAACAGTATATGTTTTAGCAATAATTCTTTTAATTTTTTAGATTCAATAACGACGATAACTGAATTATTGAATCTGAAGAATTATTGTTTAAAAAACATATTATTATGGATATTAGAGCTGTAAATAATTGAGTAAGTAAGTAATCAAAACTGTTAATTTTTAAAAAAGTATTTTTAAACTTTTGACCTGTGCGTCTTTAAACATCTATTTTTTACTCGCCAGAATTTTTTTTCAAATTAATTCGAGTACTCTAGAATAACTTTACAATGGGGTTGATCGTGCCGTCGAAATAAAAGGGGAGAGGAAGAACCGAGTACTCGCGATTATCATCTGTCTCGAAAGCTCGTTACTATCCGCAATTCGACCTTTGGATTTCCCTTTCGAATAGACATCGCCGTGGAATTCTCCGGTCGATTAGAGCGCCGACCGGATCGAGTTTCTTGCGGACACTTTCGAGCCGTACCTACCGCAAGAATCTCTTCGTTTATCCGACATACCGCGGTGAGTTACGTGCACGCGCACGCGAAGTATTCTGGAATTCACGGCGCGCGATTGAAAGAAATGAAAACTGAAGAAACACACACGCGAACCTATGACGTTTCACGAATTGCGCTAATTTTCAATAGTTGTGATAGGTTCTTTTAACTTTGTAAACTTAACACCCCTTCAACACCTTTGATGGAAAAAAAAATTTAAATCTCTTTTTATTGATCCTTGCAATCTGATAGCTACACCGTTCAATTCATTATGTCAAATTATACCCAATTTGAGTTATTTTGAATCAGTTTGTTAATTTGACTAAAACAATGGAGTTGAACAATTCAAGAAAATACGTATTAAATTTAGTTCAAATTTAGTTTATTATTTACTAAATGTATACGTTAATATGGACGATTTATTTTGAAACTAACCATAGAAATGGATTGATTTACATTTTGACGTACATGGAAGTTAAAAACAACAAAATGTTATTAAACTCAAAGGATTGGGTTACCATTGCTCCTTTGATCTCTAACAGTGTAATCCAAGTTTAAAATCGATGATTGTGTATTGTGTGGACGGTATAATCGACGGGCAATAAAATAAGAGAATCGCAACGAGAGTGGAGGTGGAGGAGACACAAAGAGCCCGACGAGGTGAAGAGGGTGAGAGTGTTTCCGAGCGAGCGATCAGCGCTCGTCTCTCGAGGAGGGCACTCTCGCGAGAGAAGCGAGGCGACCGCCGCCGCGCTTAACGAATTTATGTTACTCGTACTTTTAATGTTTTTTATGGCGCGACACGAGCTGCGCCGAGAGATAGCAGACAGCATAACAGGATCTTATGTCAACGACGGTGGTCTCCGCGCCGCGAGCTTGTAATATGTAGATACTGCCCACCGCCGGGAGAAACCCCATAAGGCCCGCGGTGAGAGAGACCACTTACGGGAAAAAGGGGGGAACCATCTTTGTCCCCCCCCTTCAGCTCTCCTCTCCTCGTTCCCCCTTTGGTCCATCCTCCCGTTTCCCTCTCTCGCGCGTTGCCGCGTGTGTGGACGCTATATAGACGTCTCGAGAGCGACTCGTGGCGTCTCGACTTCCTTTTACTTCTTCTTCTTCTTCATCTTCTTCTTCTTCTTCTTCTTCTTCTTCTTCTTCGTCCTTTCGGTTTCTTTCTCGAAACGGTCGGTGAAAATACCGGTGTGTGCTCTGAGAGATGGTATACAGGGTGTCTCGTAACTCCCGATCGTAACATTAATGGCAGATTCCCGAGTAAATTCGGAGTCAACTTTGGGAGTGGTATTGTATATATCTTTGTATCTTGTAAATTTGAAACTACATGGAAAGGATGGTTTTGCTGATGTATCTAAAAATTTAATATTACATAAGTTAAATATAGATCTGAAAACAATTTTGGATCATCAAAATAATTATTAGTAGAATTTAAACGTTGATGATAATATTACAAGAAGTTCTAAAGTTCCAGCAATTAATGTTCAACATAATTATTTTGATAATCCAAACAAAATTATTTTTATGTCAATTAATTGTAAGTAAGCGCCAATTGCGGTTAAAGAGTTAGATGTGGAATAATCTCATACATCTATATGTATTTCAATAAATTTATATCTCACACTGAGAGAAAACGAAATAATTCTAGCAACTATAAATTTGGTAACTTTTACAATTGAAGTACCTGTAACTAGTTTTACAAAGTAATAGAAACTAAAGTAGTGCTGAATATTATAAAAATATAGTCACGGTAACAAATTGTATGCACTATTAATTGGTAGTGAAATAGTGACTCAACTACATTGAGTAGTTACTTGGACTTCATGCAAATAGGTATAACAATTACATTTTTCTAGTTTAGACAAAAATTTTTAAAGTGTCACTCAGTACGAGTAGTACGCGGCTTTGTCACCAGAGGGACGTAGCGAAGTTCAGTTTCTCCTAAGAAGGAAATCACTCAGCTTACGATAAAAGACGCAGCGTTGGTTTCGAACTTGGAAGACAAAAATAAATAAGAAATGCATACACAAATTTGTAACTATGTATTATAAAGCTTTAATAAGAACAATAAGTAAATTAAGTGAACTAAGAAAATATAGTAATATTAACCATTTATAAATTGATTATATGGTTAATGTACTATATTTTCTTAGTTCACTTAATCTAGTATTCTTATTAGAATTTAATAATATATGTATATATAGTTGAGGCGCTATTTCACTACAAATTTATAGTTACTGATACGACTTTTTTCTCGGAGTGCAGATATATGACTGCGCGCCGGTTACTTTTGGATTGCAACACAATCAAACTGAAATAGTAATAATATATAATCTCCTCAAATTAAATAATTATCTAAATTCGTTGGAGTAAAACTTTTAAAGTAAACTCCAAAAGAGTGAAAATTCTGTTATTCTTGAAAAAAGTGGCAGAATTTTCATACGTTCGAAGTGTGAGATTTATTCCAAAAAATTTAGATAGTAGATTGTCGGTTTTATACTATTAACATCTTAAAACCTGTAAGGAACTTATTACGAAAAACATTACCTTAGCCGGAATTTGTCTCATTTTAAGTGCAAAAATTTTTGGGGATTTCAAACAACGCAGACAGGCTTGATGTCGATACGATAGTTGTAAGATATAGCGCGATGTACTCGTATGCACTGGTACTTTGAGTACTGAGGTACCGCGATGCGATGCTGCGTTCCGCAGACTGTACATCTTTCCGAGGAAAACGCGGAACCAAAAGTCACGCGGAAATGCGAAACTCGTATTGGGTGCGTAGCGTGGTGGACCCACACCATGTGGCGGATGCGGATTGTCCGCACGTCTAGAATTACCCGGGCCCCTCTCTCCCCCACCTCCCTCTCGCTTGTGTCGAGTCACGGGCCCGCGCCACGAGAGTTAATTGGCTGGAAAACCTTGCTATCCGATACCC
>NW_017257269.1:103433-120393 GCF_001594055.1 Mycetomoellerius zeteki
CCGCGCGCAATCCATATTTTCGTCCGTCAGCTGCGCGCGAATGTGTTACTCTCTTAAAACATAACTGTACCCGCGGTGCAAAAGGGCGGCATTATAGATCCTTTTGCTCTTTTCCGATATACACGGTCACTCATAAATAATTTTATAACTATCGTGAGTTTTATCTTACATTACGCATTCTCTCGGCGTTTCAGGCCTGTTTTCTATCAATGTAGATTAACTTTAACTTGATTTAACTTACTTTCTGTCTTTTTCTAGTTTTAAGAATTAGAAGAGGATAAAAAGTAAATCGAGATTAAAGTTAATCTACATTGGTAGAAATGGACATCAAGCTGATCAAGCAGTTAAGTTTGCTGGGAGATCTTGCATAATCTTTTTCTAGATCTTTTTTTAATTAATGATTTCGGTAATTTCGCGAAAACTGAAAAAGTACGATTACATAATGGCTTGTGCGATAATAGAATCGTTGGCGCTGGCGCGTGTAGTAAAATCCTAACCCTTGGATCAACTCCTTATAGGTAAATACTTGTTTGTCACAAGTCGAGCCCCGTGTTTGTTTATTTAGGCATCGAGCGAGAGGGTGATAGGCTAGACTTCGACCTCTCTCTCTTTCTTTCTCTTTCTCTCTTTCCTCGTCTCTTTCTGAATTAGGTATCCTTTTCCTTTCGTCTCGACTCGAAAGATAGGCATTGTTGCGGGTGGTCCACGGTACATATTGTCAGAGCGGCTACCAGGTAGTGTGCAACGTTGCCGCTTGCAATGTTGCAAGCGCGGCTTTCCTTCTCTCCTCTCCTTCCCGTAAGGCTCTGACTCTCCTCTTGTACGATTACCCCTCTCCTTGTACCTTCTCTTTTCTTCTCTGTATTTTCTCTCTCTCTCTTTCTTTTTTCTCACAGTTTCGTTTAAGCAGCCTTAACCTCGCTCTAAAAGCCCGAACCGCCATCCTCACCCTCTTCCCCTCTCCCCCCTTCCTCTCCTTCTCTGTCTCACTCTCGCTTTTTCTCATTTCCACCGCTTGTCGTTCTACAAACCCACGCGTCGAATTTAAAGGCCCCGACGCATTTGCCTCCCCTGTCTCTTCCCTCCCTTCGTTCTCACTCTCGGCGATGAGTGCATTCACCGATTTTTCCCGGAAACCGGCTGCACTCGTTCTTATCCCGCGTAATGCCCGCGGAATTATTCTGGAATACAGGTCGCCCCAAAATTGGCGACTATTTCAGAGATTGAGCCGGTTCGAAAAAAAAGCTCTGTGATGGATCGACGATATTATTATATCAGTCTGCCCGAAAACGCGACACACGAAAGTGTCGAAAGTATGTTGTTAGTACGCGTGCACTCGGCGATCAAATTTCTCTACAATATTTTATCCTCCGGAGCTGAATCTGTAACAGTCGCTAGGTCTGTAAGACCCATTTAATTTATGTTTTAATTATAAGTGGGTAATAAGTGATTTTAAGGAATCAAAATAATATAATTCATAACTTAAAAAGAATGAATATTAGAATATTTTAATAAAAATCATTATTCATTTTAATAATGAAATTTGCAGATGTAACATAAATAAGATAATTGAATTATTTGACATTTTTAACAAAGATAATTGACTGGATCCAACAGAGCCACTGTCAGCGCTGGAGGGTTAAGAAATGTGCATTTTCGTTTACACAGTGTATATATAATTCTATCGGTTTGTTTCGCAAAGAGCAAGAAGAATCATTGAAAAATCGTACGTAGAGAAATCTCTCGAGTGAATGTGGAACAGAGTTAATTGTGCATCGCGGAATCATACATTTTTTTTTAACCATACATGCGGGTAATTATGCAATGATGTCATGAATCTTCGATCTTCTTTCTTTCCAGGGAAAGGCTGATGGTCAGAGATCAGCGGTGTGGTTCAGGGCGCGACTGCAAGATCAGCTGAGCCAGTTGGGCTACTTTCTGCAGAGGCATGCCGGAAAGGTGCTCTTCGTGGCCGTCCTCGCATTGGCGATCCTCTGCGTCGCTCTCAAGTCCGCGCAAGTCAACAGCAAGGTCGAGCAGCTGTGGGTGCAAGGTAAGTGATTGTCATGCATACTTTACATTCTTTTATTTCTTTTGTGGATGCAGTATTTTGTTCTTTTCTCGCCTTTATCGATGATTATATGATGTAATATATTTACTGTAAAAATACCATACGTTCCATTGTGAAGATAAAAGTCAAATGCAGGAAAAAGAAACATAGATATAGGAAGATAAAAACCTAGATGAAGAAATATACGCACGCGCGCGAAGAAATAAAGAGTATGAGTTTTTTTATTTTTTGTACAATGAAAAAATTTATTAAGATCTTAATACATATTTTTTTTAATAGTACTAAGTGAACATTTACTTGCAGTAAATAAATATTTACTTAATAAAAAAATGATAGTTAAATCAAACCAATCGTTTTCGTATCAAATAAATATATATTTATATTTAATAAATATTTACTTAGACCTATTTAAACAAATATTTATTAAAAATTAATTTTTTTAGTGTATATTTTTAAATTTATTGTGTTTTGAAATAAAAATCATTCATAATTTCTTCTAAATTACTATAACAAAAAACATTGAAATCCGCTTTATTTACTATCGCATTAAATTAAATTGGTTATGAAATTTCTCTAAAACGCGTTGTAAGATGTAACAGCAGAGGGAAATGAATCAGTATATATAATATGACACATATAATATGACAAAATCG
Organism: Mycetomoellerius zeteki; assembly: GCF_001594055.1. Lineage (NCBI taxonomy): Eukaryota > Metazoa > Arthropoda > Insecta > Hymenoptera > Formicidae > Mycetomoellerius > Mycetomoellerius zeteki. The sequence goes on from NW_017257269.1 coordinate 106,158, forward strand.
TCGTAAAGGCATTGATTAAATTGTTCCCGAACAGAATCGATCTTTCGTATGGTAGAAGTGTGACGTAAATTTTCACACTGCGGCAAGTGGAAAACGGATAAAGCGAGCAAGAAACACGGATAAATCTCCGCGAGATGGAAAAAGGAGGATGCGCTCACTGCGCGGGCAAAAAGAGGGAAACGATTCGAGCGGAATCTTCTCCACCGTATAGGTTACATTAGTTGCACACACGTTGGGTGGCCGCTCTATATTTACCTCTAGTCTGAACGTTAATTCGAATACACGTTGCTAACTTGTACATATATATCGACGCGAGAACGAGAACGAGGAAAAGTCAAACGTTTCGGAGAGGCGAATGTTTTTACTTTTATTCCACGTTTGTATAACGAAGGCATAGTGCAGTTGTTAGCTGTATCACTAGAGCGTGAGTTCAATTCTTGTCAATTCATTAGACTGACCCAGGTTCATTAGACTGACAATGAAATCTGTCTGATAGAGTGTATTATCAACATTCTATATATTATATGTTTGCTCTCTCGTTGCTTGATTCTTTGTTGACAAATGTTGACAAACGAAAGATTATAGTATCGGTTTATTTGATATTCGTGAGATAACTTGCGTCGCGCGTTAGAGTTATCAGTCATACTTTTTTAACCCCTTCAGATCCTAGGTACATTGTAATGTAGGTATATTAAATTTGAAGATTTTATCTGATATCTATTGAAATTATTTAGTTCTATCGATATCATCTGAGGCCAGATATACGTAATAATTTACATAGAAAAATAGTCTAAAATAAAAAAAATAGTTTTTTAATATTATAATTAATTATTAATGTGCCCTTGAATTGAATTAAAGAATTTTTTAACATGTTTCGTTATAATCAAATCTGAAGGGATTAAAAATACATATACTCTTTGAGGTAAAACTTCCTATCATTAATTAAAATTTTATGTTTATGTAAAAGTATGTTAATAAGAATTATCAATATTCTAAAAATTTTCTTTTATTAAATATCTACATTTAACGCATAATAAATTATAACTCCTTCCGTTCCCGCGCGCGCGGAGCATAATCTTTTTTTTTTAATATACATACTCTTTTCTTATGATTTAGATATGGTACATAACTCTAGTCATGCGTCGTATTCAGTTGAAATATGCGATCATACAATGCAGATAAATAAAAATAGCAATAATGTGTAATTATGAATATAATTATTTATGTTACATTTTTTATTGAGGATTTATTTAATTTCCTGAAAATTATTTAATTTTAATTTCTCATGTAATATTATATCTGTAAATAAGATGATATGTCATATCAAGAAAAAGTTAAAATTTTGAATAATTATATTGCGCCATATAAGCTTCAAATATCATTAAAAATGTGGTATTATGCAGGTCATTATATCTATATATATTCTACTCTTAATATATATATATATATTAAAACTGATATTCCTCGATATTAGATACCTCTTGTATTTGGAATGAATACCTTCTGCAACGAATTTTGCGTTGCGTAGAGTGACGGAAGACGAGTCGACAGGGCGAACGGACATTCCGTTCGTTGGGGCTAGAGAGAAGTGCCTCGTCGATGTCACGGGTAACTGTATAGAGATTCTTTCGACGCGCTCGACTTAGCACGAAGAAACGGCGAGTCGTGTCCTGGTTTTCGATCGGATGGAAGATACAGCGGACCTCCTAGATCGCGTCGTCGGAGACTAATCCGTCCGAGCGAACCTTCCGTGACACTTGACCCCGTGAAACTTCACACCGAGGACAAGTGTTACTCTCGTTGATGTTTGTCTTCTCGGTAATAACGGTACGACGAATCGACGTAAATGGATTGATCGAGAATACGTACGAAATTCCGCGAAAACCGAACGTCTGCAGACAGGAATTTCCGTTGATAATTCCCGATAGCTTTCAATAATATTAGTGACATATTTATTATCTCTTTTGGATGGTTTTGCTTTCAAAATTTAAAAATTCACGCGTGCGAGTAAACTTTTGGACAAAACTGAGACGGTGTGCTGGAACAAGCAAGTCAAATATCATCAAAACTGATTTTCTTATACGGAAAGAATGATTTTGCTGAAGTATTTGAAAATTTAAGTACACTAAGAAAAATGTTCTGATTAAATAAAGATCCAATCGGAATATTTTCTCTCTCTCTATGTAGATATAAATCTGAAAATAATTTTGTTGGATCAAAATAATTACATAGGAAACTCAAGCAAATGTTGTAAAAATTACTTTTGACATTCTAGTAACCAGAGTTTGAGCCTATAATTATTTTAATCCAAAATTATTTTCAGATCTGTATTTAGCTTTAGATATTTCAGCACAATTTCGTCCTTTCGTGGTACAAGATGTAACAAGCTAATTAAAGGATCTTATTTTGAATGATAAAATTACGGATATCACGATTTAATATGTCGAAATTTTTCCGATGTGATTTCTCGGAAACGCTTCGCGTAAAACATTCGGAAACCATTCTTTTCACCTTTCACGACTGTTCAGCGATCGGTATGCGCCCGATCGGTTCCCGCAACTACGAAAGTCGCAACCCGATCGCCGTCGGCAGTCACGGCGATAAACCCGCCGCTGTTAAGGATTTATAAGGATCGTTAAAGGAGGCGCGGAACGTTGGATTTGCGATCTAGCTCGAGGCTCGCTTCGTCTTTCGTTCTTTTTTTTTGCACCATTGGACGATTGTGTGGCTTAAACGTTTATTGCCTTCGAGGAATTTATATTGTTATTAATATTGTATGACACGTGTTGTTATGCACTTCTGTTACGCGACTTGCGCGGAATTGCTCATTATGCAATTATTCATATAATACTATATTAAGTTTTAATCTATGTAATTTATTCGTTATTTATAAAAAAATCAGCCGTCTCAAAAATTAAAATACAATTTCTTTTAAGGGGATGCTGGAGCCGCCTGTATTACCCTGTATAAAACTAGCGTTTTTGATGTTTTTGTTCCTGTCGAATTTCTTCGTAATGGTTTCACAGAATAAAAAAAATTTCTTTTTCACGATTAAAATGTACACGCTAATGTATTTGTCGCTGGTGTATTTTGTGTTCAAAGCTAGAAAAAATAAAAAAATACAAATTTCTTTATTCATTTTATCTTCAGCGTTAGTCGCCATACTGAGATAAAAATGGATAAAGAAATCTGTAATTTTTTATTTTTTCCAGCTTTGAACACAAAATACACCAGCGACAAATACATTAGCACGTATATTTTAATCGTGGAAAAGGAATTTTTATTCTGTGAAACCATTACGAAGAAATTCGACAGGAACAACATTAAAAACGCTAGTTTTATCGGTAATACAGGCGGCTCCAGCATCCCCTTAACGTAATAAAATAAACAAACATTTCAAGGATACGTGTCGTGTTTGAATTGTGTCGAGAATATCGATTCCAGTTAGAAAAGCTGGGGCTTAATAAGTTTGTCACTTGAATTTGATGATTATTTTTTTTGTTTAAGAAGAAAGAAAGTAGGCGCGCTCTCTGAATTATATCTTAGTTTCACGAAGGGCCAGTCGTCGTCGTCCACCGGACGCGCACTCGTGTTTGATCGGCCCTTCTAAAAAGACTGCGCCCGCATATTCCGACCGAATACGACGCGCGACGCAAGTCACCTCACGGATATCCGGTACCGATACATGCGTGTCGTATACACACGCACATCTTTACGCACGTCGACCTGCCTCTGCTGGAGGTGTTATATCTCTTTACCGTCCTTCGACCTTCCCTGCCGTACGTCGGTGTCGCATAACTCTTCTTTTACTTTTCTGTCAGTATCTTTATCAATAAATAATCAAAACAACCGCCAGCACCACGTTGCGACGTGTTTGTATATACCAATTTTTTCTTAATATCGCAGATTACTCGGCGTTACTAAAGTAAAAATATTAATAATATGTATCACGGTAAAAATATTAATAATATTATTAAGGTAGGATTTATTAAACTCAGCTAATTTAAGTTTTAACCATAATAACATGAAATTTTAAGAATACTTGAAAAATTTAATTTGTTCGTCTTAAGTAACAGCTTAAGATGCTAATACGGTCTCTGATTGGTTCGTGACATCTTAAGAGTCTTCTTAAATCTAATATAAGAATCAATCATAAATACCAGCGGCTATAGAACCAGGTTGATATGCTAAATAATTCACTTTTTAATTTAATCTTCATCTTTTTCTAACTCTCACCCTTTTTAATTTAAAAAAAATTTTTTCTATCTTATATTTATTTTTTATCTCTTGTTTTCTTCTATCTTTCTAAATTTATTCTAAATCTTATCTATCTTTTTTTAATATATTTTTAGAAAGAGATAAAATTTTCTTATTCTTTGAAGAAGGTAAAAAGATGAACCGAGATAGTTAAAATCTTCTATCTTTGATAAAAATGGATATTAGTAACATCAAGTTATTTAAATGCTGAGCAGAAACATCGTCTCGCGTTAATTTTTGATAAAATTCGGATATAATATTACAGAAATCAGAATATCGTAATTTTTACCGTAACATTATCCAAATTTTAGTAACTGAACTGATGTTTACTCTAAAATAAACGCAAATCGACATTATAATTTCGACATTAAACATAGTTTTTACTGTAAGAGGAAAATGTATTTTCTTGAAATTAAAAACTGATACGGGGAAAGAATTCGTAGCCATGATGGTAACGGTTGCCGGACGGACAAAATATTTCGGCGCCGATACTGTCTGACGCCTGAGGGAGTTGAGCAATGATCGGTGCATGCAACTGCATCTGGTGCAAGCGTGGAGTATCGGCTTTCAATCACCTGCGCCTGTACCTACAACCGTCGCGCTTTCTTTCGTTCCGAATTCGTTGCGCTATTTTCGATACGAGAAAACTGGCGCGGTGTGCGTTACCAATCGTTACTAGCGAAAAACACAATATCGACTCTGAAATCATATTAATAAAGGCCGTATTAAAGGAGAAAGATCGATAAAATAAGGTGAGGGATATTTTTTCGCAACGTAATATGACGATAGAACAAGAAAAAAGAAATACACATAAGAAAACTACTCTTTTATCAAATATATTATATTTTTAATTTTAGTACTTTTAATCGGGTTAAACTGTGCTTTCCTGATAAAAGATAAAGTATTGAAGAAATAAATGTTGAGCTACACATGAAATATGTATTTTGAAATCGTTTACGTTCGTTGTTAAGTTAAATATCGAATCAGTGCTTTTGCTGGAGAAAGAGCAGGCTTGGTTTTTTTTTTATTAAATTGTAGAATTCGTGCATTTCGAATACAGACGTGATTATCGTGATCGCCGGAAGGTTAAACCGAAACGTGAATGGCACACGCGCCAATATCTGCTCTCTTTTTTTTCTCCGTTCGAATGACTATGTGTGGCGAGAAGCGTTTAGTATTCACAGGGGAACGAGAGAATACAGTGCGATGGAAAAAGACGAGAAATAACTTATTTTACATACCTCTAGTAAGAGAGCAACAATGTATACAGGATGCTTCAAGAAAGATCCGTTTTCCGGATCCTCGTAATTCGCATAACTCGTTATATCGCTCATTTGCTACAATAACAAATTATTAAAATTATAATTTTGAAGTTATTTACAGAAAAAGAGCGGAAAAAAAAGAAAGAACATATTTTATTTCACTACAAACAGTTATTACATCAAAATTGTCTTTCAAAATTAATGTTATAATATATTTTTATGATTTAAACATTCAAATTCATATTTTTAAACTTTTGAGTCGTGTTGTAGCAAATGAGTGATATTTTTTTGAAGTAAATATTTACTGTATCCTAAACTAAAACAATTGAAAAAAGAAAACGAAAGGATTCAAGTTTAATCTCTTGAAGAAATTAAAATTTGATTTTTCTCTTTCATAGATATTAAAATTAGATAAAAAGATTTCTGTTAATTAAAGTTTTTTGTTAATTTTTGTTCGTATTTTTAGCTGTATTTCGCATACATTAATTTATTTCTAAAAGTCTGGATTTAATAAACTATTCATTATAGAGTTTTCTTTTAGTAAATATCTTACTTGCTCGGTTTTAATGTATAGATTTTCTTCAAGTTTTCTTAATGCGGAAGGCTATATAGCTTGTAAATTACAACTTAACGCTTATAACATGGCCTATTAGGTTGTAATTTGCATTTACTGCTATTAACTACAGGATGCAAGGTCGAAATGAGAGCTAGGATAACACTCGGCTGGCCGGTTTCGTCCGAGTGGTTTAATATATGACTTAATCCAGAATTAAAAGCTATAAAGAAATTATATGTAAGCGATACTTGTCGTCTGAACAGAAATATTTGTATATCGATGTGCTGAAAAGTACAGAGTGTTCCGTATGATATTGCATCAACTTTTATCTCAAATCTCGTTCTAAAGGAATGTGAGAAATAAAATTCCTCAGCGGTGTTGAGAAAAAATAAAGCCATTGCTCTCTGATGTACAAGTTGTTTTCTGATGAAATTATTACATAAAATCCAACATGTTCAACGTTTAATTAGCAATAAGAATTAAAAGATCCAGCCGGTTAAAAAGCCGGTTAGTTCCTCTTCCGCGCAACTATACGTTCGATTCGTTTCGAGCGGCGATTCCTGCCTGCACTGAGAAAAATGTTTCAGTTGAAAATGAACGAACCGGAAAAATTTAATTATATTAATCAGAATTTTGGTTATCTCACCTAGAATTCTAATTTAGTGAATTTAACCAGAAAATTTTGATTCGTTCATTTTCAACTAGAATTCCAATTGAACTCAGAATTTTTTCTCACTATGTGTGTTGCACGTTTCTACCAATGTAGATTAACTTTAACCTCGGTTCAACTTAAGCTCTACAATTGTGTAAGCATAGTTGTAAGAATTGATCAATCTTAAATATTCTCCTCATATTTGACTGTGATTGGTCAATTCTTACAACTACAATTATTGTACTTACAACTACGCTTATGCAATTGCAGAATGTTTTATTCATCATTTCCTAATTCTTAGAACTGGAAAAAGATGAAGAGTTAGTTATATATATATAAACCAAGATTAAAATTAACCTTTAAATAAGTAAGTGAGGTGCATAACACCCCAAATAAATTTTATTTTTACAACTATATTTTTTTAATAATATAGAGAGAGAATTAAACTTACATTATTTATATTCTTATGAGATAGAGCAGTGTAAAAATAGTGAACTTTGAGATTTCTTTTCCAGAACAAGGGTTTTAAGATAATTATGCGTAGAGTGCTGTTAGCCACCTACCTATACTTAAAAGTTAAACATTGATAGAAATGGGCATCAGAGAAATAAAAATGCCTTTGCATCTCACGCGCCGCGACACGATCGCGGTCCCGAGTTGATCGCAAGTGCCGATGGTGTCCTCCGCGCGGCGATAGCCGATATCGTCGCGCTCGTATAGCGGTCCATCGCGCGCGTGCACAATACACGGCGAGTAAACAGAAGATGAGATCCTCTGTTTATGCGGCCGTCCGTCCGTTCGTCCGTCCGTCGGTGCAACAACAACAGATTCCTGGTGGGTCTTTGGACGACGATCTTCTAGCTCGCTCTTACCGGCCTTTCTCGCTCCGTCCTCCTCCCTTTTTCTTCCTCTCGGCTTCTCCTCTCTCTCTCTCTCTCTCTCTCTCTCTCTCTCTGTCTTCATTTCTCTCTTGCTCTCTTTCATTCCCGCTCAGCGAGTCTGCCTCTCTCTCTCTTTCTTTCTCCTCGCTCTCGCCCACTGGAAGGCATGGAGGCCTAATGAAGATGTAAGCACTCGGGCCGGCCCTCGTGTACGGTCGTGCTTTCGTCCTCCGTCCGTCCTTGTCGCACTAACACGACAAGGCGGCTTCCTTGGCCCTGTACAGGCTGTTCCAAGTACGTCAGATTGATCGAGCCACTTTTATAGTTCATGATGTTCTGAATTCCGAGTTTCATGAATCAGCTGGAAAGGCGGAGATATTTCTTTTAACTCGACAAGTTATATTTCCTCTATTAAGATAAATAATAAATTGAATTTTATATGTTTAAATATATGATTTTATGACAGGATAAATTTTCTTTTTTTATATGATATTGTTGTTTATTGCGAGATATCTAATTTTGATAAAGAATTTGTTTCTGCTTAATGTGTTCTACTTATTTCTTGTCGGGTAAAAAGGATAAGAGAAACGTATGTTTGATTGTAAGAAAACTAATTTGAGTAATTTATCAAGTTTTTATCTCTCTTTTATCTGATCAGATATTTAATGAACGTCTTGTAAGATTTATCACAAATTTTAATAATGTTTTTGGAACTCTCTGGCATTTAGTTGACTCGTCGTATACCATTAAAGTCCTATTAATTTTTCAATAAAATTTGTCATAGTTCTGTTAAAATTGTCCTAAAACATTTCTCAAGAAAACTCCCGCATTAAAAACTCGCAAGAAAATTCCAGAGATTTCTGAATAAAAAAATTCATTCATGAAACTTGGAAAAATTTCATCGATTTTCATTAGAGAAATAGAAAATCATTGCATCTTCAATTTTCTAAGTTATTCTCTAGCAGATATTAAAAATTCAAGTCGATTTTAAAATAAAAAAAGTTACGTCATAATTTTCTTATGATGAAAATATGTAGGCACTTATCCTTTGAATTTTTATTTTTGATTTGTAAAATTATTTTTAAACGTCGGGAACTCTGAAATTCCGTGGGGAAGATAGTTACTTTCCTCTCTTATTACTTACATCGACATTTGAAAAATGAAATGATAATTTTACAGATCATCACCGTCGCGGCATTATTGTATCACCAACCACGGACCACCCCGTAATAAGATAATAACGTCCCGCTATTAAAGAGCCGCGATCTCAAGTCGCTGCCGCACTATGAAACCAATTATGTTAACTCATCTCTACTGCGATATATACTTTCATCTTTCGTTAATCATTACAGCTTTGAATCTACTCTCATTTCTATTCATTTTTAGACTAGTACCTTCTAGGAAAGCACCGATTCGTTTCAGTCGATTTATCTCTTCGTACATTGGACGCGTTTATCAAACTTGAAAAAATCTAAATCAAGTAATAATCGCGAGATCATCAAATTGATTTCTCGCTGAAAGATTCGTCGAATCCTCTATGAAGTGCTCGCGGATGAATAGCCGGTACTGTGTGCTCTCTCGTACGATTGATGCGCACTGGACGGATAGTAGAGAGGAACCGCGAGATGGAGAAAGGAAGCAGCGTGTGGCGTGGTGCACGCCCGGCCCGGGAGAGGGTGGGCCAGCAGCTACTCGATATAGGAACTCTCTTGTGGCCCCTTTTACTGACTATTCCTGACGGAGTGTGTCGAGAGAGCGACGGAGAGCGAGCGAGCGACTGTGAGCGACTGCGGCGGAAAGGATCGGGCTTGGCAAGGGGGCGAGCACCGGGGCGACGGGGCCCCATGACGACGACGAGGCTGCTCTCGCTCGACTCGGCTCGACTCGACTCTCCGGAGAGAAGATCCGAGACTTGGCTCAGCTCAGGCACGCAGGCCCACCGCTGGTTGGCTGGCTGGCTGGGTTGGCTTGGCGCACAGAGAGCCCACCGGGCCACCCACCGCGACCATTCACCGGAACCGAGCCCCATCCAATCCCAGTGACTCTCATTCACCCGTGTACAGACTCGCGACCTCGACTGAGAGCGCGAGAGGGCTGAGAGGGGGAAGAGGAAGGGATCTAGGGAGAAAACGAAAGACAGAGACCTATCTCTGTGATTCGCATTTTTTACAAGATTGATGGAGGTTGTCTTAATTTAAGGAATTCATAGTTGTAAATAATTTTCAGTCTTTGAGAGCGCAATTAATTACAGATTCATCTTTTGGATTAATATTTCACAGTCTGTTTTACGAATCTCTGTGTTTAAAAAATTGTCATTGTTTATGTAGCATTTTAATTAACGTATTTTGTCTGTATATACATAAATATATTTTTTCCAAATGTAAATCTTATTTTACTCGGACTTTAAATTTGGAAGTCGACTCGGTCTTTTTTGTCGGCCGACAAAATTTATTCAGTGAGGGGGTGAGAGAATGGAGGAGAACACCAGCAGAATTTCGGTATAGGAAACGAACGCCACCGCCCATCAATCTCATGGAAAACGGGCGGGCACACTCTTCTCGCACGCAGGAATTTCTATAAGCATTTCCTCGAAGATTCGAACCGTCGCGCAGCCAGCCGGGGCGTGTCGCAGGAACAAGGACCTCTAACGAGGCTGCGGCCACGTGGTTCTTACGTTTTCACACGCCATAAAGCTGTCCACACTTGCGCTCCGACTGGAGATGAATAGATCCAACTCTGATGAGGACCATCGATCGATCTAGAATAAATAATTTGAATAATAACAGTGCAAAGAGTATTTTTGACGTGGAGCGGGACGCTTACGTCATCTAAAAAGGTTCTTCGTTCTCTATTAGAAACTTTTGTCGTTGCTGGTTAGTTCTGGTATAAATCTAATCCTGCAGACTAAGTAAATTTACATTTCGCCATAACTCAGGTAGTCTATAATAAATTAATCGAAAAATGTTCAGCACAAATACACTACTATTCAAAATATAGATATTTTTTCACTGTCTTTCTTAATTAAATAAAGAATTCCATTTTTTCTTTCCTACTCTTCTAGATGTTAGACTTAATAATGATGTTTAATAGCTAAAAATTTTAAATTTTACATACATTTAAAAAATACAGTAAAACGGAATTTAGATGTATAAAAATGATACGTATAAAAATTGGAGTGGGCAAATACTTTTGAGTGGTAGTGTAAGCGAAGAAAGCCATATTCAATCAAAGTGCAATATTTTCGTATGAATTTTTATAATTTCCAGTTGGAGGAAATTGCGCACCGATTGTTTGTCCGCTATCGTAATTTTAATAATATGTGAATTGAAAAATAAAGAAATCGTATATAATTGAAAACTTATTAATGTTTATCAATATTAGTAATAATATAAATATATTCATCAGTATTAATAATAATATCATCTTACGATAGCGGAAAACTTTAGTTTTTGGTACGTTTTCTGTATTGAAGTAAATTGAACTACGAAATCGTATATATATATATATATATTACAAGATTTTTTTATAAGAGCAAATCTCTAAATGAAAATAGTTGGAACAGATACAATTGGTACCGATACAAATTCCTGTGTGATATTAATTTAAACTGATTAACTTTTAAGCGCAAGGGGCTAGATGAGAACGGAAAATCCTCGGCAATATAAAGAAAGGAACCAGCGTGCACCTGCTTCTTCCCTCTCTCTGAAAGGCAGAGGGCGGAACTCGAGCGTGGCTCTGCCGTTTTCCTCTTCCTGGAGAGCCTTCGAATCTCGGATTGAACATAAACGTCTGTTCATGATCGGATATATTGATTGCTTCCCAGCGGTCGAATAGTGAAATCGTTATATTCCCGGTTTAATAGAGCTCTTTCCTCTTCACAATTGGAAGACGCGATCGTTAAGGCTCTGCGATATCGCATTAATGTCGACGGCTGACCCTTCGCTTTGACCCTGAAGAACTCCGAAGAGAGAGAGAGAGAGAAAAGAACATGGACCCCCAGGATTTCTGTCGCGCCGCGAAAGAGAACTGGAAGATTGGACGTCATCGTTGTCATGAAACGGATGCAACGTTCCCGAGTAAAACCCACCCCGTTCTCCGGGATGCTCGCGGGAAGTTCACGGAAATAACAATAGGTAGAGGAGAGGAATAGTGAATGAGGCGCGCCGACAGAGCTGAAAGACGACGCGGCCATTCAAGGGTGCCCCGGAGCGAGCGGGACCGATGCGCAGAGAGATGTGAGCGCGCGCGACCGCAATCACGGTAGCCGGAAGGGTGCAGATAGACGGGTTGGGGGAGGGGGGAGGGTGAGGGGGCGCAAGAGAGCAGCTCGCTCCCGAGAGTTGGACGAGACAGAGACGGAGAAATAATTACAGAGACGCCTCGTCGATAAATCAAGCCCGGTGCCCTCTCTCCCCGTCTCTTTCTTTCTTTCTCTTCTCCTCTTTCCCCCTCGCGAGGGTACCCTGCCTGCTATAGTCCCCCTCTAACCGTCCCCTCCGTCGGCGGTGCTGCCCTTTTTCGCTATCTCCGTCTCTCTCTTTCTCTCTCTCTCTCTTTTTGTCTCTCTTCCTCCACCCCTTTCCTCTCCACCGCTTTCCACCGTTAAGCCACGTTTCTTGCTTCGTAGAGCAGAGAGTAGTGTCTTTATTACGCTCAGTGTACCCGACCGCATTCTACAGGCCGACTCACAAACGCATAAGCTCGCTGTCATCGTCGCGGCAATTACATCATTACATGCAAGTTTCTTAGTGATCGAAAAAATAATCGAACTATTGGATGATGTCCACAGAGAAATTGTAATGCATATTATGTATTTGCTTTGTGTATCATCTCTCCTGTTTGTCGAATAAAGAGACGCCTCGCTGAAAATGGAATTATGCAATTTTTGAAATAACTGTCATTGACTTCAATAAAATATAATTAATTTTCTCAAAGAAGTTTTACAACTTCTCTTTTATAAAAACTCCGAATTCTAAGACTATTTAGAATAGAGTTTTGTAGAAAAATGATATTTCTTTTACACCAAGTTACTAATTTAATAATTTTCATAAATAGAGATTTAGCCGGATTAAATAAAAAATTCATTTTTTTCAGCATATTTATTATTTTTTTTTGGCAAGAAAGTAAGATATTTGACTCCGGACGTAGAAGAAATGAAAGAAAATTTCATAATTTTTTAAATTTTATATCGAATGAAATTACGTTTATATAATTATGAATGCTTATTATTTTATTTACATGTACGTGAATATAATTATTTTTTTAAATTTTTGGTTTGTGATATAAGTTTTCCTAATTTAATTTTTATTCAGGTTTAAATCGATAAATTAAACTAAATTTTTTAAGAGCGTTAATTTAATACACTCGTACTGTGTTTAATTGCCTTAATTGGTAAACAGGAATAAAAAATACATTCCAAAGATGGTAGTGGATATCAGCTGTAAAATCGGTGTCGTGCGCGTGGGCAAGATCTTTCCTTCTATTTAGTAAATTATGAAGTAATTAATCTCTAAATTCCATCGTCATTCTTTTCTCACGGAATGTAGGAAATAATTCGTTTTCGTTTCTTTATTCGCACCGTCGTCCTTTCCGCGAGGCCGTTTGAGAACCACTTTCGCGCGGCGAGCTATACGGGTGGTCCACGGCGACCGCGTCGTGGCGGAACGAGCAAATACGCCGTCGGCATTTTTGACGGTGAAATCTGACTAGGTGGGATACCAGGATACCCCGCGCGCGCACAACGGCCATCATCCTCGTGTGCCCCTCGTCCATTACTACTGCTCGCCGTATATATACAGTGTATGCTCCTTTAAATCGCAACGTGCAGCGTTGTCCTCCGCAAAGACGACTTTGAGCTTCATACCTCGCTTCTTCAAATGACTTATAAAAAGCGAAGGATTCTCGCACGAAATGCTCACACATGCGTGCATACTTTCGAGGCAAAATCATTCATTCTCTCTCTTTTTTTTTTTTTTAAGATCGCTCCGAAATCTTTTCCGTAAGATCTTCCTTTTATTCGGAGAACGATGGAGAACGACCGCGATACCGTGACGTTGAACGAAAACATTTGGATGTTTCCCTCAGTCGAAGCCGCAATGTATTCTCTCCACTTCGGAAGCCTTCTCTCAAAGCTTCTGGATTATATTGTCAGAAACAGAGAATTTCGAGGGATCCTTTGCGTCAAAAATAAATTGAATTGACTTTTAAGAACATTAATTTAATGCACTCATGCTATATAAAAAATTGAGATTTTTGTCATATTATTTTATATATATAATAATACCTATATTTCATATTTCTATTAGAGTAAAAATTAAAAAGATATTTTTTATTTTGAGAGAAAAATAACTTTTGATCTAGATGATAAACCGTCATTAACTTTTATATTATGTTTAATTATCCTAACCAGTGGAGATAAAAATAAAATGCCTACAATAGATAAAGATAAAAATACGCAGGACTGGGTATTTTTGCATTTAAATGCCATTTAAAATGTAATTCTATTTAAAATGCTAAATGTAAAATACTTAAAAAAATGTATATTAAAATGTATGTAAGGAAAACCATTCTGTATTTGAAAACTATTTAAAATATCTATTTACCCATTTTACATATAAAGTGGATTCGA
>NW_017257269.1:120466-139013 GCF_001594055.1 Mycetomoellerius zeteki
AAAATACGTACCAAAAATAGTACATCTGCCGTAAAATCATGCGAAGGTCGTGCGTTTTTTTTTCTCTTCGGTAAATTAAGTAATTTTAATCTCTAAAATTTCATCCGTTTATTTTTTTCTACAGTTTTTTTTTTCTTAAAAACGCGAGCTGTTAATTTTGATGATATCTAAATTATCAACAAATTTTATGTTTTAATTTAAAAATTATATTGTTCTAATTAAAATTTTGTTATTCTAATCAAATTTTGATTAAAACAACACAATTTTTTAATTAAAGCATAACAAAATTTTAATAATTCACATATCAACAAAATTATATTTATTCTTATCAAACATTTCTCTCAGTGTATCGAGTTTATGCTAGAATATTTGAGCAAAAGCTGTCTGTAATCATTAGAAGGAAAACAACGGCTCGGAAACGCTAGCAGGGACGATCTGTGACGGCCAGATTGCGAATCGCCCTCTCTTGCCGCGTTTCGGTCCGCTATTTTCATGTCGGTTTCTGGGAATGTTTTATTGGTAGACTGCCAGGAATTTTTGTCAGTACAAAGACGTGTAGAACCGTGTATGTTACAACACTGTCTCGGCCAATGTTTCTCTTCGGGGAACTGCGCTGATCACAAACATCGTCCGTTGGAAGACTTACGAAGTCACTGAAGGAACACCTGAAACTTGCGACTGTTCCCATGTTAATCTTCTCGTAAAGTCCAGCGAGTTTGAACGATCATCATTCAAATCTTATTTCGTATCGTTCAGTAGGAAGCTCGACGTAAAAATTATCGTTTGCGTCAAAAATATAAGAAAATTATTTGTCGAATAATTATATTTATCAAATATTTTAGGATGAATTACACATATTTTCAAAATAATGAAAAAATTAGATTATTCTAGATCGCGTTTAAAAGTAATATAAAAAAATTAATGATTTTTATTTATCTATTATCTCTGGATCAAAAGTTATATTTCAATAATATTTTTTTTTTTAAATAAATATTTTAAGTACCCATATTCAAGATATTTTACGTAAAGTTACATTGCGCTGCATAGACTAATTGTTCTGTAAATAAACAAAATATTTATTTCTTTTAAATCTTTTTATTTAATCTCTGAATTACAATGAAATTTTGCATGCATAAATCATTTTTGTAATTGTTTTATTAATTTTAGTTTATAACTATACAAATAATAACAAATAAAGTAAATGAACAATAAAAAAGTATTATTCAATAAAAGAAGAATATTATAAATACTTTCTTACGTATACAGTTTATGTGAAGCATAAATATTAACACATTCATAAAAATGGATGCAATACATCTTTAAATGAAAAGAGACAATAAAATGATATTAATATCAATAGTCATAGTTTCCTTCGATTTTTATCGTAGGCAATAAATTTTTTAAGACAGCTACGGAATTATAATTCGCTAAAAACTCGCTTTATAGACATCGTGTGTAAATATTCTTGAAACAGGTGAACTCGTGAATAATTACTCACCGACTTCTCTTTGCAGAAGGTGGAAGGCTACAAAAGGAGCTTACCTATGCATCGGAAGTTCTCGGCGAGGCAGCCGCCTCGACGCACCAGCTCGTCATCCAGACGCCGAGGCATTCCGGGGCGAATATCCTTCACCCGGCCGCTCTCAGGGAACATTTGGCGGTGCTGGAGGCTGCGATGAATGTGGAGGTGCACCTGTTCGATATGTGAGTCCTTTTTTCCGCTCACTGCGTTTTCTTATTTGTATACGGAAAGGGAACGTCCGGCGTTCCCTTCGAAAGGTTTAATTCGAAAGCCGAATTAATTAAAGAGAGAGAGAGAGACTAGGCCGCTCGGCGGCATAATTAATCCCCTCGAGAAGAAGGATCGTGGCGTTTATACTGGGTGACTCGTTAACGGTGATACAAATCGCGAGAAAAGAGATTACACGCGAGAGAGTAAATTGGAAATGCGGACTAACATTCTTTCATATAAATTTTTTTTTTTTTTTTGAGAAAATTTATTTACGCTATTATAGACCGATGAATTCGTTTCATCGATATGAGAATATATAAGATAAATGTATTCTATTTAAGAAAATAGAGACGATTTTTATACTTCGTATAATAATTTGTCGACCAGTAAAATTTCGAATATTGCTTATATACTTTTAATATAATTTGTTAAATTTTTTAATAACTTATTTCTTCGAATATTTTTTAAAATAATTTATGTCAAAAAAAATACTTAAAGGAGGGTAACAGTTGATGTTAATCTTTTGAATTAATTTTTCAATTTTTTCGAAAGCAAAACTCCAAAAAACGAGAAAAAAATTTTCTGTACATTTGCATCTTCTTGATATTGAATCATTCATTATCTGTTGCTTTCTTTATTTAGTAAGCGTTTCAAGTATTGGAGTAATTTAGCGATTAGTTAATATCGCTTTTCGCAAACACGTCGATAAATTAGCGTCTCGTTTCATTCACATGATTTGATCTTGTCTCTACTCTAAGAATGAAATGACGCAAAGTCTCGTAGTCACGAATGCATGTGTTATTTGCAGCACGTGGAAGCTGAAGGACTTGTGTTACGCGCCGAGCATACCCAACTTCGACATGCACTACATCGACCAGGTAATGCAGCTAACATATATATACGCACGTATACGCACTCGAGACGGATGCACACGCGCGCGCACGTACAGCATGAATGGCGCGCGCGAGCACGTGTTTACGCACCGTCTCCCGGTCCCATTAGACCCCTAGTGAAGGCATCAATGCGCGCACGTGACACGTGCACGACGTGTCCGCGTAATAAGCTATCGATAACCGTTGTTAGCGAAATATCGCGCACGTCCGGCGTCGACGTTTTCGAGCATGATAACGTATTCGTTATCAATTCCATTTTACTTGGATTATTAACTTGGGTTCTGTTATCTGTAATTTTTACATCTTAACAGGCAGAAAATAAAGTTTAATCATAGTAGTTTTTTATTGATCAAGAATTTACACCTTTTATTTCTTCTTATTTCTTTTTTAAGAAAATATTAAGTAAGTCTATGTGTACAGGGTGTTCGTGAACTGATAGTGCAATTGGGAAGGGAATGATTCTAATGAAAACATTAGTTGAAAATGTAGAAAAACATTTTTTCATGAGATTTTGTTTTCGATTTTAAATATTCACCAAATACGGATTTAATTGATAAATGAAAGTATCAGAATACGTTAGAAAATGTCCATAGAAATTTATACTTCAAAGAGCAGAATTGTGTATTTAACAGAATGGGCAATTTTCAATAATTTATGAAGTAATAAAATTTATCGTTTGTGAATATCTTGTTTTTATTGTGTATTTTTGATTACCCAGTATAATAATAAACGCACTATGCAATAATAAACATGAGCAGAGATAGTAGTCTATAGCGAGAGCCATAAATTGAGACCATTAAGTTAAATGCATGTTGCATACTTGACGATATTTAAAATCAATTTTCTCGAAAACACAGCTTCAAAAAATAAAAAAATTTTATTTTAGATAATAGTAACTTATAATTGAGGGGATGGACGGAATAAAGACACAATTCTACTTCGGCCCTTTTTCTAGCAATTAGCTTTTTCATGTAATATTGATCGTAATAGAAAAGTATTGTAACATGTAACTTCTTAAAGACATTATATAAATTCATTCGTTTCTGTACTCATTTGTGTATAATAAAAAAAGTAGCAAGTTATTTTAATTTTTATTAATATCAAGATTTTACAATTAGGCCTTTATTCCACCCATCCCCTTAATTGTAATGTAAAAATAACCCCAAGTGATCGTTCACGTAATAAAAAAACTAAATGACTATTCTCTGGTTTAATAATCTATGCCGTACAAGTCATATATTGAATTCATTTATGTGATAAATTCTTCGATAGTTGCTTAAAATTCTGTCTTCTGTTGCTCGTTTGTTATTTCTTTATAATTATGCAATAGTCAAAAGATTAATCAACACGCTGTAAGTATACATACATATTTATCGATAAGGATTTCGTTTTTCTCTAGAGAAATATCATGTCAAAGATATTTAAATTTTATGACGACTCCATCGATATCCGCATCGTCCAAGAGAGATTAACATGCGTGTACGTTACATCACTTCGCGCGTTACTAACGAGTGAACGCGTTAGAGAACGGCGCGGACGCGACGGTGGCTGTGGTATTTCAAGAGGAAAAACGCGCGTCTTGAGATCTCATAACGAACGCCAATCCTCGCTTCCGGGACATCATAAACGTGTTTCGCTCGAAGGACTGCTTTTTTTATGCGCCGTCAAAACTTATGCTTGGCCATGAATCTGGTTCCTCTCTTCTTCTCCTCTCTCCTTCGCTTTCTCTCTTATCGTTACATAATACGTACAATTCTATTATCGTTTAATTTTAATCAGAAGCAGAAAGTATCGTATCCAATACAATAATAAACATGAGGAGGGATAATAGTCTACAGTGCGAGCCATTAAGTTAAAATATTCATCAATAAGGATCTCGTTTTCTTTACAGAAATATGCCAAAGATATTTAAATTTTATGATGGCTCCACCAATATCCGCATCGTCTAAAAGATATCGACGTGCATATACGGCACATGTTAAACCCGAAAATAATTATTTAGTTTTTTATTGCATAGACGATCACCTGGTGTGATTTTTATATCCCAATTAAAAGTTACTACTATTAACTAGAATAACATTTTTTAAAGGATCCATTTATTTGTTCTACAGTATGCGCCAAAAAAAATGCGACTCTCTTTTAATCACTATTATGTTTGCTGAATGTGACACAGTAACGCATCGATTGCAATTAAAGGAAATCATATCGAATAAATATTTGGTAGAAGTACAAAATATTTGTGTTATAATCAAATTTGCCCCCGTCCACTCACTTTATTTAACTAAACCGACAACTGAAGTGTTAGTTGTGAGAGTCGCATTTTTTTTTAGCGCATACTGTACAAGATGTTGGTATCGAAGATTGTTCCGAGATTTAAGGAAATACTTGACAGTTTGCTATTTTTGCTAACAGTATCAACAATAGCAAGAAATGAACGAGAAGGGTATTCTCCGTATAGGGCGGTAAACAAAATCCGATCCGACTAATATCCGACTCCGACGTTAACGATCGTCATACGGTTTTTCTGGGTACTAGGCCATTACGAGGGCCCACCTCTGGGTTCCAGGAAACTCGAATAGGGCGGTCCGCGCACCACGTTCTTTCGTAACCCTCGTGCGCCTTGCATCGGACGGCGGGATATAAGATCATCTTAGATTACACCCTGTACAATATCTAAGCGCTGTTTAAAGCGCTTTTTCGGAGCTTGGTCGTCATCGCGTTTCCCAAATGACATTTGAAAAGTGATCTCACCAAACTCATAATTTGCATTCGTTAAGATAGGCTACTTACATTCGCCGCTCATGAGTTAATATTTATCCAGTTAACTCCATGTTTTCGATTTCCGCAACGTTTCATTAAAACGATACGCTGAAATTAGATTGAACTGAATCATAGTTTGTATCTGGTATCCCTAATTTGTTCGCGAATTATATTAATAATGTTACTGCTCGACTTCTACCGCCAATTTGCTATCTAGGTATAATATTAGCAGATTCTGTTTGGCTTCTATTGTTGGTCTGACAACATTCTGTTAACATTTTGCTTACGAAGTAGGTACTTACAATTAGTTTAAAGTACATGTAAAAAATTGCAATATTGTTTTTTTTAACATAATAAAATCCATAACGCGCATATCTGTTATATTTCACACGTAAACGTGCCCTGTTTTTATACTTATTGTATAATTAAAATAACTTAGTACAAATCTCTCTGAATTAAGAATTGAATATTGCTTGTCAATTTAATTTTTGATATTACGTAAAATCCAGCTTCAGTTTAGAACTATACTTATTTCAGGATCAACTGATTATCGCACAGTTTGCATGAACTATACAAATTCCAACAATAAGATTCACGCAAAAATATTGTTATAAGCATCAAATTCACTTTGATCGAAAATATAGTCTTCTTCGCTTATTTGCGTTGAAAATTTCTCGGTCTATTTGTACTTATTAAAAATTGGAAAGTTTTCTCGTTACAACTAGCAATAATATAATAAGAATGATAGCAGTAATAATCCGAATCATTTCAAACGTAATTTTGATTTAAGTTGGATTATGATCGTTGATCAAATCAAAATATAAATTTGCAACAGTGTGCAGTGGAGAGATTTATGCGTCTCCTCTTTTTCGAGATGCAAATCTTCCTATGTCTATGCAATTGCGTGCGGACGTGCACGTACCGTATCGGTTGCATACGCACGGGGCAAGGTTGCGAAGAGCTCGGGACAAGAGAACGAGCAATTAACATTGAATAATGACGCCGGCGTCCCGCTGCGGTATGCGGTATCATGTTAGGTGTGGTTCAAGCCGTTCCACGCCAAAACGATCACTTTCGGAGCAGAGGAAGAACCCCCCGAATTTTAATCACGAAATCTGTTATAGAAAATTCTAACCGACGTTTAAATACGTGCATTTTTGTTGTTAGAAACTAAATATATCGTTTGTTATAAAAAAAATGAAACGAATTAATGATGATATTTAATTAAACTAAATTATTATTTCATTAATTAAAATATATTCGTCTGATTCTCTAATTATGAAAAAATGTATTTACTTGTTGTTCGCAGATCTTCGAAAGTATTATTCCTTGCGCCATCATCACACCACTTGATTGTTTCTGGGAAGGTAGTAAACTTTTGGGTCCAGAGTTTCCTGTTCATGTACCGTAAGTATTATCAATCAGTATTTTTCTGCGATTTGTAATGTTGATCGACGACAAAGAGATGTTCAGTTGCAAGCTCTTACATTCTCTATTATATATAAATTTGTTTAACATTAATGCCATCGGTATTTAAATTTACCTTTCTGACATTTAAATTATTACAATTTATTTATATTAAATAAATTGTTTTCGCATGCGATTAACTGTATGTCATATAAATGTTTATGGTAATTTCTAATGTTTGCAATCTGTTATGAATTTATTTATTCGAATTTTATTATAAATTTTAAATTGCTTTGGCAAATAGAAATAAATTAGTTAAATTAATGAAATCATTTCGATTTCTCTTTTGATTAAACAGTGGTGTGAAGAGCAACAAGCGCGTCAAGTGGACGAATCTGAATCCTTCTACATTGTTGGACGAGATAAAGGGTTTGCTAGTCTCATTTCCCTTTAAAACACTCGAGGACTATATGAAGAGGGCCGGAATAACGAACGGTTATCAGAGCAAGCCTTGTCTGAATCCAGCGGATCCAGAATGTCCGGAAACCGCACCTAACAAACAATCCCAACAGGTAAAATCCGCTAACATGATTGTTTGCTCGACATTAAAACCCTCAATTCCATTGAATTCTATAAAATCGTTGAGGAGCAAAAGACAATATTAAAACATTCTCTCTTCAACGTACATCCCACATCTAGATGAAATCTTTAAAAAATAGAGGTTTATTTTTGAAATCTTATAGCTTCTCTTTGAATAAGATTTGTCATTATATCATTGCATTTCTTGCCTCAAAATATAACACTGTTTCAGTGACACTGTAGTGGCTTTCTGTCCTATAAAGAGGTCTTGTTTGTGTTATTTGTACTTTTTACACTCAGCATTTTCGCTTTTTCTCTTTGCAACACCTGAATATGTGTTTTAAGTCAAACATTTTTGGAAATTTCAAGCAACGCGACAGACCTAATGTTATAAACCCCTATCAAACTAGAAATTAAGATTGCAATTGGATTGGAATCTGATTAATCAGAAGAAAGAGAAAACCAATATCAAGCTTAGTGAACTTTGCTTTGGTTGGTCAAATTTCAATGCAATCTCACTTTTAATCTGTAGTCTGATAGGCTTTACAATTTGCAGCGTAAGAAGTGTAATAACTAAATACGTGCTTTGACTAAAAGTATAGATTTCGGAAACGGGACGAAAGAATGATGGGATGGAAATCCGCGATAGTCGCTGTCTGTAATTCGACGAATGAATACTCGTGTGCATTGCGTTGGACAGAAAAAGAAGACGCTGTGCGACATGATAATATAAAGACTGTCAACGGCGAAACATTCGTCCGTGCGCCGCATCGAGAATAACAAGCGATCGTTTGAAATTCTCTACCGGATACGATGGCCGGTTGTGGGCACGTACGTACCTATACGCGAACCGCTGGGTGCTTTGATGTTCAGCCCGCGGAATGACGGCGATGAATATTTAACCGCGCGTTTCGATGCGATTGAAATCGAGTTTCTTTCGCGCGTACGATCATGAAAGACTTTAGTCGAGCGTCCCCGTTCTCATTACGACAGTTTTAGTTTAGATTATATCGCTCGTTTGCTACAACAATGACATAATTCTAAAATTGTCACGTAGGAGTTGCTTACAGAAAAAGAACAGAAACATAAAGAAAAAAAGAACATGTTTTATAAAAATATACACTTTTATATTCCTACAATCAGTTATTGTATTAAAATTGCATTTTAAAATTAATCCGTAACAGAATATATTTAATATTTAATTAATTTTTATGCGAGAAATATATGATTATTTATTAGCGTTAAATTATTTTCCCTATTTATTACAGTATCAGACCACGATTGCATCAACGTTACTTTGAGCGAAGCTTAAAATTCTCTCTTTTTAAAATCGATAGAGAAACAGAGAGAGAGTTTTAATCCTCGCTTAAAGTTAAAGTAACGTTGGTGCAATTAGGCCTTAAAAACATACCTATATATTTTTCTATGTTAAAAGAATATATGGTTTCTTAGGACCTACTAAAGTTTTTTGTTATTAGTTTAATTAAAGAATTGTTTAAATTCAGAACTGCAAAGTGAGATTGTAAAACAAAATTATTCCAAATCATTACTATTTTAAAATTTCTTCTGGTCACTCCATGATCTATATGTTTCAGTTACGTGTGAATATTATAAAATTTTAATGATCAAACTCATTTTCTGGAAAACTTCATTTTTTTAAGTTATTGTAGCACATGAGCGATATGTATGTATTAATTGATAGTTTATATTAATTCTTCATCTATCACGGATCCACTTGTTCGATTTTCAATGTGAATTTCAAAAAATGATAATGAATCGGTTAAACCGACGGATAGAAATCGACGGAAAGGAGACCAAAACTCGTTGTTCTCAAAAAACGCGTCTCGCGTTGCGACGAATTCACGGCAATCGGCGCGTTCGTCGCATTTATCGCACGATAAGACGGTGGATCGGCAGAGGGAGGGCCGGGGTGGCGGGATATAAACTCGGTCTGAATGAAAGGACGATCCCTGCGCGAAAACGGTCGATGAGTATGCGAGTCGCGTGGGCCGCGGCGCGGCGTGGCGGCCTATTAAAATAATAAAATCGAGTGACGTGCGTCATTATTGCGCTACGCCGGTGGTCGCGGCGGAGCATGCCCGGCCAACCCGGCCCGGCCCAGCAGCGGTCCCACACACGCGCATCGCGCATCGCATTACGCGGCCGTCATTTCGGTGTCATTAACATACGCACGGCCGGCGTGCTCTGACACGTGCACAACGTGAATCGCATCGCTACGCGCGCGTGTGCGTATATTAGCATCGTCGAAGATCTCTCTCTCTCTCTCTCTCTCTCTCCTTCTCTTCCTTTTAATCTGCATTTTCCTTTATCTTTTTCTTTCTCTTTCTCTCTTTTTATTCTCTCTTTCTCTCTTCTTTCTCGTTCTTTCTCTGTCAGACGCACACCTATTTCTATTTTCATAACGGGTATGCGCGCTCTCGTACTTAAAGTAATTGCACTTAATGGCCACGCGGCGCGTCCGCGCGGCATGCATGCGCTTCGGAATATTTCGAGTGTAGCTGCAGGCGGGGCACGTTGATCGGGTGTTTAAGTCAAGAACCGGCATCGCGTGTTCCGCATATGCACGGGGTGTCCCGAAGAGTCGCGCTCACGACCGGCTCAAAGTCACGACGCAAATGCCTCTGTTTTTCCCTTATTAATTCAACGTAATTAACCGTCGTCATTCACGATAGAAGTAATAAATTCATAGAAATAATAAATTTTTATTTTGTTTGTCGATGAAATGTCGAGACAATTCGTATGTTGAGGCCTGTAATGAACACGCGTGAACGTACAACACACTAAAAAATATTAATGCAGATTTAACACCCATGCGATGTCCATATATGATTCTCACCGTGCAATGTTGGTGTCAATATTAATTAACAATAAGTTCGAAATTGCAAATCATCGGTGTTTCGATTCAATCGTCTATTTTATTTGCTTCATTTATGCACGACGCTTTCATAAATTGAAAATTATTCTTCCTATTTACTTAAAAAATCTAGAACGTTATTGAAAATACTTTATTACTTTTAAAATAGCTTTTAAAGTAAATTCGGGAAAATTTAATTCGAATTTGGTTTATTTTCAAATAAAAAAGATTCGATTCGACGTAAAAACTTCAAATTCGATTCGATTCGTTTTCGAACATATATCAAAGATTCGATTCACAAATGCTTGATTTGCATACTTCTAGTTAACACAGTAAGAATTATATAGACCCCATATGACCCACACCGATATTTTTTAGAGTGCATAAATAGAGAGACGCGAACGTAACTCATATCTACGTCGAACTATTTTTCTCTCGAACACGTACCAACGCCGGAAGACGGCGGAACGTGTCGCCAGCACGAGTAAAAAGCACGAAAAGCGTGCCGGCAACTCGGCTACATTCTACACGCTTCTTCGTGGAATTACATAACGCCGGTGTGAGGTAACCGATTTCAATCACACGTGCGATCGAGAACGATTACGAGGCTTTATTTGGTATGCCTTTTCTACGTACTTCGTCGTACCTACACTTCCGCGATGCAGCGGCACTTAATGCTTTCAATTCAATTAGGACGACTCTGTCTAGTCATCCCAACTTCACCCGATTGCATTTAATTGATAAAAGAAGAAATAAAATTCTACATATAAAGCGGTATGACAAAAATTATGCCTTTCTCATAAATCTTTTAATCCTCTATTTTTTGTCTATCGCGTCTTTTACAACTTTTTTAAATACCTTTTTAGCAACATTTTTAAGTCTTATATTAAGTTTTTAGTTAGATCTAACTTGAGATTAATCAGGATTAAAGATTATGATTTTTTTCACTTGTTTCTCTAAATTTTTAAACTTTTTCAAAAAAATCCTTTCATTTTCGATCGTTTGTAAATAATACAAAAGCTTCGATATTTTTGTAAAGGAAAAATCGACATGAGAGTGATCAAAGAATCCACGGGATTCGAAGGAAAGGAAAGAAAAGTCTTGCTCGGGATATGTCCAGATACAGTAATAATTCCGTCGTTGAGATTCTATTCTTCGTGCCGCGTTGTGGCGGACGCTCATCTGTTCTGGTATGATATAAAGGACAGTGGACAAGGCAGCTTGATCGTCTAAAGTCACGGCTGGTATGCCCTTTTATAGGACCCTATAAAGTCTCTCGGTGTGGGGTCCACGACACCCCCAGTTACCCTATAAGAAAGAACGTCGCTCGAACCCCCTGTAATAATTCTTTGCCATAGGAATTCCTGGCGTGACTTGACACGGTTCTGCCTTCGGTCACGCTTGAGAAATTCATAGATGAAAAACAAAATGTTGCGGAAGGGCTTGAGGTGGCGGATAGGAAAAGAAACACCTTTCTAGTCTTTCGCGCATGAAATAGTTGCCGCTTATAAAAAAAATCACGGAAATTAATCTAATTTTTAATTTATCATTTTCATTTATATTTATTATCATCATCGTCGAAATCTAATTAATGGTTAAAGAAATTATGTGGATGAAGTTTTATTAAAAAAAAATATCTGGAAAATCATTTTCAAGTTGGTTCCTTTTTGCATAATTACATTCTAAAATTATAATTTTGCTCAGAGCAGCTTTTCATTTTACTAATTTCCAATTTTACATTTTTTATAATAGGTACCTGATGTAGGAGTCGAACTGTCAGGTGGTTGCTATGGATTCGCGGCCAAATACATGCATTGGCCGGAAGAGCTGGTGGTCGGCGGCGCCAAACACAACAAGACGGGTCACTTGACTCGCGCGGCCGCGTTGCAGACTGTGGTGCAGCTGATGGGCGAACGCGAACTGTACGATTTCTTGGTGAACACCTACAGGGTTCATCATATCGATTGGACGCAGGAGAAGGCGGCTAAAGTTTTAGAGACCTGGCAAAGAGTGTTCAGTAATGAAGTGAAGAAGTTGATGGAGGTCAACGGATCGGCACCGTACAATCTGTACGCTTTCAGTACGACAACCATGAATGACATCCTTGGGAAGTACAGCGAGGTGTCCGTCATGAAGATCGCGATTGGTTGCGTGCTTATGGTTAGAAATAACTCTATTGTGTGTAATCGAAGAATCTTAATGCAACGATAGGCGAACTCACATTTTGTAAAAACGGAGAATAAAAGCATTTTTTCCTATCACTTTAACTTCAAAGTTCATTTCCTCTGTTTTTAAAATGTGTTAACCCACTGTTGCAGTTAACTTTTCAATTGTTGTGATACTGTAAAGTTTAAAGATATTGCAAATGTTTTTATTTTACTTATCTATTTTATTGTTTTATCCAATTTCTGTTTTATTTTTCTAGTTGCTGTATGCTGGTGTAGCTCTCTTTCGTTGGAAAGATCCAGTGCGTTCACAGTCCGGGGTAGGAATGGCTGGCGTAATGTTAATTTGCGCCACAGTAGCCGCAGGATTGGGCTTCTGCGCTCTTTTGGGAATCCCGTTTAATGCCACCACGACGCAAATAGTGCCATTTCTTGCCCTCGGTCTGGGTGTACATGATATGTTCCTGTTAACACATACGTATGCCGAACTGTCGGTAAACGAAGTGCCCAGCAGTGAGCAAACGGGAGTCGTTCTTAAGCGAACCGGTCTGTCGGTGCTGCTGACAGGTCTGACCAACGTTATTGCCTTCTTCGCAGCGTCGATAATCCCGATCCCGGCTCTCCGAACGTTCTGCATGCAAGCCGGTATTGTGCTATTGTTCAATTTGGCCGCCATGCTGTTGATATTCCCTGCGATGGTCAGTCTAGATCTGCGACGTAGACGTTCTGGTAGGAAGGATATTCTCTGCTGCTGCTTACCGGCGTCACCCAATCTCGGAAAGAATAGGTACTGCGTAAAGACCAACGGCACGGCCAAGCAAACGGTCACCAGGGCGATACCACCTGAGAGACGAGAAACCTGCACGCAGATCTTAACTCCGCAGAATACACAGAACGAATCTTGGGTATGAAATAACATACATGTATGCATATATATCACACATATACTGGAGTTTGTTTAAAGTCATATTGTGAAATATCAGATTTTAATGTTCGCTCGATTCTAAGATTGAAGAAATTTATTTTGATAAATGGTTGCTTGATAAAAATCAATAACAATTGCTTTCTATGTATTTACACAAGTTGAAATTAACGCAGAATCCTCTACAAGTATCCCATTCGTGTTGCAGATAGGTGGAAATGTCATCGACACAGAATTGGATAAACAATGCACTGAAGAAGACGCGCTGACCGGTTGTTCGCAAGATGATTGTCTGAGCTTTTCCCTAACGCAGCTTGCGTCTCGACATTACGCACCCTTCATCAGTCGAACGGCTACCAAAGTAATTGGCGTGATAATCCTGGTCGCCGTGCTAGTTGGTAGCATATGGGAGGCGATATCCCTACGTGATGGCCTGGATCTGACTGATTTAGTGCCGCAAAACTCGAATGAGCATGCATTCTTGTCTGCCCAGGCAAAGTATTTCGGTTTCTACAACATGTACGCAGTCACCGGTCGAGATTTTGAATACCCGACTAATCAACGATTGTTGTACGAGTATCATGACAGTTTTATGCGAATCAAGAACGTCATCAAGAACGACAATGGTGGTTTACCCGAGTTCTGGCTTAGCTTGTTCCGCGACTGGCTAAAGGGTTTACAGGCGGCGTTTGACAAGGACTATGAAAACGGCTGCATCACTCAGGAGAGATGGTTCCCGAACGCGAGCGACGAAGCAATCCTAGCGTATAAGTTACTTGTGCAGACCGGTCATGTGGACAATCCGATCGATAAAACGTTGATTACTGGTGTACGACTGGTTGACGCGGATAGTATCATCAATCCACGTGCTTTTTACAACTACTTGAGTGCATGGGCGTCCAACGACGCGCTTGCTTATGGTGCTTCACAGGCAAATTTGAGACCTGAACCACGTCAATGGATCTACATTAATGACCACGAGCTCAAGATTCCTAAGAGCATGCCGCTTACGTACGCGCAGATGCCGTTTTACTTGCACAGGCTCACGAATACGCAAGATATCACAGAATTGATCAGTAGCGTTCGGGAACTGTGCAAAAGATTTGAAGAACGTGGTTTGCCGAATTTTCCGTCCGGTATATTGTTCCTCTTCTGGGAACAGTATATGAATTTGAGGACCTCCATGTGTATCGCCCTCGTGGCTGCATTGGGTGTAAGCATCTTAGTGGTCGGATTTTTATTGTTGAATATATGGGCTGCTGTGCTGGTTGGTTTCTTTCTTCTCGTTGTTATTGCTGAACTACTAGGCGTTATGAGTCTGTTCAACATCAAGTTGAGCGCAGTCCCTGCCGTATTGCTAGTGGTTAGTGTGGGCATAGCTGTTCATTTCACGGTGCACATCTGCTTGGTAAGTAATTTGAGAAATTCCTCATTAGCGTGTCTTATTTTTTAGTCGTTTCGCGCGCGCGGGCATATTAGATTTATAATCTCAAAATCAACAAATTTTTTTGAAAATTAAAAGTGATTGAACGTTTTGAGTTTATTGTGATTATTTTATCAACTGTTTTTTCATCAATCATAAGTGATATAGATCATTATTGATACATTTATGTATCAACATTTCTTCTAATTGATTTTCCTCTATTTGCATTTTTACTTTGTATAAGTCGTCTCCCTGTTAATACAAATGCGTGATTCTGTTTCAGAGTTTTGTCACCAGTGTGGGTAGCAGAAATCGCAGGATGCGCTTAGCTCTGGAACATATGTTCGCTCCGGTTGTCCATAGTGCATTCACTACGCTGCTCGCCGTGGTGATGCTCGCTTTCTCGGAGTTCAATTTCATAGTCAATTATTTTTTCCTTGTATTACTCAGTGTGATCGGTATCAGTCTTGTGAATGGCATCTTTTTCTTCCCTATCCTATTGTCCCTTATTGGTCCGAAGGCGGAAGTAATTCCGAACGATCATCCAGATCGTATATCCACGCCGACGCCGCCGGCGTCGCCCGTTGTGAGAAGATCCAAGCCGCCCACACCACCGAGGAGATCTCACAAAATCGATAATGCTCGACTGCATGCTGAACCATCGCTCACAACCATCAGCGAGGAACCCAATTCGTGGCACAGCACGCAGGAGTCCTGTATTATTGTCCAACCGGAACTCAAGGTGGAGACCACGTCCACATGTGGTAATCAGGTGCGTTGAGATTCGCGATCGATTGATTATTGATCAGCATGAGAGCGTAACTTTCTCCAATAAATTTGTCACACTTTTCCGAGCATGACTAACGAGCGTGTTTTTTCATTTTGACTAACAGAACTGTAGCGGATCGGATACGAGTGGGTCTAGTCGAACGTCGCCGGTTCCACCCACATCACACATCACCACTAAGGTCACCGCAACGGCGAACATCAAGGTCGAAGTTCATACACCGTTAACTGGTGAGTACTCATTTTAAACAATTCTTAAAAGTTCCAAAACATTCCCCTAATGTAATTTGAGACTTCAAACTAATTCGAAATGCTGTCTAACTAACGCATGTCGCTGTGATCAAATATAATTATATTTATTGCTAAAAAATTATGTATTGCTAAAAAATATTTGCTTTTGAAATATTTTTTTTTGATTGATTGTAAATTATGGTAATTTTTTTTATAAAGTCTTACTTTGAAAATTAGAATAAAATTATATCATTGAAATTTGTGTGTATACATTGTGTTGTAAGACTCCGAAAAAACCCACAAAATGTGTAATGTATCTTTTTAATTTTCTGTGCAAATATCGTTATTTTCACGCTACATATTTATTTATTTAATTCCTATCTTATTTTGTTATTGCATTTTCTCAAATCGATACAGGGAATTATAACAAATATATTTATTTTTATGAAAATTATAGGTGGAATGGATCGTAGTGAAAAATGCCGGCACTCGGGCAGCAATAGTCGAAGGAGCTCGCGCTGTAATACGAACGTTAATGCTGGGGAGTCTTCCGGTTCCGAGCCAGATTCAGACTCTAACGCAAAACATTAATAACAAGTACCGGGGGGACCGGCAGCTACTGCTCAAGTACCACGCAAAGCGGGAAAACACAGAAGGCTGACTAGGATAGATTAATAGATTTTCCATTATCTCTTCCTGTTTTCCTCTTTCCCCTCTCCTCATTCTTACTTAGCTCTCTACTTTTCGGTTCTAGACTTTTTTCTCCCTCAAGTGAGTAATGCAGCATAAGTTGTTTTACTCAGACTTTAAAGACAGAAGTATTATAACACAACCGCAACTTTATAATATATATATATGAATATTTTCGTAAACAATTTTGTTGCATGTTTAATTTTTTGTGTTTTTACAACGAATGTTTTAAAGTTTTAAATAGACTTTCTCTGTAAGAACCAACATTGTATTTACTTAATTAGGATTCGTTATTACCAGCGGACTATATTTACATTTTATCCGTATATTAATGCGCGTGAATTATTATAAGGTTTTAAGTAAATTGTTAAAGTTCTTAATGAAAAAAATTTTAACCGAAATTATGTAAAAAACAGGATGCTATTCAAATATTTCAACAGTGTAATAATATTACCAAGGACAATAATGCGTACAACTTACTAAATCAATGTATTAGATTATTTTAGATAAATATTATCTAAAATATTTTAGATAAATTTATTTAATTAGTGACTTGCGGCGTCATAAAAGTAGTTCGTATCATGTACTACTGGCAAGCACATAAGAACGTTATATGATTTGTCCTTTTTCGAGAGAAAGGGAAGACAATACTTGCCAGTATGCCTTTGTCTACCAGAGACTGACACTAATATCTTTGTCAGTGAGCGTATTCGTAATATTTGCGTAATACATAACGGAGAGAGCATTTACTAAAATGTATATATACATACTTGTTATTTAATTAGAAAGTTAAAGATATTACTGTCAATAGAACGCGACATTTCTCAAATGTAATCGTGAAATTTTGCGATGATGACGCTTTATTGTGCGACAAAAACGACAAAATTTCCAGATACTACTATTTATTTTTTTTCTACATTAATCATATGTTACGCGCAGTGTGTATGTATGTGACTATGAGCGGTATATTGAATCTTTGAGACCTATTTATTATTTATTTTAATAGTATTCCTCGGCGTTTCTGCGGGTGTGTGTGCGCGAGCGCAATATTTTGTACGCATAAATATATAATGACTCTCTTGTAAAAATAATTATTTATATCGGACTATACGAGAATACTTTTCATTGCCTACGACAATAACGGTACTTAATTTAATGTGGAGTATATATTCCTATTCTGATATTCATACCTCTAATGTGTATAAAATTGTAATATATAGTACTAATGATCTAGTAACTGTGGCATGCATTGTCATAAGATGTGACTCGTGAAATTATGTATAATATAAGCGAGAAGTATTCCTTATGCCAAGTCAATTTTGTATACATATGCGAGACTCGAGGTGTGTATTTAAAGTGACGAAAAGCATTCTGCGGAATGGCTTTTGCATTTTGTACATGTTGTATAAGCTCGGATGGGAAAAATAGTCAATATACCTCTAATATACGTATAAATTGTACCATGACTTTTATTTTACAAACTTCATTGTAAGAATCTAATTATTTTTTATATAATGAATGTGTAGAAGCGGTTATTTGTACAATTTATAATCCCATTTTTGTAAATATAAATATTGTAATAATAACACATTACTTTTATTGCCATTATGATATCGGCAATATCGTAAATAAGATTGAAATACAAAATTAATATTATAGCAAGTTAAAATTACATGAATCAAATTATAAATTATATAATGTTAGTAAAAAATTGCATTAAATTATATTAATTTTCTTTTATGTAGACATCTTTAATAATCTCGTGAAAAATTTAGTTGCGATTTTAATTTTAAATCTTCAAATTAAAAATTTTTAAGGTTGCAAGAGCAATTTCTTCTTAAAGCTTCTATTAATTGTTATCATATATCTAATTATATTTTCTTAATTTGTCTACTTTTCAAAATTAATGGGAAAAGGATTTTCGAATTCGTGAAAGAGAAAAAAGTATTTGTTATACAAAAGTTACGATTTATGGCTTCTGCATACTGGACGCGGAAACGCTTACCGCGCGGCAAAATACGACGCGGTAACCAATAAGCTTACAGCTCCAACATGTTCATTGGTTACCGCGTTGCATTTTGCCG
>NW_017257269.1:139305-140028 GCF_001594055.1 Mycetomoellerius zeteki
CCAGAATTGGCAGTCGGGTCGGCTTGCAGAGTCGGTAGTCTGATACGGGCTTTAGGATCCCTTGAGCCTTAATTTCAGATATGTTCCAACAAAATGGCTGAAGTGCACATAGTACATGATTCCAAGCATGGTGATTGGGTGGTTCATCTTTTAAACTGTACTTACATGTCCCTTCGTGCGCTTTCATGCACTAAACTTTCTACAACAAATAAACCCGTATTAAACTAAAAAACACATAAATTAAACATTCGTACATATTCTTTTGTTCATAAATAAACTAATTACAACTAAAAAAACATTGATTTAAATACTTGACGGTTTCATTTTCCCAAATAAAGCACGTAATACAAATGCATAAATTCGAAATGGCTGCGTTTTGCGACAAAATGGATGAGAGTTTGCGATATTTTATAGATCTAGTGACTTAATATTTTTTTTCGAGAGGGATGCCATCGGTGTTGTTAGACGGGCCTAGAGTCCTAGATTTATCAAAGAGGCGCAACCGGCTTAGGCCTTAAGGGCCACTGTCACCAAGTTCAGTTTTGCTTCAAACAAAATGACAAATGCGATTGGTCAATTCCGATGGACTAACTAGCCAGTTAAGTTAACTGAGTTTGGTGACAGTGGCCCTAAGCATAGTATATACAGTAGCGCAACTCTCCTGATTTTATGTTGGCAAAAATGGAGTGCGCATGCGCGAAATCAGTAAGTTCCCCAGTAACT
>NW_017257269.1:140621-141303 GCF_001594055.1 Mycetomoellerius zeteki
CATACAAATGAACTAGAGCAGCTAGAAAGAAAGAGAGAGAAAAAGGAAACTAAAGAGCAAGTGAGATAGAAGTTTAGATGGCGTTACTGGGGAACTTACTGATTTCGCGCATGCGCACTCCATTTTTGCCAACACTAACATCAAAGGTGCCGACAGAGAGTTGCGCTACTGTATATACTGTGCCCTAAGTATGATAAAGATACTAGGGAGGACTAAACATGGCTGACATGCTATGAAACTGCCTTTAAACTATCAAACAAGATAAGGCCCTGCGCACAATAGAGGAAATATTAGGAACAGGAATAGATATTAAGATTTTAACCTATCAGATACCAGTTACACCGGAATACACAGTTTCTGATAGGTTGAAATCTTAATATCTATTCCTGTTCCTAATATTTCCTCCATTGTGCGCAGGGCCTAACTCTGACTTAAACGGAGAGCACAAACTCTTGCATAACGCATAACACATAAAGCATAAGAAATTCAACCAATCAGAATTCTTTATTTCATTGAAAGGAAGGAAACGAAGGACTTTGATTGGTATATTCTCTTATGCATTACGTGTTTCCCGCTTTACTCTGCCTCTCACTACTCGGGGCTCTACAGACCTTGCTTTCCAGCAAGGACACAGTCAGACAATGGGTGCGTTCAGCAGAACGTTTGTTTTGCAACTGTTGGA
>NW_017257269.1:141570-141847 GCF_001594055.1 Mycetomoellerius zeteki
CAGCCACTATGTAACACAGTGAGTCGTTTCATCCTTGTTTAACGTTGGCAAACAACAAGGATAAAACAATTCACTGTGTTAGAGTATATCCACACAACTTGCATAGCCGCATAAACGTATGCATAAAGAAAATTATTCAATCGCATTTCTCCTATAAAGAAGCACGTAAATTGTGATTGGATAATTTTCTTTATGCATACGTTTATGCAAGTTGTGTGGATATACCCTTAAGGCCGCAGCACAGACTCTTGCATAACGCATAACGCATAGTGCATAA
>NW_017257269.1:142376-161097 GCF_001594055.1 Mycetomoellerius zeteki
CCCTCTGGAAAGCAAGCAGAGTTGACCGAGTAAAGTTTTGGAACGCACCCTTGAATGGGTACCTGGAGTAACCGATCTACCAATCATGTGAAATTTAAATTCAAAGTGAAAAACGATGTTGAGCGATGTGTCACGTGCTCCGAAAAAAAGTTATTTACATTTCTCCATATATCTGACAAATATTTCAATATAACAAAAAGCGAAGGACCCAGTCAGCAGTACCTTGCATACAGTAATTGAAGTAACTACTTCAGAGTAATATTGCCTTTTAGAAATTAATATTTTTGTAAACTTGGTTAAGATAAAAGCTGCGTTCCGTTGCACTCTTAATGTGCATGATATATAATTATATTCTTGTTTAACACTCTGCGAACAACAAATATAAAATGATATCTCATGTGCGTTATGCATGCAATGGAATGGAGCCAAAGAAAAATATGTTTGTATACATGTATTTGTGGTTATATACACTTGTATTAATTATATTTGACATATATAAGTATAAATTTTATTGTATATATTATTTAATTCGATCTTTGCAGCAAGCTGTGATGGATGAAAATAAACCTGTGAAACAAAATGAGGATAATCTGGAAGAGATAATTGATAAACAAACCACGAGACTCCAGGAACTCGATATGGCCACAGTACTAATAAAAAGTATTATTACGTTGTTTGTTGCACTTTCATAAAATTTTAATGAATGGTTCTATGATATGATCTTAAGAGAAGTCACTTTCTTCCAATGAAATATTGGAATTATTGACACAAGATAAAAAAAGGAATAGCTTATTTGCTGTTTGTATAATAATGCATTTGTTGATATTTGTCAGAATAATATTTTATTTCTTATAGGTAAGCAAAATATAAAAGGTAAACTTCAGGAAGCACATGAGGAAGTAAAGCAAATTTCAGGTGGC
Source organism: Mycetomoellerius zeteki (assembly GCF_001594055.1). NCBI lineage: Eukaryota > Metazoa > Arthropoda > Insecta > Hymenoptera > Formicidae > Mycetomoellerius > Mycetomoellerius zeteki. The sequence continues at coordinate 143,297 of NW_017257269.1, forward strand.
ATCAGCGAAGCAAAAAAAATGTTGAGAAAAATGCATGAACAGAACTCTCGTTTGAAGGTATGTACAGTCAAGTTATTTCTGAGAATTTATTTCCAGAATTAGAAACTAATTAAGATATCTTTATTTACATGAAGGAAATATTCACGTTGGTTGAAACTTTGGACAAAAGAATTCTCCACCAAGAAGAAAATATTCCACCTGAACTCATACAAGGTTACCAGGATGCAACCTCGTATTCTCCTTTGTCAGAATATCCTATAAATCCAATACAACGGTCGACTAGAAAAACGCCCAATAGTGTAAGAAAAGCAACAACATTTGAAAAGGAAGAAACAATAAAAGATTGTAAAAGAACACTTTTTAATGAACCAGAAGTATGCTCAACGATACGACTTATCACTGCAGAAGAATTCAATACAGTACCTAAATATATTATTGGAAGGCAAACTGTTAATAGTTTAGAGACAATTAATCACTTTATAAATGCTATAAATCAAACGCTAATTGCAAAATATACACTTTTATCATTGGGAAAGGCCGCCGCTCAAAAAAAGGGTGATATTAATTTGTATTTACACTATAAAAAGCAAGAGTTCGATATCCGAGATGAAGATGGTAAGTCTTAACAGTTTATATAAGTATGTTCGTAAATATGTTATGTAAATATGTGTAAATAATTATAATAATATGTAAATATAATATGTATTTCACATACGTGTACATACAGTAGCGTGCAAAAGTTTCCAGCCAGTGACGTTTTTACTCTAATTTATAAAAATAGTCTGATAAAATTTTAGTCATTATTAAATGTTAGTACAAGATTTCGTTACCCACATCTTTTACTAATACCCAATAACGATTAAACTTTTATTAGGCTCTTTTTTATAAATTAGAGTGCAAAATGTCACTGACTGGAAACTTTTATACGCCACTGTATATTTTATATCAAAATAATTTTCAGGATATCTCTACTTCTTCACAGCTGAGGATTATTATAGACAAACGAAAACAAAGATTGATAAGACCAAGTTGAATTTGCTAACAGCATTGCGCCATTGCAAACGTTTACGAGAATGTAGGATCAAAAATGAATTACGATATGTTATAACATCACATTAATTCATACAATTTTCTTTGTATTCATAGACTTTTAACATTATCGTGATAAGAAAAACATATTAATTTACTAATAATGATCTGAATATATGTATACTTCTAATAGACAGATAACATTGTTATCTGCCTATTGTTAACATGGTTATAATTTTAGAATGTGAAAATAGCATATATAAGTTATTTGCAATATTTCTTAAAATTTTAATGTCAGAGAAATATTGATATTTTTATATACGAATTATCAATTTTTGTAAAAAATTATACCAATCTATATAAAAATATAAATATAAAACCATGTTACCAAAATTACATACTTTTTTATTTTTGATAAGATTAATTTTTTTCTATTTTATTCAGTAAATATTTTTAAACAATTTAATGAAGTTATTAGGTACTAAATTCTGCTTTATATACACATATATAATATATATTATATATGAATTAAATAAAAAATATTTAATCTATATATATATATATACAGGGTGTCCCATAAGTTTTTGCCAACTGCTTTTGTGTAGATAGAGCGAACTAAACTGAGTCGAAAAGTCCTCTACCATTTTGCAATTTTCGCAGTAGTTAACGAAATATTAATTACTAAAAATTACCGAATATATATATATATTGGTCTCAAATAATTTTTTATTCAAATACTATTAACTTTACAGAAAAACAGCAAAAGACAAAAATTGTTTATTTTCTTCTCATAAAGTTCTGAAAATTTTTTCAAAATTTTTTCAGAATTTTTTAATACCGTATTTTCTCATGTTGGTAAAAGCGGTTTGCAAAAACTTACGAGACACCCTATATATATATAACCTTCATTTCTCTGCGCTTCTTTATTTGTATTAAATTTGGAGACAAAATAGAAACGGAAAAGCAGTACCTTCAATTGTTTCAGAAGTAGCAGGCAGTTATTCCAGTTAGCTAACCAATCTATTTGTTTGTCTTTGAAGAAGCTGAATCGTGGTAGCACGAAATTTCACTATATAAAGAATATTGAGTTTGCCATGAAAGAATATTTGAATATTTGTTCTTTTCAGAGAAAAAAAAAGGTAATCTATGTTTTATTGCAATATTCCAAGTATTTTTTTACAACGTAAAATAAATTTGATATAATTAGGATGCATTATAATTTTTTTTAAATATGTAGTGTAAATAAAAACAGGAAAAATTAGAAAATATTAAATAATATTTAAAAAAACATTGTTTTTTATAAATAATATCCACTGTAATTCATAAGTGAAAACGATTACAGATCATATTAGCGTATATTTTATATCTTAGTATTTTATAAACATTTTGCGAAAGAGAAATGATAAATATAAAGTGTTTGTAATTGATCATTATTACATTGTATAAATTTAACTTGCAGCAATAAAACATGTTTAAAGCAGAATCAATTAGTACATTAAGTGACCGTGAAGATGATATTGATAATTTGGAAGGTTCTATGATATGGTCCCAAGAGGAGCCACTTTCTTCCAATGAAATATTGGAATTATCGGCACAAGATGAAAGAGAAAACAGTTTATTTGCTTTCTGTCGATTGTGTGCTGGTCAAACCCCTAATCCAATATATATTTATTCTGAATCTGGAGAATCAATGAAATTGGCACATAAAATAAATACATGTCTAAGTGTTAAGGTAAAATATTTTATCGAAACTATATTTTGTAAACATATATATTGCATACTCTGATTCTTATAAATGTATATAAAGGGTGGGAACAAACCTATATTATGATACAACTGGAAGAGAGATAAGCTTTGTACAAAAGTTGAAAGTGCAGAGTAAACTTTTTTTCATATGAGGCTTTAGGTCTGTTCTTTTTCGCTGAATTTTTACACCAGTTCATCTTTCTTCCTTTTCTCTCCAGAAAGAAAGAAGCGGAAGAAAGATGAACTGGTGCAAAAGTTCATCCAAAAAGAACTGGCCTTTTGTTTTCAAGAAAAGACATTTAAAAATTGCATTGAGTGTCATGTATTTAATGAAGGTATTTAATAAAGATATTTTGTGGAAAAATACTATAAATGTTATTATATACCCAGTGAGAAATGACAATGAAATCGATGTCAAATTGACATCGATTCGATGTCGATTTCATTGTCATTTCTCACTGGGTAAGGCGTTCCATTTTAAAGGATTCACTGAAATATCTCAGAAAGACTGCGTTAAATCGAAAAATGTTTCAGACAAAAGTCTTTTGACTTCGAGGGGGATATAAGATGGTATCATTGGTTTGATCTTGGGTGGTGTTGTCAAGCTCAGGGCAAGGCCACTTTGAATTTTTTAAATGAAACTTCTAATTTTTCATTATGTATTCTTGTAGCTTACCTCGAGTGCTTTTCGAAATACTATAATAAAATATTTTTTTATTAAATACTTTTCGAGTTAAGGCTTGAAACTTACAATACCACCGGCATTAGCATTTTCATTTTTGCACTAAAAATTCATTTTTACGTAATAAAAATAAAAGGTACAACCTTTAATGGCCTTGATCTTGATAAATCTTAGCCAGGTCATGATCCTGAACAACATTCAGGAGGTTTTAGCCATCGGCTGGACACTTTGGGCAATGCTCTAATACCGACGATACTGTAACTTTCAAACCTTATAACTCAAAAAGTACTTAATGAAAAAATATTTTATTATAGTGTTTTGAAAAGCTCTCGAAGTAAGCTACAAGAATATGTAATGAAAAATGAGGGGTTTCATCTAAAAAATTCAAAGTGACCTTGCCTTGACCTTGACAACGCCACTCAAGGTCAAGCCAATGATATTATCTTATGTCACCCTCGAAGTAAAAAAACTTTTGTCTGAAACATTTTTCGATTTAAAGCAGTTTTCGAGATATTTCAGTGGGTCCTTTAAAATGGGACACCTTGTATTCATATACTTATGTAAAGTGTTACAAGCTATTATCTCTGAAAGTGTATGTCAAACTATGACTAATATGTTCAGACAAAAGTTTTATGACTTTAAGGAGAGCATAAGATGATACCATTTGTTTGACCTTAGGTAGCGTTGTCAAAGTGAGAGCAAGGCTGCTTTGAATTTTTTAAATAGAACCCTCCATTTTTTATTTTATATTATATTTTCTTGTAGCTTACCTCGAGAGCTTTTCAAAACTATAATAAAATATTTTTTCATTAAGTATTTTTTGAGTTATAAGGCTCGAAAGTTAAGTACAGTCGGCATTAGCATTATGCAAGTTGTCCGACCGACGGTTAAAACCTCTTGAATATTGTTCAAGATCTTGTTCTGGATAACATTTGTCAAGATCAAGGCCATTGGAGATTATTCTTATTTTCATTTTTGTGCTAAAAATTCATTTTTACGTAAAAATGAAAATAAGAGGTAAAACCTCCAATGACCTTGATCTTGACAAATATTATCCAGGACATGATCCTGAATAACATTCAAGAGGTTTTAGCCGTCAGTCGGATATTTGCGTAATGCTAATGCCGACCCAGTAAACGAGAATAAATTAAAATGGATTGAAATTTTTTTCTATCCGAATGCGCATTTTAAATAGCGAATACTTTCCTTTGGATTTAATTGGATTCAATTGGATTCAATTAGATTCAATTGGATGCAATTGGATTGAAAAACTGCATTTCCTATTCAAAATTTTGAATTGAACAGTATTTATAATGCACAGAAAAAGCTGATATTATTTTTAAATTGAAAGGCATAGAGATATGCTCCATACAATTCCTATAAATGAATAAAAATACATTCAGGATTGAAAAGCATTCATTTTAACATTCGTGAATCCATATTTCTGAAAATCTGAATCCATTTCAATCCATTTCAATCCATTCTCGTTTACTGGGAACTGTACTGTAACTTTCGAGCCTTATAACTCAAAAAATACTTAATGAAAAAATATTTTATTATAGCGTTTTGAAAAGCTTTCGAGGTAAGCTACAAGAAAATATAATAAAAAATGGGGGGTTCCATTTAAAAAATTCAAAGTAGCCTTGCTTTCACTTTGACAACGCTATCCAAGGTCAAACAAATGGTACCATCTTATGCTCTCCTTAAAGTCATAAAACTTTTGTCTGAACATATTAGTCATAGTTTGACATACGCTTTCAGAGATAATAGCTTGTAACACTTTACATGGGCCACCCTGTATAACGCTCACACTTGAGTGACTTAAAAAGTGTAACAAATAATTAAATTTTATTTACTTTCGACTTATTTTTATACGAGAAATTAGCCTCTGTCCGGTTGTATTATAGGTTTGTTCCTATCCTATATAACATATCCTTGCGCATACTATATAATAATACCAGTAAATATATGTATATTATATAGCGTGATTTATTGTAGATTAAGAAGACAGACCCATTGCCAAAACAGCTTTGTTTGACTTGCGTTGAGAAAGTGAATTGGTGTGACACATTTGACACACAATGTATTAAAGCAGAGGAAATTCTGTCAACGATGTTGAAAGAGAAACAATCTTTTAACTTTTCCAATCAACTTTCTTCTAATCAACAATCCTGTCCTTTATGTATAAAAGGCTTTATGAATACATGTGAGGAGACATTACAGAATATGAAGGATAAAGAATTATACGAGAATGACATAATTCTAGAAAGCAGTGATGAGGAGAACATTTTTAATAACGCAAAGGTCAATAAGGAAAGCGGGAATCATTCTATCATATTGCAATGCCTAGGAACTAAACAGAAATATTTAAAATGCGGAGCGTGCATGAATCTTTATCACACCGAGGAAACACTAGATGGTCATAAGTGTAAGCCTAGTGTACAGAACACAACAAAACCGTACAAATGTCTCGTATGTGATAAGACATTTACTTTCGAGGAGCGATTGAACTTTCACATGCAATTTCACAAAGGCGCGAAAGCATTATACTGTGAGGTCTGTAAAATGACGTTCGGTAAAGAGCTGAAGTTGTTTTACCACTATAAGAGACAACATTCCAAGGAAATTAGCGTATCATGTCTACAATGTGGAAAGTTGTTTGAGAATCAGGAGACGCTCCGCGTTCACGTTTGCGTCGACGGTAAAAATCGCCCTCACATTTGTGAAGTATGCAACAAAGGCTTTTTTGACGGCTACACCCTGAAGCGTCATATAGTGACACATCTACCCGAGAAGCCTTACAAGTGCTCGGAGTGTTCGAAAAGCTTTACACAGAAATCGAGGTTGAACAAGCATGTCGCGAGTCATTGCATAGTTATCGAGAACAACCAGACGGTCTGGAAATGTATCCAGTGCGGTGAAGTATTCATCTCTTGCGATGATGCAGATATTCATTATAAGATAGTGCATGAGGACAAGATCACACTAATTGAGGAGCTATCGACATCAAAGTTATATCATTGCGAGTTTTGTAACAGTCATTTCATCAACGCGGACAACCTGAAGGCTCATCAAAAACATCATGTTGTCGAAAGACCCTACACGTGTAATACATGTATGGCCACTTATAAATCATTCGCTGAAGCTGTTTTACATTGGAAGGAACATCCTAGACTGTTTAAAGTACTTGTCGATTTTCTATGCGATGTCTGTAACAAGGACATGAAAGAACTATCTTTGCTATACAAGCACAAGCAAAATAGGCACGACCGTGAATCCAGATTATCCGAGTCTGGCGACGCAAAGTTTATCTGCGAACTTTGCGGGAGTGTCTTCGACAAATGTGAGGATATAAAGGATCACGGACGAGATCAGTGTTCCAAGTTCCCCTGCGATATTTGTGGCAGCCTGTTGCCTACAGCAAACTCGTTAAATGCACACAAAAGGCGGCATAACGGATTGAGGCCGTATGTCTGTAATATTTGTGGAAAGAGTTACACTCAGTCCAGTCATATGTGGACTCATAAGAGATTTCATATGGGTATCAAGCCTTATGCTTGCGAATATTGCGATCAACGTTTTACCATAAAGCCGGACTTGGCGGATCATGTTAGGAAGAAGCATACGAGAGAGAGACCATTCAAGTGCGACGTGTGTAATAAGGCTTTCTTGACTGGATCCGTGTTTTACCAGCACAGATTGATACACCGTGGCGATCGCAGATACAAGTGCCATTACTGCGAAAAGGCTTTCACTAGAACGGAAGCTTTGAACAACCACATCAAGATACACACTGGGGAAAAGCCACACTCGTGCGACGTATGTGGCAGATGCTTCAGACAGAAAGGAGATATGAGAAAACACAGACGCACCAAGCATGCTTCCGAACAAGATAAATCTTGAGAATTGTTACATGTCAAATATAGAATCATTATTTTTTTCATTTTTGCATTTTAATTATTCCTACGTGATAAGTAATTAATACGTTGCAAGGCTGCGTTCGAAAATATTATCCAAATGACTCCGAGTATCATTTTGTTCTTATTTAATATTCGATAAACAACAAGAATAAAATGGTAATCAGGTTTTTCGAACGCGCGCCAGTATATTTTAATTGTACGAAATAGTTGTATTACAGTAGCAGGTACATACCGTATTATTAAACTACTTTTTTCAATAAATAGTAAAATATTCCAAAGAATGTGATATTAAGGAATTATTATAAGTAATAAAATAAATAAGAATATACAATATACACACATTATGTGTAACTCTGCGTATATTATTATAATATAATTAATATAATATAATAATTGTATATACAAGTATATAAATGTTATATATAACATTTTATGTATAATATTTATATATCATAGAGGTATACTCATTAATAATGTTATATAACAAATTATACATATAATACAAAACATGTAACTAAATAATAATTTGTATTGCCATGCATTTAAACATGTCGCTTATTTGCTATACGATAATGACAAATAACTAAAAAATCATCACTTTTTTAGTTACATATAAAGAGAATGGAAACAAAGAAAAAAAAAGGAAGAACATACTTCTATTCGTCTATAACTAATTATATCAAAATTGTATTTCCAAATGAATATTTTCCAAAATTTTAATGATTTAAATTCAAACATTCAAACTCATTTTCTGGAAAACTTTGTTCTTTGAGTTGTGTCGTAACAAATGAACGATATAATATATTTTTAAAAATTTGCCACTATAAATTGTTCATTTATTTTACATTGCATTTTATTTTACATTTTATTTTACATTTTATTTTACATTTTATTTTACGACCATCGACGAAATTTTAAACAGCCGCGTGTGCGCTGCATACGACAGGTGCGCGACTGCGCGCCATTTATTTACATTGCGCATGCGCCCGCGCGTCTTGGAACAGGTGATGTTACCTGGCGAAGTGCGATGTCTCATGACCGCCGTCATCGTGCATTCAATCGTCACGCACCGACGACCTGCTCTGCTGGACGATTCGATTCCTGGCTGTGATAATTACTGAGGACCGTTGAGCCCTTACACGCGAGAGACACATCGCGATGATCACCAAAATGACAGTACCGAGATAGAATCGTGCCGACAGGCATCCCGAGATTCACGGAGTGGATTATACTGGTACGTGATGATAGCTCGAGGACGACGGTGAGAGTAAAAACGGTCGTCATCGTCGTCGCGTAAGAATCTCTTACGCCTTTGGAAGTCGGTTTTCTGTTCGGCCACGGGAAAACTTTTTGCGAGTCCGTGTCCGAGAGTGCAACTTAACCTTTATTGAGTTTGACATATGTAACTGTAACGAGTACACGAATGAAGAGGAAGAGACGGCGTAATTGTAAACAAAGTCCGTGCTAAGATAACGGTGGCCGAAATGATTTTACGATTTGTTTTTACGTCCGTTTATGCATTATTGTAACGTACTGAGAGACTTTTTCATTTTACATCTTTTGCTAATTTCATTTGTAAAACGTGTTGTTGATATTTCTTAAAATAGGGAGAACAATGGCTTTCCCACCTTTAGTCAGCTCCACGCCACCGCCCTTAGACAACTTTGGAGAGTCCGATGAAGATGAATTCGGAGATTTTACAACTGGTGGAATAGATGGTATTTATGTAGAGATTAACAGCCATCTAATAAAATATCAAACCGTATTGCATGTTATAGTCTCTAAACTCTAATAATAATACTGTAACATAATAAAAAACTGGAACATGCAATATCATGATACACTTGAAAAGAATATGTAAAGTGGACATGAAATAACATGATGTAAAAGGATTACCTATTTTTACTAGTCATCATGTGATTTGCTAATTCTCAGGATGAATTCTATCAGTGCATGTTCCAGTATTATTAAAGTTTAGTAATTAATGCTTTGTGTACATTTGAGGAGATGCTATCCAAACAACATATATATCTAAAAGATGTCATAAAGATATAAAGACATCTTTTAAGACACGTAATGTTTGTTTGTCTAAAGATATCTAAAAGACATCATAAAGAAGTCTTCTAGACAATGCTTATTTATGTCTGAGTATCAGCGTTATTTGTGTCACTTTATTATTCAGATATATAAATCAAGGATAGAATGACATAAATAGCGCTAGTAGTATCTCCCTAAACACATCCTTTTGTATCACTTTCTAATTTGTATTAATATTATAGGTCTATCTGTTTCATCAGAGTCCCCACAAAAACTCATCACTCCGATACAAACACCAGTAGCATCACAGAATGTATCTCCTCGATTAAACGGTATTAACGAGTCATCAGTATTGGATAATTGCCCTAAGATAAACGAAGCAAAATGTGGCGTCATCGATGATATGTTGATCGTCGAGAAGGCGGGCAACAATGTGAGCCACATAAGATTGAAGGATAGAACAGATGATAGTAACGTATTGGAAAATAATTTTGAAGACGCTAGTGTAACAGAAAACAATGTATTAGATTCACCCATGAATGGCGAGTCGCGTAATGTTGAGATTAGCAATAGTGTTGATCATGTTTGTACTCAGAATGTTTTAGTTAAAGAAAATTTTGTTGATACAGATGTAATTAGTAGCAACAATAGTAGTTTAGCTGATAGTGTAAAGACAGTTAGTGAGCAGGAAGGATCGTCAAACAATTTGGAGGCGAATGACGAGGTTGAACCTGTGAGTCTAGACTTGGAAGATCCTGCGAGTACTCCGGATATTCTACAACAACTGGACGATGATTTTTACAATTATGAACAGTTTAAAGATTCCAGCGAATGGAATGACACTGTTAGCGATAAAAAGGTGGAAGTAACGGTTCTGCAGACGGATTACTTGAATGATAAGCCTAATTCCGTGGACATAGAATGCAACGTAACAGATGAAGTTGGAGAAAATTACACGTCGTACGACGCGAATGAAACTTGTGTCATTGATACTAATGATAAATCTGTCTTCATCAATGATGAAAGGACAATTTCCAATTTTGTTATCTCGCAAGAATATAATGTAGATGGTACTGACGTTTTTAGACAACCGGACTGTGAATTCAGTATTCAGCCGAAATACATAGAGATGTACGATGTAATATCTAACACTGAGACGAGTAATGAGAAGTCGAATAAAACTGTAGATGATTCTTTCAATTTCGATTTCACTTTCGACGACGATGCTGTGAGAGAGGAATCAAATTTAGATCATACATCCGTACATGCACATACCGAAGATATCCACCTTCGAAATTCTAGTAAAAAAAGCGACACGAGTACTTTTCCTAATAATTTCTGCGATATAGCTGATGTAAAAAATACTATACAATCAAAAGAAAGCGAATATGTAGCTGTAGAAACGAAAAATCAAACTGTTCAAAAAGTAGCTGTGAATGGGATAAGTGAGGAAATTTTCGCTAAGGAAAAAGCGTCGAGTAATGAAGAAATACACAAAGACTACATTCCGGAAAACAGTTTTGATGCACACGATCTAGACAATTCCGACTTTACAGAATTTATGGAGCATATAGATTTTAACGGTGTATCGGAGTTGACAAATGACTACAATTCAGTATCCAATAATAGTACATACGAGACAGTACAAATTCACGATTTACATACATCTTCATCCGATGCGTCTTGTATACAAAAGTTTTCACCAATTAAAGGAGCTTCACTGCCATCTACTAATACATCTCTCGACTGTTTAAAGGATAAAATTAATATTATGAATAATATGGACGAAGAATGTGCCACATTTAAAAGTGAAAATTCTGTAGTATATTTTAGTGACGGTGAATTTTATGATTTTCCTTTACGAACAACAGAGCCAGCAGCATCCAAAGTACAAGAAGATAATTGTCCCGGATTCGAAAGTGCGGATAACAAAGATGATGATTTTGGCGATTTTACTAATTTTTCAAACACAACAGTAGAATGGAAATCTGACGATGCTAAAGAACTGAAGGTACCTGAGGACGATGATGATTTCGGAGACTTTAGTAATTTCGAAACATCAACGGATGTAGTAGAAACACAGCAGTTTAGTTTAAAAGAATCTATATGTCGGATAGAAAACAAGAATGTGAGTTTAGGAATGTTTGTGTAATACATGATTGCTAGTAGTTTATTAGAGTAAAAAAAAAAACGAGTGTATCGCTTTAACTTAGATTTTTAGTCTTACATTATGATATAAATAATATATAATTTTATATTTTTTAACATTAATTTAATCAAACTAATTTCAGGCTGCGAATAAAATAGAAGATATAATAACAAACATGTTTTCTGTGCTTTCTGAACATCACGAAGTTGAGTTAAAAGCCTTAATAGATAAAGCAGATAAAGTTTGGCAGAATGTGAAGAGTGTGGAAGAAACCAATGCTCTCACTTACCAATGGGCGAATAGTAGTAGTAACAATGTTCTTTTGAATGCTCTTGGCATCGATTCTCGGAATATTGTAAGTATACACACAACTTAGTAATTAAAATATTTTTATACATTTATGAGAAAAAGTAACGATATTTGTTATATGAAATTAAAGCTATTTGGACCAAGATGGAATCCGAATATACCAAGATTTGCTGCAAATCTTGGTTTTACTCCATTAGAGCCAATTAAAGCTACTGCTGAGCCTCAGCAATCTTCTGCAGCCAATACCAGCAAGATACAGGGTGCAGTTTGTTCAGATGTAAGTTGAGGTTTAATTTCTATAGTATGTGTAAGTAAATTTACATATTAATTAATAATTGTAACATCGTATTAGGAAGTACCTGCCGCCCAATTTGATTGGAATAGTTCTGGCCTTGTAAATCCTCTAGATGCTAGTAAGTATTTATTGTAATTGCATGTTTAGTGATTAAAATATTGTATTAAAGAGAAAAACATAGCTAAATGTCTCGTATTTTGCTAATTTATATTCTCACATATAACGAGATAGAGAAAGAATATTTTCTGAATAAGTATTTTATATGTAAAAGTAGTTTGGTGTTGTCTCTTATATATAGATTATATAGATCAAGGCTGCGTTTGCTTTGGCGCTTACAGTAAGCATCATTTATCCTTGTTTAATATTTGACAAACAATAAGGATGAAACAATACTTTAAGTGCTGTGAGTGCCAAAGTGAAAGCGATTTAAGTGTGTTGAATTTTGTCCTAAATGTCGCGAAAAATAACGATACAGGTGGTGGGTTATCCGCTCTTCTGCCTCTGGATTTATTGTGTCCGTTTGACCCTCTACTAACACCCCATTGCTCCACACATTCCGAATCCTATCATCAGTCATCTTGCTCAACGAACTCCGTTTATTACTGTAAGTGCTCAAGCTGTAATGTCTTTGTTTTTGCATACATGTATATGTATAAATATATATTCATAACACTTTTTGTTTCAAATAGGATATCTTTTTTCTAAGTATATATATTAAAAATTAAATAGACTGCCACTTAATTTTGCTTTGCTTGGTTTTAAACATTCATAGTATTTTCAAAATTATTGTATTCATAATTCAACTAATTTTAATTATTAATTTTTATTACTGATACAGATTCATCAGAAGTAGTTGTACACGAATCAAGCCAATCCATGAAATCGCAAAATTTATCCGATCTCACTAGTAGTTCACTAAAACAGCAAAAATCATCCCAGACATCTAAGATCATAGAACCGTTGCCAGGACCTTGTACAGTGGAATGGAAGAAAAAGATCGAACAAGACATTGGAATTAAGCAGAAAAGCAATTCTTCGCATCGAACACTGAGAAATGTCCCTCTAACCAATAATAAGTCATTTCCAATAAGCAATAATACCTCCAGGGTACATGAATATCACAGAAAGATATCAGTAGGTAAGAAAGAGAATACGCAAGGTACGGAGCACATAGTCGTGGACCGATACGGGAGACCGATGACCGTGCAAGCCGAGACTATAAAAGTTCTGAATCAGTTACCGGACCTGTCGTTTTTGAATGCGAGAACTTTGTTGTTCAATCGCGAGCAGAGACAGATCGTGCCGGATTTGGGCGCTATGATAAATCGGAAGATGCCTGGCTGAGTAACATCGGTCTGAATGCGAGTTTGAAAGGGCAAACGCGAGAGGAAACTTCCCAGAGAACCTGTTGCCAGCTGGATGTTTCTAAGTGACCCATACAATCAAAACGTACTTCTGCTACCTTTCAAACCTGTGTTCAGACCAACCTTTAATCCAACCTTGGCTCTTCCACGTCAGGAAAGGATAATGAGACGCCACGTATGAAAGACACTGTCCTATATTAATCTATTTGCTTGCGGCACCGAGTAATGCACTTCGACATTCCGAATCATCATTGTTTTGTGATTTTATAGCGCTAATGGTATTGTTGCTGAATCCTTCAAAGTCTCTACTTCGTTACGCAATTATGGTTTAATGTTGTACTGATCATTTAAAAAATGATGGCATATAAGTTTGTTTCGTTAACTCAACAGTTGTGTAATCTTTATTAAAGACGACAGTTTTACGTCGTTACTTACATAGATATAAGAACTCACACATACATTCGGCCATATTCTAGTCTACAGTTCTTAATGATAAGTTTTCTGTATTATACGTTAGGAGAGATTTGTTCGATGTTTATTTTCGACGATAATTACAGGCAATTAAGCAGCGCCAGAGTATTATACTCGTTTATATTGTATTTCAAAAATTTATCTACTAATATTCTGGAACTACTTTTAGATGAACCTGAATATTCATTTCTATCAATGTAGACTAACTTTAATTTCGGTTCAATTGACTCTTCGGCCCGTATTCAGAATGCGCTTTATCGATAAAAGCGCGTTTTTATCTCTGAAATTCTATAATATGCGTGACGTAAAGTATAATAAGTTAGCGCGCTAACATCATTGTAAGCGCGTTTTGAATATGGGCCACCATCTTTTTCTAATTAGGACTAGAAAAAGATGAAAAGTAAGTTAAACTGAGATCAATTAATCTTCATTGGTGGCAATGGACATTATACATTCAAGAAACTGCGCGCGTACTTTGTATGACGTTCATATGTTACAATTTCAAGCAATCGTAAATATTCAGTCATACAGAAAGAGAATATATACTTTAACTACTCAAAATAAAAACTATATACTAATTGTAAGTCAATTATCGTAGATTGACGAGATTGATATCTGTAATGAAATCGTCGAGTGATACATTTATCAAATTCGCTTGATGCTTTTATTGCACATTTTGAATTTCTACTATGAAACGTGATGTACTTAATTATGTAAATTTCGGCATTTGCATATTGATTATTAGAACGAAACGATAAATATTATTACCACTATTAGTTATTTATTAATGATAATATTGTAATATATATTTTATGTAAAATATTGTGGATAACATTAACACATAGGCAATCTTTAATGATCGAATCGTTGTTACTTTTCTTAATCACTCTATGAAAACGTGCGATTTTTTAATCGATTTTTTCCCCGATCCTTGAATGCAATCTTTTATAATAGTCAGAACAATTTAAGCATTAAAGATGCAAAGCAATTCATTATCTCACAATTACTTTAATTATATTAAATATAGAAAAATCTATAAAATATGAATTAAATAACAGTTCTTCATAATTTTTCCTTAATAAAAGTATTTTTATTAAGTATATTTATTTTATATTTCATAATGTTTTATAAAATACTGTCATCAAAATATATTAGTTACAATTAAATTATCTAATAACAATGATTACTCTTGCACATCAAAAATGAAATTGCATTTTACTTTAATGTATGTCAATTATCAGTTTTTTGCACACACATAATAGATTTTTCTAAAATAATTTTTTAAAGTAAAATAATTTTTATTAAAACGTTTAGACTAGATCATTTCATTTAAGCACACAATATAAATCGGATACGTGCATTATAATAATTTCATATAGAAATTTTTTTTAAACTAATTGAATAAATAATTTCATTAAATACGTTAAAAAATTGCATAATTTTATCTTTTATAAGGAAAAGAACGCAATATATTACTTTGGTTATTAGGAAAACATATCCTCCTCGGAGCTATTATGTTCTTCTAAACTGTTAAAAACTTGCTTGGATTTCACTCTATCATACATATTTGTGTTTTGTAACATTAAATTGACTTTACTTGTTGAAGGCTCAGGGCTTGTATCTTCACTAGAAGAGAAATTCATGCATCTCTTAAAATTTTTCTTACTACTCTTTGGTATAACTTCCTCATTTTCATAATCAATTTTGTGTTTCCTTAGCTTAGATGGTTTAGTATTGTGTATTTTCTTACTCTTTACATCTGATCCATCACTTTCATCATCAGTGGTTTCATTATATGCTGACTTTTTTGTATTATTTAAAGCCTCTTGAAGCTCTCTAATCTTTTTCTTCTTTGTATTTAGAAGTAAAAGAAATTTCATGTAAAGATCTTTCTCCATAGTGGTCTTCTTGTTTATTATTTCCTCTAAATCCATGATCAGTTTTGTATTGGTTTTCTTTAGATGTTCATTCTCTTTCTCCAGTGCCAGTGCTCGCTCTTGGTATTGTTGATAAAATTCTAATGACTGTTTTAAAGTGTCAGACAGAATTAATATATTTGAAAGAGAATGCATTGCAATTTCTCCACGAGTAAGAACATTTTGTTGTTTCCATGTGAATGTTGTTCCATATGATTCATCCTGCAGAAAGAACTGTATATCAGTGTTTTTCCCAGAGAATGCTTGTTTT
Source organism: Mycetomoellerius zeteki (assembly GCF_001594055.1). NCBI lineage: Eukaryota > Metazoa > Arthropoda > Insecta > Hymenoptera > Formicidae > Mycetomoellerius > Mycetomoellerius zeteki. The sequence goes on from NW_017257269.1 coordinate 159,486, forward strand.
GTTTTCTCCAGATACGTTTCAAAGGATTCGTCCAAGTGATTTAAGAAGTAATTGGCATTCTCTGCATGCATCTAAAATAATAAGATAACTGTCAATAGATAATAGTCGTCGACTGTCAGCAGTGACATTACATTTTTTTGATAAATCTAATGAAATTGTTCAAATTCTTTAAATTTTGTCTTACTTTGACCGTTTTCCAACAAGGACATAGTATAACAATGAATCATTACATCCTTGTTTACCGACTTTAAACAAGGAAAATAATTCAACATGTCACATTGTCTCTTTGCTGGAAAGGGTTCTGGTTATGATCAATCAATAGTATGTTACAAATGCTTTAAAACTTAATTATTATAAATTGATTATGATTTATATTCTTTGATTGGTCGATCAATAAAATTTTTTCTGATTAATTAATCAAATACTTCAAAGCATTTGTAGTAAGACTTTGACTGCATTCATAAATATACAATAAAATAAGTAAATAGTTAATTAAATTACCTCGCCACTTAATGGTAGCGTACATGTCCTCAACACTATTATTTTGAAAGATGTATCCTCCCATTCTGTGTATAGTATAAAATTGTTCTTGTCCACTTGATTCACAAGCTGACTTACGCTCGCATTCATGACGTTTCTTTTCGGTAATCCAGAAAAAAAGTGCGAGGCAATTAATGAAAAAAGGCATCAAAAACATCTGATGTGCAGTCATCTGATGAAGATTTTGTCAACTCGATTGGTTAAGAACTCTTGTCAGAAGAAAATACATTTTGACACAAAATAAAAAAAGAATTTCGTCGATCGGATTCGACAATTAGGTTTGTACTTCAATGATTCATAAATATGATTAAAAATTGATAACGTGTGCATTATAGATTAGTGACGTGATCCATCACGTACAATGCGTCACCCGTCAATGTTCTTTAATATGTAATGCGAGATTGCGCCACCGAGGACGTCACAGTAGAGAGAAGGTCCGGCTAAAATCACTAGGACTGCGTTCCACTTAAGGGCCAATTTCACCAACCACGGTTAGATTAACCGACGGTTAAAGTTAGCAGGGTGACCAACAGACACATATTTTCTCGTAACCTCTTGGTTCTAACCTGAAATTTGTGGGAAGCAATAAACAGTGTATTATACATGTGAAAAAAAGTCAAACAATTCTAAATAATTTATACGTGGTTTGATTTTACGTGGTCTTCGACGTTTTTCTAAATTGTAACCAGCAAATTCGTCAAAAAATATGTAATTTATAATATCATTCATTTTGTATTCTCACTCACTGATGAAATTTCAGATAGACAAAGCTCCGTAAAATTGACAATATATAAGAGGTTACGAGAGAATATGAATGTCTGTTGGCCACCCTGCTAACTTTAACCGTCGGTTAATCTAACCGTGGTTGGTGAAATTGGCCCTTAACGCTCACAACGCTCGTAGAATTATTTTATCCTTGTCGTTTATCAAATGTTAAACAAGGACAAATGATGCTTACGAGCGTTGCGAGCGTTAAATGGAACGCAGCCTAGATAACAAAGTACCGCGATGGGAAAATTGAAGTGACATATTTTTGGAGCCAAAATGACGTTGAATGCAGATAGTGGCTGCG
>NW_017257269.1:161356-162480 GCF_001594055.1 Mycetomoellerius zeteki
GCGGTCGTGGTACTGAATGCACCCATTGCATTTAGGGCCACTGTCACCAAGCTCAAACAAAATGACAAATGCGATTGGTCAATTTCGATGGACTAACTGGCCAGTTAAGTTAACTGAGCTTGGTGACAAGTGGCCCTAATGCGGGGTCTACAATAGAAGTCGTAGCGGTCGTAGGGGCTTAAGTCATAGAAAATTGCAAAATCACAGTTGATTATTCTTCTCATATTCGACTGTGATTGGTCAATTTTCTACGACTTAAGACCTTATGCGGGGTCTACAATAGAAGTCGTAGCGGTCGTAGGGGCTTAAGTCATAGAAAATTGCAAAATCACAGTTGATTATTCTTCTCATATTCGACTGTGATTGGTCAATTTTCTACGACTTAAGACCCTACGACTGTTACGACTTCTATTGTAGACTCCGCATAAGTGCAATGCAAAATGCAATCCTAACCTGATTATATTCATACATAAGTTTGAAATAATCGCGTCATGGAGCCAAAATGGCCTTGTCTTGTCCGCTATTACTTCCCGTAATCCCGGATCTACAATAGAGTTTTAAGTCTTAAGCCATAAGAAATGGGTGAATCACAGTCGATTATTCCCCTCGGATTCGACTATAATTGGTCAGTTTCTTACGGTTTAAGCCTTAAACCACCTATTGTAGATCCGGACTAATTCCTTAATTCCTTATGCTGGATTCACACTGCATCCGATTTTCGTCGTACGACGAAAATCGGATGCAGTGTGAATCCAACATTAGGGCCGATTGTTCCATCTTTTGGTAAAATTTACCTGTTAGGTAAATCTGGCAATCCGCGCACGTGATTGGATAATCTTGCTACTTATCTAACAGGTAAACTTTACCAAAAGATGGAACAATCGGCCTTTAAACATACATATATCCTAAGCGAGCACACCATCGTGGCCTCCCTTTCCGGGAAATTTCCCTCGCTTTTTACGCCGTTCGCCTTTATCATTATAAGAGACACACGGACTACGCGCACGCTTTGGGACATCAAAGAATACGCTTAGGGTGAAATCACACGGTGCGGAAAAAGACTGCGGAATAGAGAATGCGTCATTGAAGCAACCAATCAACGCTATTCAGCGCTATTCTGAATA
>NW_017257269.1:162526-215229 GCF_001594055.1 Mycetomoellerius zeteki
CCGCACCGTATGATTTCACCCTTACACACGATAAAAATAATAGTAATGCGCATGCGCGAACAAAACATCTTCTTTAATTCAAAAAAGATACGCATTTAAAAAAAACTCATGAGGTCACACATGCATATCACGCCTAATTATAGATTTGATTTTTTTCTTTTAATATTTTTACTATATACAGCACAAAAAGATGTAGAAACAGATGTAGAAAGTTGAAATTATTTTATTTTATGTAAAATAAAACAAATTATTCAAAAATTATTTTATTAACAAAATAATAGGAAACAATAAAATAAGGCAATAGAACATTTTTCATGAATTCCTTCATAAATTTTGTTTTTTGAAAAATACAACATTATCATATAAAATATAAAAATAATAGAAATAAAAAGAATTATTATAAAATCACGATTAATATTGATTATTTATTATGCGTGAAATTGGAGTTTTACTGTCATAGCAGGTGTATTTCCGCGTATTAAAACAAAATCCGCCAAAAAATAGAGGCCAAGCTCTGATTGACTGCAGCAGTCCAATATGTGCAAGAATTTGTGTACTCCAGTGTACTCACATGTTTCCCATGATTCACAACTTCCGCCAGTCCCGCCGAATAAAATAAAAAATCTCGTCTATACAATATACAAGTGTAGTTAGTTTAGTGTAGTACAGTGTAATAGCATTATAAGTAGCATTTGATACATTTTTGTGCGACACTCGACAGACCTTCAAAACGTAAGAGATTTCCAACTTTGTCATTTTCTCTACTAAAATTGAAGGACTAATTTTAAATAAAACTAAATATATTTTACAGGGCAAACTATGGAGAAATCTGTACCCAGAATCATTGGCTTTTAAGTATCAGCTATAACATTATATAAATATTAAAATACGCATTTAAGATTCATAACTGACTGTTTGACTAAAGAAATATATGCAATTGACAAGGACACAGTAACATTATATAACTCTTCATTGTGCCGAGAAGCGTCAAGAATATATACCTATGGAAAGTCCACAGCATTATTCATGGACTTAGGTTTTATCGTTCTATCATAATAGCTTCTATTCTACCAAAATAAGCAGGTATAAGCAATAGAATAGTCAAGTGTGGATGTTAAAATTTTTAACGTAAATTTCTAACAAAACTAACCGTTTTCTATAATCAACAATTTTTGTATTTACTTAATACTGAGAGTCGTGGTCACAACAGAAACTTTTTATAAAAAATTTTATGATAAATCTTATCTTTCATATTAATTGTGATGATATGATTTACAGGTTATATTTTGTGGAGATTCTGAAATTCTCAAGTTAAACATCAGAATCTCAAAGGATACGCTCAAGGATTAGTTCTTATTTATAATTTATATACTTGTCCAACATATATCTAGAATATATAAAATAATAGTGGAAACATGAAACGTGTACCATTGCATAAAGCACTAGAATCATTGGCTTGGCTAGAAGGAACGTGGCAAACAGAGAATCAAGGCAGCGGAAAATACCCGACAATTAAGGATTTTAGCTATTATGATGAAATAAGCTTCACGTCTTTAGGGCAACCTATGTTCAATTATGCTGCGCAAAGCTTTTCTAATTCGGATTTGAAGAAGCCGATGCATCGGGAGACAGGTTTTCTGAAAGTGAACCCTGGAACTAATCAAGTAACTCTTATCTCAGCACATAATTTTGGTATAACTACCATTGAATGTGGCGAGATAACTGACAAAACCATCAACTTAAACAGTACTGATATAACTAGGATAAAAGAGGCAAAGATGCCCCATGTAACACAGGTATAACTAATAGTAAATTCAGTTACTTGCATTATACTAGATTAGCGCATGCTAAAAGGTACTATACATAAAATTAGTAAAGTTAAATGTAAAACATAAATATTATTTGATTTAATATTTCAATTCGTCATGTTATTTAATAAATATGTATTTTTGTCAAATGATTTGAATACCTATGTTATATCACTACATTTAGATATTTTGTATAAAGTAACCTTTAATGTGCACTAATTCATTGTAGTGTGACCAAATTCATCATAAATTTTATCAACTTAGCATTGCAGTTGATATTTATGTAAGTGATAGCATAATTTTGCAATTAAATTACATTTCTAATTTTATGGCAGGTATGCAGGGAATTTAAACTTCACGATAATTATTTGGAATATGTGTTTTACATGGCGACATCGAATACTCCAGTGTTGACTGAACACTTACGAGCAAAGTACATGAAAGTGAACGAAGAGAAATAAAAGAATATAAGATAGGGTGATCAGATATCTAGTTTTCCAGACATGTACTCTTTCTTAAGATGCAGACTGAGTTTTCAATATGTCCTGGGTGTGTACTCTCTTTTGGTACTTATTTTGAGAAAGAGCGAGAAGACGGAAGTTATTAAGCCCATGAAATACATAATAGTAAACTAATCACTAAATCATTATTATTAGGGATGCACCGGATCATAAAATTACCGAATACCGGATATCGGATATCCGGTGCATCCCTAATTATTATGTATCTGAATAAAATCTGTGAATAAAATATTTGAAAATTGTTAAGTATTATTATATAAAACATTTTTTTGCTAATACTAAATATGTGTTTTTATCATTTTTAGGATTTTGAAATGTATACATTTTTTCTTCTATATACTTATTTTATACCATATCTTTTTTGTTCTACTTTTAATTCTTGATGTCCTACTTTTGTACTACTTTTTAATTTGGAATGTCCTAGTTTACCAAAGATAGATCTGATCACTCTACCAGAAGAGCAAATAAAGTTTTAATTTTATTATACGCTTTTGACAATTAATTACTGTTATTTTGTAAGTATAAATAAAATTTTAGAGCGATAAAAACGCGCCGAATGAATTATTCATTATCTAATAATCTACTGCGATTATATGTGCATCCGTGCACACGTTGCATAACAAATTTGATATTCCATCGCAGATTTCACGCAAATTACCTTAGAAAAGTGTTCACTTTGTTATATAACAGCTCGAGACCTGTTTTTCGTGACTGCATAATATTATGTTTTCTGCACTTCGGATATGTATATATAATTAAATATAAGAGAGAAACAGGAAAGATGACAACTAGATGTTGAAAAGAATAGATTTGTAATAATACATGGAGCATATATTTTTCCGATTGATGATCGTGATTTCTATTTGTGAGATAAGTATCAAGTAAATGTCCGTAATGTTACAGAACGTTACGTGCTAGCGTATAGTTTCATGTAATAAATGAGATTGTGGGACGATGCGAAGGTATAAAAGATTGGAAATCTCACGTTGCTATCTCAATGTGAAGTGTGACTTACTGTTGAAGACGCGTAGATACGAAAAGCCAATCAGAAGCCTTATTAGACTACTAGATTGCCAACTACAACTGTCGCAAAGATGCAGATGAAGGTCTTGCAGCTGCATGAGCTGTTGCATGTGCTGGCCTGGTTGGAGGGCACGTGGATAACGAATGAGCCCGCAGTGGGCACGTACCCGACCATCAAGCCCTTCAATTACTACGATGAAATAAACATTACATCCACAGGTCAGCCGATATTCAATTACATCGCGCAGAGCTGGCATGCGGATTCAGGGACACCGATGCATCGAGAGACCGGCTTCCTGCAGATCTTACCAGAAACTAACAAGATCGTACTTAGTCTAATTGATAACATAGGATTGTTTACGGTCGAACAAGGTGATCTGATGGGTGATGATAATAGTACCATCGACTTGAACAGCACCAATATAGTAACGACAGATGCATCGATACCGTCTTTTCCGACTTTAACAGAGGTACGATTAAGTTTTCGGATATATGTATATTGGATGTCTTGTAACTGTAGATACGACCGCGAATGGGTAAAGATTCTATATGAACAAGTAAGTAAAAATTTAACAAAGAGAAAAAAGAAAATTAATTGTCTAATCTCTCAAAAGTTAATTTTTTTAAGCACAAAGTTTTATAAAGGCTTGTCTTCAACTGAAATTGACCACATCGCGATTGGCATATTGATTTTTTCTGCCTTTTTTTTAAATCAAAGATGAAGAAACCAGTATGTTAATCACAGCATGATCGGCTTCAGTGGGGACAAGTCTTCAGAAGAGCTCTTGTTAGGATCATGATTTAAGAATATGATGTCATTTGATGTACCGTGATGCCTTCTTATATGGTTACGATAAATTTTTTATTTTTATTCTATTTTTTATTTATTTTAAAATATAGATTTATTAATCGAATGTTGTCTCTCCAGTTACAAGACTTATATTTTTCTTTTGTATGTTACACTTGCTCACATTTTGCGTAATATATTTGCTCATGAAATCTCGCAAATATCGAACATTAATAATTATATAAGCGGAAAATTGTTGATTTTCATTAACATTCATTTTTTTTCCACGACAGACACGTCGAGTGTACAAACGCAATGGCGACAACTTGGAGTTCATTTTCTACATGGCGACATCGAAAACACCTGAGTTGACGGAACATTTGCGTGCAACGTATAGAAAGGTGGTATAAAGATCCGTGAAAGATATGTGTGTGCCAGAAGACACGAAAGCACGAAAAAATCTTTAAGTTTCTACGAATTATTCTTCACTCGTTTTATATTTATTTAAATGTAAAAACAATATTCTTGGAAAACATAAATGTATTCCTTGATATAGTTAATAAATAGCCATGTATTCATAATTTATTAATGCAGCATAGTGTGTTGGTTTGTACACAATTATACACCCTCTCTTATTTCGCTTTTATCAAGGTAAATCAACTAACTGGAAGGTAGGAAGTCGGGGCACACGATATCTAGGAGAAAATTTGCAACTGGCACGCGACGTGACCGCATAGAGTACTGCGCCACAGATTGCATCCTTAAGCATATCCTTTCACGCCCGATCGATGGAATTTAGTTATATTTCGTCGCTAACTACTGCAATGTGACTTTTATCGATTGTAATACTTGAACGTTGCGATTGACGTTGGAGTTACGTCGAGGTACCACAAATTTTAACTTGGTCCCTACTGTTTCAATTGCGTCATTATTCGTAAAATAGAATTTGAGATAAGGAATCGAAAAATAGAAATTTTAGTGTCTAATATTCTAGTATTCTATTTTTTATAGTATATTTTTAGAAAGCTTTTATAATATTTATTATATGATAATGTTACGATAATAATCATCGATAAATTTCTGTCTAACTTTAAGATCATGTTGGAGAACAACGTTAAGAACAGTGGAAGAATTAAACTCTGAGTAACAGGAAAAATTTGTTCTGCATTAAAATTTATCAAATTAAAATAAATGTTAAAAATATTCACTTTCTGAAATTAGATATTAAAAACTGTAAAAGCCAGAAACTTTATTTTAACTTTAAAAGGTGCCTTGTTAAAAAAGATATATTAATAATTAAACTTTTTATTTCTTTTTACATAATTATCAAATTTATAATAAAACATTTTATTTCTTTAATTATATATATGAAGATTCCAGTTTTGATTTTAACAATACAAAAAATCGTGACTGAACAGTTCTGAAATGATACATCATGCAGGTACCAGTCGCACACGTGGCGGACCCACGCGTTTCGTAACATTGTGAAATTCAAGTTAAAAATTCGCTGCTTAGTCGCACGAATTTACTCGGCATAAAGGGAGTAGGGAACGTAACACCTGCGTGTTTACCCGCTGAAACAGCCCCGACCTGCCACGGTAGACTCGACGATTCGACCGCGACAGTTGCTCACCGCGTCGGCATGACGAAGGATCGTTTCCTCGCCCTGAAGGTCTTGAGGATATCGGACGCAAATACCTCGCGCATACCAAGTGTTCATTTCATTGTTGCATCTATACCGCCGTTGTGAACAATTCTGGGCGATTCGAGTGTCGTTTCACGATACTCGAACTTTTGCCCTAACAACTTAATCTTCGTTTGAATCAAATTTGATCATTTTTTAATTTAAAAGTATGCCTCATTTAATCATCATGTTAAATCTTAATTCTATTCCTTTTTCTATCCACTTACTAATTTCTATCTTGTACTTTTCCTTCAAAAATATTTAATTCTTTTTAAGTAACATCCGCGCTTTTATGATTTAAATATTCTATATTCTCTAATTATTTTCTGCTAAACACGAAGTAGCAGTAACATTACATCAATATTATAATTTCTCGCTAACAATATAAATAATATAACATATGTACGTAATAAGTTATATTGTTAAATAAGAAATTATCAGTATAATTATATATTGAAGTAATATTACTGCCACTTTATGTTTAGTGAGTTTTTAATATTTGTTTACGAAATCTTTCTTTTTAAAAACTCTGTTTCTTCATTTGTGTCAAAACTTTAGCCTGGTATTCCTTCCACTCTTTTTTTATTTTACAAAGTTGTATTTTTTTTCTTCTGGAGAAATTAACATAATTTTAAATTCGGAAAATTAAACTAGAAAACTGTAGGAAGTCGATGTGAGTAAAAATGCGTTCGTTTCGAGAATTTGTATTATTGTCTTCACATCTGTTTCAGAGATGCTAAAATATTCTTTGAATCACGATTATCGACGCCGCAAGATACTCTCGTCTTTCGAATCGCACCATACGTAAACTTGAACTTCCGTCGCGTGGAGCATTATTTGAATCGATTGTGCGTCGATAGCTTCGATGTACGACGATCGTCCTTCGACTTTTTGGTCTCTGAATGGCGCGCAGCATGGCACCGCTTTACGATGGCCATGATTATTACAAGAGAATGTTTGAGCTTCAGGAGAAGCTGCGGAAGAGGCAAGTACTTCCAGGATAATCTTGCGAACGCGGGAATACTATTGTTGATAACATCGCGAAATTTTCAGCGAGGAGGAGAGAATACGACTGGAGGAGCGATTTACCATGCTTATGGGAGAGTCCCGTAACAGGTGAGTGAGTTTTAAATCCGTTTGGAATTCGAGAACTAAAATTCCTGCGATGCCGCGTTGACAGATTTGAATTTGGAATAGACAATGCAAATCAATATGACATCATCCTCATAGCAAAAAAGAGTTTTAACAATATCACAATAAAGTCATGGTGAATGTTCACTTTGTCACAGGCGTGATATCACTATGAAACTAATAAAAATTGCACTTCACTATGACACTGCTATGACATACATAAAGATAATAAAATGTTATATATATCATTGTGACTTTTTTTACAATGACATTACTATTTATCCGTGACTATTGTGAGTCTATTGTGATGTGAATGTAACATTTTTTGCTATATTATAATTATAAGTATGATCATAATGAAGTTATTGTAGTGAATCATAGTGAAGTTTGCTATACGTTTAGAAAATTAATAGTAAGTAATTACAAATCTTGTGGTCTATTTATTAGGTATTATTTATATGTATACATGTACTATTCTCTATAATGTAATATATTACCATTAACGTATTATCAGCGATTAGAGAAAGATGATAAGAATTATTAAAAGATAATTAAAAATTTTTTATTCAATTTTTATTTTTGAAAGATATAACAACATATTGCAGTTATTTTTAAATGTTTTAGCAGTCAAAAAATTTACTATCAATAAATTTACTTCATCTGGAAGCTACAGCTAGAAATGATTGGTCAAATCGACAAGATCGTCGATCAATGTTGATTCTAATAATTATTTCTGGCAGGATATTTTTTGGACAAATTTCTCAATTTAAAAATATGAAATTTTGAATGAGTCGTTCTGGCACATCGCTTAGTGCAGCAATAATGTAGAGAAATTACTTGAAATACTCGATATCGATTCAGTGGCAGTCCGGTTCTACGGAATGTCACGATCAATAACAGCCGCGAGCTCAATCCCATTCCCGTCGACATATCTCCACGCTCGGGACGACGTGAATTCTGCTCTCTCGTTGTTTACGCGTCCTGATTCGTGTCTGGCCGAGACATCCGAGCGTTTCATTGATCGTAAACGTAGGATAAAAATGTTCACGTATATCATACCTCACGATAGTGCGCGCCTCCATTTTCAAAGGAGTTGCGTTAGCTGTATATTGTCGCGGCGACCTTATGCCGCCGAGGTGACCTGGCGAGGGAGTCACATTAATTCCTTAATCGATCGCTTAACTATTTGAGTGAACTATTTCTACGTAATTTAAAAAAAAAAGAGATGAATATGTGCGAGATATTTAACGTAAGGGGTCCACAATAAGCCATATTATTTAAGCTTCAAGTCTTAAATCGTAAGAAATTGATCAATCATAGCCAAATGTGAGAAGTCGAATCAACTATGAGTGGTCAATTTCTTACGACTTAAAGCTCAGATAATAGCTTATTGTAAAAAAACCTATAAAACATGATTCTAATTTGCTAATTTTTTTATTGCAATTTACACAATACCGTATATCTGTAGAATTAATAATGTTATGAAAATAGATGAGAAAAAATGCTAGAAAATAACAGGGTATTTTCGAAAGTTAAATTTGCCATTCGATGAATGATTTTTTAATTACAGACACGATGTCTGTATAAATCGATTACGCATGAGATATATACAGTATCTGGAGGAACAACGCACGAGGGATGAAAGAAATCACAAGCTTCTAGCCGCATTGGACAGAGTTATGAACAAACTTGCTCTGATAAGCGCGAAAAAAGACAGACTCAATGTTCTCAGAGTGAGTATTTATTATTTTAGTTTTTATATCCTTGATTATATTTTTTATAGAAAAATTGCTTCAAGCTATTTTTTTTTTGTTATAACAGTATTACATTAAATCATTACATTAAATCATTATATTAAAATAAAATAATGAATTGTTGAAAAATAAGAAAAGCTGATAAAATTCCAGTTACGTTTTTATTTTCTTTTTAAGATTAATTTATTATTAATATGAAATGCAATCAATTTTTATTCTAAAGACTTAAGTTTTTTTATTTATTTATATTTATATTATCAAGCTCCGTTTTTTTATACATGCAAAGATAAATTGAAAATACAAACGAAAACTGATTTTCTCGTTTGTCATACCTACAATGCGTTTCAGTTATGTAAAACGATTTTATCAAAAATTCAAATTGTAGACATACATAAATATACATATAGTTTCATATATCGCGCTATATTATTCGTCCATTGTAGCCACATAATGAGATATGAATATGTAAACGCAAACAAATGAATCAATCCCAGCAAACACAAAATAACGTACCTGTTAATTATAATTTCACACTTAAACAATATAACATATACGTTATATTTACAGTTATATTAATTATTGAAAGAGAAATTACAAACTAACAGGTACGTTACATATAATTTTTTATTTGTTCTACGTTGTTGTGTTTATAATATTCTACCTTTTATAATAAGCATGTTTGTGTCAATTAATAATTGTGTTTATAATAAGCGACAATATTGGTTTCTTTCCAGAAACAGTACGAAGCTTATCTACTTCGCGCTTACGCCAATCACCGGCCACCCGGTAGCGTCACCGAGGATAGCGGAATCGCCAGTCAGAATGAGGATAGATACACGAAGAAAACCGTCGCGTTGGCACATCCCGATTTAGCATCTGCGGAAACAAGAAGCATTTCATCACCGCGATTGCATCCGGGGGCGCCTGGTCCACAGTCGAGTCAGCCAAGGTCTACTTCTGCGTCCAAGTTGTACAATCAGACTGCCGCAGATGTCTCGTTAAATAATCCTCCACCAATTTTGACAACTGCGCCATTAGGCGCAACCCTCGATGTTGATCATCGCCAGGCGAATGTTCTATATGGACCGCATGTTTATGCCTCCGTGCCGAACGCTCATCAATATCCGCGAATGATACCTTCCAATTACGACGGAAGTGTGCCTCGCAATCTTCAGCATGTTCCGGACATTCGCGTTTCACATGCGGAAGCGCCGGTAATATCAATTGCGCCTTCGGATCATCCCACTAATCGGTTCTTCAGGGAGCACATGGAATCGGTACAAAGCGCATCCGGTCTCTCGGCGACCGCGCGATTTCCTGCTAGTGTCTGTTCAACACCAATTCGACCCCTTGACCTCACGTCATTATCACGACACCAATATATTGATGTCCGATCCACGATCGCGGATAAGAGAATACGATCGGTCCGATACCGCGGCCGTGGAACCGACTTTAGTGACCGGGAAATCGAGTACATACCGAACAGGATCTGACATGAACATCGCTAATCAGGTCGGTCCGCTACCGGGATACATGGATTACATCCTGGCGAGTTCGCAGAAATCCGATGACGAAGGATCCACTCGTTCCATCACCAGCGACGATCTGGACAGTTTGATGAGGCGCAACGAACATTTGCTGTGGGGTAACGCGGATGTTGCCAAGACTCTGTCACCGACCGCTTTGGGAACAGACAACTTTAATCTGGATGATAACGGCAGGACGGCGATTCTAGAGAAAGAACTGGATCGATATATCAGTAATATCCGGAGAATCCATCGGGAGCACGGCGTGCAGAGCGTGGACGAACTGGACCATGAGCAGAACACTAGCGGCGATCTGTTGAATGTCTCCCTGACCGAAGATGGTCTGGAACTTCCAGCCGAGGATCGGGCGAGGAAGGAGAAGGTACCCGAAGAAATGGGCAAGATTCTAGCATTGGCTAGCGATCTCGCGTCCAAGACGGCGACTCTGAAGGATATTGCACGAGATTCGGTCGGGCAAAACGATAGTTTTGCACTCATGGAAGTCGAGGACGGAATTAGACGTCGCGAGAGTGCAAAAAGCGATGCGTCGGAATTTAAAGAGAAACGCGAGGCTGAAGGACGTACAAGAAATGAAATTCAAGAAGACGTTGCGACACACTCAGCGAAATTAGATCGACCGCGCGGAGACGCGCAGATTGCGAAAGAGGACTGGAATAACGCGACCGATTCAGCCGAGTCACGGGAACGCGATCGGGAAATACCTACTGCAAAAAAAGACAGCGTGAACGAGGAAATAGCCACGAGTGACGGATCACGGATCGACGATCCGAGAAGTGCGTCGGATGAGAAACGACTTGACCTTGTAACCGGTAAAGAATCGGATATCGATGGTGTGTTCGATGCTGCCGAAGAACTGGCGCCATGGGATCTTGCAAGTGTGCAGAAAAAAGTTCACGAGTTACATTTGGACGATGTTGACGGAGACCGAGCGGCGGGAAAAAATGTCGAAGACACGATGGACATCAAAGAAGACATCGTTAACGAATCGTCACGATTCATCGAGCAAAACGTGAATAATGAAGTGGAGAACGCGCGTCCTCCGCAGGATATACTCCCTCGTTCGGAAATGGAAAAGAAAACATTGGACATGAGCGAGATAAATGAGACCGAGGAGCAAACTGAAACACGTGGACCTATCGAGGACGCTCAAAATGTACCCTCTAAAGTTTCGGATCAACATTCAGTTGATGAACCTAAGACCGCATCGCAGCCAGGTGAGGAACTTGGTGAACCAGACGAAAGTGACAGAAGAAAATCGGACAATGACGAGACGACGGAGCTTCGAGTCGACGATCAATTCGAAGGTGTTGTAAAAGATAGTGAGTACAGTGCCGAGCAAGGATACGCTGAGGATCCGAGTAAAACGCAGCAGTACGAGCAACAAGATCCAAACCAGCAATATTACGACCCAAACATGCCGTACGAGGCTGGTAACGAGGAGTATTCGAGATATGCTGATCAAGGATACGCTCAAGATGGTCAAGAGTACGTCGAATACGTGGCTGACCAGTACGAACAGTACCCTGAAGATCTCAATAACCAACAGTACCAGCATTATCCTGACGCGCAGTACGAGCAGGATCCGAATCAAGCGTACGATTACGGCTATGACCCCAATCAGGGATATGGTGATCCTGCTCAGCAATACGACCCTAATCAAGGATACGAGAACAATCCTGACACTCAGGCGTACGATTACACTGAGCAAGTACCCTATGATCCTAATCAGACATATGATAACGCGTACGAACAGGAATACAAGGAGGAACAACGAAATCCTGATGATGACACCGAGGATCGTGTAGAGAAACCAGAAGCAGAAGAGACCTCACAGATACAGGTGGATCCAGAATCGGAACACAAATCGGACAAAAATGGGGATAAATTGCAGGCGGATGTTAACGGAGCGAGTCAATCGAAGAAGAAGAAAGATGTGATCAAGTCCCTTCTGGATTCCGACACAGATACGACAATCGAGAAGAATGTTTCGAACACAGAAAGTGATTTCGATTTCAATTAAGATATACGACACACCGGAAGGATGTTGAACTTGTTATGGATGAAGAAAAATGGTGACGATGAGATCTCGTTAATAAATGAGATCTTGGCATCTCTAAATGCCGACGTGAATATCTGCGATTAAAAGAGACGGATATAAATAATTCTAATTTTTATTGAAACGTGCAATGAGAGAGGAAGACATACATTTAGGTAGGTGAAGATAAACTAATGAATGTCAGTGAGACAAATGTGATCCAAGGAGGAACGCGACTGAATCTTGAAATGAATTACAAAAATAAAATGGACTTCCGTTTGTCCAGTTTATTCGCGAGAAGTGCCTAGAATATGGGACAATGAATTTAATTTTAATTATAGTTTCAATTAGAGCCCACGATTTATAGCGAACGGCGAGAATAATTAATTGCGAATTTCGCTTGCTACCGTAAATATCATATTTACATAATGTAGACGTAGAATAAAATGGTGAAGCAAAATGCGAGTGAAAATGTACATTATTTTGCAGACGTTTACCTACTTTCGGAAAGGAGAAAATCTCTCGTTTGAGATTTAAATTAATTAACGTCTATAAGTGCGCATTTACGCAGTTGCGAAGAAATTCATTGTTATAAAAACACGCTTGATACATCATTTTTTTACTTTAAAGATGACGCGACTAAAAAAACGTGATTTTTAAGTTATTATGAATGAATTCAGTAAACATTATTTTAAAAGTGACCTATCTTCTCATAAAAAATTGTCAAATCGTCGTCACTACTAAAAAAAGATGGTTTTTTAAGGATTGTGAAAAACGAGAAAACTTGATCATGAATATATTCTTTTTACCAATTATTTGATTAATCAATAATTTTCTGTCAAGTTGAAAAAGTTTTCCCTTTTCTTGGGAAATTTAATGTTTTGAATTGTTCCTTTTAAATAAGACAACGATATTATAAAAATTGTTTTTTGAAGAATTACTTGCGGAATCAAATTTTCTGTTCTATTTTCTCATCCAAAGTACATATTGCGCAATATGTGCAATGAGTTAATAAACAATTATATATTCAACGAATATAAATTCATATTTAATAATTTAATAATTAAATGTATTACGACTAGACATGCGCAACAATCGCGCAAGTGCATCGACAAATCCATTTTTCATCTAACAATCTTGTTTTTTTTTCATGCAAAATTTCAAGACTGGGTTTACAAGTTTGAAAAATTGATCGAAGTTGTAGCCGGCTAACGTAGTCCCTCCAAGCTTTTTTATAATCTACGCTCGCGTGCAAATAATTTATGCGTACGCTACGCAACGTGAGACCCTCGGTCCCTCGCGTCCTGTATAATTAGTGCAGCATGGTGGCGGTGTGGCGGTCAGTCGCGCGGTATGGATTTTCACGGGATCGACGGGGAATGAGTCTGCGCCAGCCGGAACGTCGCGGTTCGCAGCTGTGTCGCGCCTCCTCGACCAATCACGCTCAGTGCCACGCGCGTCACACCACGGGCGCAGTGCCGTAGGAGCCGCCGGTGAAGAGATCGTTCGTTCATTTCGTCGCGAGTGTTCCAAGAAAGGTAGGTACCTTGTGCCTTTGTCACACACTTATTCCTTCTTTATCTCTCCATTATTTTTTCTTCCCTTGGAATTACCGTCACACAGAATCGCATTGTCTTGCGGAACACGATGCGCTCTGTCTGGCGAATTGAGTGAAAGGAACTGAAAGAGACAGAGAAAGAGAAAGAAAGGGAAAAGAGAATGAGGTCTGCGTGCACACACAAAAGAAATTTTCGTGACGTCTTATAATGAAACAGCTGAGGAATTTCATCACAAAGCGGAATTATTTTTATTCAAGTTGTATCACATATTCAATTCTGCATATCAGAAGAATTAGTTATTACTCCTACAATGAGGGTATAAATATATAAAAGGATTCGATTAAATTTAACATAAGTCTCTTAGCTAGAATTTATGAACATTTTTTAAAGCAACACTCTTATCGATAGCAGGCAACATGTGTATAGGAATATTTATCGGAGATTATTATGAGTTTATAAAAGAGTTGCAATTTGTATGCTCCAAGTCATTTATATCTGATACCATAGTATACATATTTTCTATACGTGCTCCGATAAGCATATTATCTAATTATGTGTTGAGGCAGTACCCATCCCATATACGTCACTTCGATATATCGTAGATCGTAGACAGTGACTCGCACCGTGCGTCAGACTCCACTGTCACGACGACATAAGCATACGGCACAAAGCGTGTTTACGTGGCGCAGCTGGAGGCTGGAGCGTGTACTGACGGTTCAAGACGATCGAAGTATTCGCGTGGGTATACATTCGGGAGAAAAATCTTGTGTAGCGTCGATCGTAGTCGAACCGCGTCGCCGCTCGAATCGTCTCGCGTCGTGCCGGTCGCGCGTAATCGAACGGCGCCTCGAACGTCGCTGAACGTCGCCGCGTTCGTGTCGCGACCACGCCGTCCTCGAGCAACTTCACTCTGTCGATCGTGCGGATCGAAGTGGTCTGCGGACGGCGCGTACGGCTGCGCCGCGATTGGTCAAGCGCGTGCGGCCGCATCGCGATTGGCCGAACGCGTGTGCCGCGCTGCCTTCTGATTCGCTCGCTTCTTTCGCCGCGTCCATTGTAGCCGTTCGTCCGTCAGCGACGATCTCCACCGCGTGGCGCGGCGCACGCAAGACATTCCTCATCGTCCACAGGAAAACCAGGCGAAACGAGCATAAATGTGAGAGATAGATCTTGTTTCTTTTTTAGAAGTACCTTTCCTGAAAAATCTAATTTCTTAAAACTGCAGCTAATACGGCTATAGAAGGAATCCGGATGCGATAAATTGCACCGTGTGGCACGACATATAGATGTAGAGCGATAATAATTTCGCGTTTGCTGCACGAAACGCATAAAAATTCTTGCGACGAATCATTAGCATATCAATTGATCTGGCACGAGTTGCACGTATGCTCTTTCCCCATAAAAGTCTCTAATGACCGAATACGTGAACAAAGCCTAGGAAGAATGACGTGTACACATTTATCGCTGGCCTATTTAAACTATATATTTCTTGACATTTTATGTTGGTGTTTATTTTATTGCATGTATATGGAGTAAGGATATAATATAATGTAAATATTTTCTCGCGTAATTTTTTGACATTTTAAAAGGCCTGTCACGTAAACCAATATTATGAAAATTAATAGCATTTTAACTCTCCATTTGCAATCTGAGTCTTTTTGACACAAACGAATTAATTTTCACTCTCAAATTCGTGAGCTCCGAAATAAAAGAGAACGGAGTCCGATTCCCCTTCTAGAGTATCGTGTTAAAAAACTGTTTGGTAATGTAATAAGAGAGATGTTGAAAAACAAATTTTTTCTCTGAATTTTTCTATATTTTTTGAAAGCTTAGAACAGTAAAAAGAACTTTAGACGGAGGAAGTAAAAATGTGATTGCAAACGGAGGTCAATACAATAAAATAATTATATTAATTTTTTTATTGTATTAACTATTAACTGTTTTGGAATATTATTTACTTTTATTATTTATTTTTGCATATATTAAACAGTAAATTAAAATATATTAATTTTTTTATTGTATTAACTGTTTTGGAATATTATTTACTTTTATTATTTATTTTTGCATATATTAAACAGTAAATTAAAATATTACAAATAGAATGTTTAATAATAAAAAAGATGAATAAATAATTATTCACATATTGAAAAATGCAGAGCAACATTTAAGCAAAAAAAAAAATTAACTAATTAAGACAATTATATTTTACTATTTAACTATTTTACTATTTAACTATTTTACTATTTAAAAATTATTAATGATTTCAGATATTTTAATATAGAAACTGCATAAAGTAAAAATTTGATAGTTAATCAAGGAAAAAATTATTTTTAGATTTAAACTTTTTCGGATTATGATGTAATACATAGAATATTTAACTGTCGCGCATATCATAAATTAATCGGAAGATCGATTGTGTATACGTGCGCAGAAAAAGAAATTAATCGCGTCGTTGTTGTATACTAATAAATAAACTGCAATACGCTTCAACTTACGTAGACATTAATAATTAAATCGCAAGCTAAATTTGTATGACGGAAAAATATTGCACACCGTTGTTTTCCAAACGATTCGAAATTCCACAGTAATTATGATAATGATGCGATTAATCCCTGTTTAAACGAGCGCGACTCTTAATTGCCAGTTAAAACGAGCTGAACGTTTAAATTGATAGAATAACAAATTTGTTATCAGAGATGTGCGATAAAACTAATCGGAGTACAGCATCAATATGCGAATCGGGTTGTAGTATATATCATGTTAATTTCGTTTTGCACATCTATTTGCATTAAATCAATCGATGATTTGTTTTTCAGTTCTTTCTTAATAAGTTTCTCTTATTAATCATACATTATGATCTTTCATATATTTTAGCACTCACACATTTTGTTAATCAGACAGTTAAATGATAATAATTGAATTCTTTCTTATTCAGAATTGTTGTAAAGATTAATATCGCAGTGTAGTTTTATTTCCTCACAATTAGCTTTTCTTATCGCAAAGATAAGAATGATTATGCGATCTCTTCGATAAGAAGAGATGTTTTGATACTTTAATAGAAAAGTCCTTTGATAATATAAGAAAAGAAAGATAGATTATAGTTCAATATTACAACTTTATCACCAAAAGACAATCAATAGTATTCTTAACATTTTATTTACCATTATAGGTAATTAGTGATTTATATATTATTTATTTAATTATAAAATCAGTAACAATCATGAATATTGAATAAAAATATAGAAATATTAAAGAGAAAAAGAAATATTTTTAACAAATTGTGTCAGTGTTACATTTGTTGTGTTAATGTCTTTTACATAACATTTGTAACTAAATTTTCTAACATATTCATCTTGTGTTAAATTAACACAAAAATTTGAATGGGCCGTTTGAGACACATAAAATGCATTATTAATACAAATTTTCTAACTGTATTTTTATAAATATTGTATTTATTACATCTTCTTACATAAAGCGCGCGGCTTTGCAATCTGAGCGTTTCGAGAACTTATCGTGAAATCAATGGCTGATAATGCAGCTACGTCAACACCGCGAATAATTAAATAAAGCGAGCACTCAAGATGACGAACGCATTTGCAGAATTATGGAGGATATGACCGTGAACGGCGTGAAGGAGGTGAATGGTGACACAGACAGACTCTACTACGAATTGGATGGCGAGGGCGACGCCGACAGCTCGACAACTCCGAGCCACAATGTGGATCACCATCGCGATCGTGAGTATCATCGATTGTTATTTTATGATGTAACATGGTTCTAATTAGTCGTGCAAAGAACGAGCCGTTACAACATGCAATTATAACTACGGGGCAAGATAATGAGAATAACGATTTTAAAGTCAAAGTTGTCAGGATGTTATTCTTTGACAGATGTTAATTGAGTTAAAGTTATTCTTTTGAAGTGTAGCTTAATGTAGAAAATACAGTAGTCTTTGACGAGCATCCGTTCGTTGCATCAAAGCTATCCTTTGACCCTCTACTCATATTATAAAGTACGAAACTACTTTTTGAAAGTATTCATCCGTCGAAAATAGAAGCTATATTTCTTAACTTCTTAAAGGATGACCTTAAAGTCACAAGAACAAAATCATTCTCAGATTATTTGCAATTTTTCAAAGATAAAATTAGACGCTGTATTTTCCGTGACTTTGCGCTTCGAATGGCCGATCACCTTCTGCAATCATGCCATGAAATGAGCGCGAAATGTATATTGTGGAATTAGACGATTCATTATAGTAGTCACAAGTCGCTCATAGCTACAACGTTTTATTTGGCCGCACGAAAGGCGAAGTTAATTAAAGTTCGTGAGAGAGATGGAGATCGATATGAATTATACGCTGCAGCCGCGAAAGGAAGACAAATGCCTGGAGATTTTTAATCATCAAAAACTTACTAATTCTCTTGGTGCTAGGTACGGAAATGCTAGCCTGAAAAATAATAAATAAATAATCGAGAAAGCCAGGAAAAAATTTGTAACTAAGATATGAACAAATATCTAAAAATATTTTATCGATCAATATAAGATGAATTGAAATAATTTTCCAATGCTTCAATGTTGTATTTATCTCGTCATACGCAACAATTTATCATTTGAATCAATTTTTTAAACGAATTATTATCTGGTTTGTCAAATTGAGATTTTAATTCCAATTACTGGCTAACTTTTAGCAACCATTCGAGTGGATTATTCGCGTAATGAGGATTGTGCGGTTTAATTTTTTTCGAATCGTCTGTATCAAGTTTTAACTGCATTTTCATTAACATAAAATCCTGTTGATGAACGCGAGTGAAAATTTCAGAAATTGGCAGGCAGCCTAAGACCTCTCTGCAGACGGCTGATAGTATTTTGGCCGTCGTCACAATGGTGCCGACGGTTCTCGTCTCGTCAGTGCGAAGCGAAACTTTCGGAACGTGAATAGAGGGCAAAGAGTTAGCTTCCTAGAAATAAACCATAATTCGGCCGTCAAGGTAGTTTTGCGACGTCCCTCGTTGAGTCGCGTTATGCACAATCCTAAGTCCCGAGATAAAGTGGCGATTACGTGGAAATTTTGCAAGTTTCTGGGAAAACAGCTCCTTGCAGTAATCACACGGCAAATTCAAAGGTCGACGTTAATGGTGAATTCTGAAAGTGACATACGTGAAGTTTGAAAAATTCCGCGAAAATAGCTCCGGCAGTTATTGCACAACCGAGTTGAATTTCGTCGATAATTGGCTGACGAAGATACGCTCCGTGAAAATCTTGTACATTTTCCAATTCCGATCTAATTCGATTCATTAGGTTGAGTGAGTCATAAATAACTTTTTACTCAAGTTCTTATTTTTTTCTAATGTGTCTCAATTCAAGATAAATGACTTTAATTACTTTAAAAGATTCAAAAAATTAATTATTACGTTTTGCATTAATTGGAATTTTGATATAGATTCAAATCGTGATGAAAAGATACAAAAAAAATCAGACACTTATAGTTAAATATCTATTAAGTATTCAAGTTGAGATAGCCAGAAATATAATCATGATAATCAAAATTTTGATTCATATGATCAGAATTTGTTTTATTTGTACTTCTTGTTGGTACAATTAGAACATTTTTCTCAGTGTCGCAAAAATAATGTATGAAAAAGAAGGAGAAGTTGCACATTCAGAAAAATAAATTATCATTTAATTTAATAATTTCTTAACAAATTATCTTAATCATAGCAATAAATAGTATTAAGATGACGTTTAATTGCCAAATTTTTTATTAAATTAAATTTTTGTTATTATATTTCAAAATTGAACTCTTTTAGTTGAACTATTTTCTAAACAAATATTTATGTCTATCGCTTACTCGTCGACGCTATCAGATATTGGTAAACTAACGCTCTTGTCGCTTTCGCATTCGTAATCCAATCGGGAAATATGATCAGAGTTCGCGATCATGTTTGTCGTGTGTTTGAATTTATATATTATACGTTCGAAATTGTTTCGGCATTCTTCATTGTCTTTCGTTCGCTTTTGTGACCTCGTACGTGGTGCTGGCACGGTTGATAAGCACGGTAATTAGCATATTATTTAGCACGACGTCTTCGACATAGCTAAAAGTGCGTTACAACGACGACGCGCTATTAAAAGTCACTTCACCGGTATCGTGCTCGATATATCTATCGTCGTCCCAGTGAGAAATGATAATGGAATCGATGTCGAATCGACATCGAATCGACGTCGATTTGATGATTTCGACGTCGAATCGACATCGATTCCATTATCATTTCTCACTGAGGTATCTCTCGAGAACGATTACAGTATTTCTTGAGAGTTTCTGCGGTATCGCAAAAAATTCATTCGTCGCATCCTCTAGTATATCTCAAGAATCTTTTATTATCAGGAGTTATCAACGAGTTAATAAATTTTCTGTCGAAGTAAGGAACTTTCGGTAGTGCGATTTACGCTGCAACGAGGATCGCGTGACTTGGGGCGACCTGGGAAAAATGTCGATCAGGGGTGTGACCACTTCGGAGAGTGAAACGTTCCTTGGTTCCTTGCGTCTACCGAATTTTCTGATCGATCTGGATGAATTTTACGAAGGTAAAAGCGAGCGCGGACGACTCGTGTATCTGTCGGATTGTGCTGTAGCGATGCTCATAACCGCTTGATGTCGAGAACAATTTAATTGGCAAAACACATTTATGTCGACATCACTTTACTGCGAAATTGTCTCAGATAACGGTATTTTTACGTCGCGGAAGAATTATTCCGTGTGAATAACACATGTGAATAACAATGATGACGAATCTTTGTGTTCATTAATGCCATCAGTGTTTCTTATCTTGTCAATAACACAATAACCGAGCCACTGTGTCCACGTATTCTTAATTGCGAAATATGTTTATTGTTAGATTATTATGACCACAAGTTGTGTAGAGAATCGCCATTTTTTGCGCCTTTTTTATATCTTTCCGGAATTTTCTAACTATGTGTGTGAGTCATATCTACTGTTATCTTCTTGAAGCGTATTAGATGTCTAAAGCAAACTCTTCATTAAAAAACTGAAAATTATACAAGTCATCGTCAGTATAAGTCGAAGATGTTATTTTAATAATTAAAAAAAATGTTGTTCTAATATTTTGTTTAGGCGAATTATTATTTTGCTCGAATTAATAAAACTGCAAATTATAATTTTAACTTGCATATAAATATAATATATATATGCAAGTTAGCGTCAGTCTAAATTGGAGATATTACTTTAATGATTGAAGAAAAACATTGCTCTAGTATTGTTTGAGTGATTCTTGTTCTACTTGAATTATCTTAAACTAGGATTTTTTATAACATCGATAATATAACATGAATGATGTAATTCTTAAGAATTTCAAGTAATTTTCATATATTTATGGTTAAGGCCAAGGCACATAGGTCGACGTTTATCTGTTATTACATAATTATAATGCACTCATTTCCGACATTGTGAAATATTAAACCGATTAATTTCGGAAAAACGCTATTTTGAAATTTTTATTTTGTAAAATTCTGTACAAAGAGTATAAATTTAATTAAACAAGTTTTAATTATTTTTATATATTTTGACATTCTAGAGTTTTTTTTCGATTTTATTAGAATAAGCTTGCATTTGGAAGCAATTATTACTTTTAACACAGTGATAGCGAAAATGAAAAATATTCCAATTACAGAACTTTTTACGTAAGCATCTCGACATAAATTTTTATGACATTGCTTATAAATTGCAATTTTATGTTATGTAGGAATCAGAAATGAAAAATATTCTAATTACAAAACTTTTAGAAGAATTATAATTTTACTATCTCTCTCTCTCTTTTATGCAAGCATCTCGACGTAAACTTTCATAATATTACTTACAAGTTGTAATTCTGTATCACGTGGAAATCATTAAGAAAATATTATTGATAAAACAGCGTTGAAGAAATTAAATACAACTGAGAATGGAAGATACGATATTAATAAAGCCGTAGAAATTATGAACTTATCTAAATCTCGTTCCAAATTCTTTGATTCTGAAATCACTTACAGTATATTCTGCATCTTTTGCGACCTAAGTGTTTACATGAGTATCAAAAATATTGACGCCAATTTATTTTCGTCTCACAGCGCGGTATTTTTGTCGCGAGAACCAGGTCCTACATGCCAGACGAGAACGAAAAAGTGTCGACGTTCTCGATTGAGAAAAGATTGGGACGTGCTACGCGGAGATCCACGGTAACCGTGCCAAGGAGGTGCGGTATTGATCTCTTCCGCGGCTACGTCTATACGCTATGCCACTCATCTTGGCGCGTGCTAGTCGCACCGCCGCGGCCGGCCGCCAGAAATTGAATCACGCAAATTCACGCGATTGCCGTAAATAGACGTAACTGTAGCGTTCGATTCTTCCAACGCTTCAAGGAAATTTCCGCAGCTTAGAGCCGGTTACATCATTATCGCCGATAATAGCTATGTTGAATATTCATGAAAGCTACAGTCGTTGGAAAAAGAGAGAAAGAGCTTCGCTTCTGTTGAGATTTAATTAAATTTTTGTTGTTACATATCAAAATTATCTTTGGTAATTTGATATTAAACACCCTTTTTTTTGCAATATTATGTTTTGTGTCGCTGAAAGTTTACAAGTATTACCAGAGAATTTTTAATAGAATTTTAATTCAGGAATTGAAATTAGAGAAAAATTAATTGCAGAAATATTAAAAATTATAAGTATATTTAAATAAAAAAAAAAAATGAATACAAAATAGAAATTTTTTGAATTTTAAAGAAAAATCGATTCCGTTAATGGAAACATTCATAGATATAAATAAACGTACATATTCGAAGACACTTTTTATAAAAATCGTTACTACTGTGTATTGAATTTTCTTTATTCTGATTTCATGCGCATAAACACTAAATTTACGATTGATTTAACACGACGACATTAGTTTCAATTTTGATGTCGCGGAATCATTCGTGAATCGCGATGAGTCTTTCAATGAAGCCTATCTATAAATAGTTCACCGTATGTAATACAGATACTTATTATAGAATTGATTGAACACAGTTTCGTGATAAGATTGCCCAATAAACATTATCATACATGCGATAGCGAATCTGTTTTAATGGAATAATAAATTCCACTATCTATTTAATCCGCTTTTAACGTTGCAAGTGAGTTTCACTTTATTTATTTTATATAATCTATATTATGCTATCTCGTAGCATGATACAAACATAACAGCAAGATATCTACGGTACATATTTATAATATATTTTATGTATGTGCATTAAAAATGTTTTAAATAACTATTTATTTTATGAGATTTGCAAAGTAGATTTAAATAATTAAAAAGATATTTTTTCATAATCTGATCTCGCGAGCTGTTTAATTCTGAACTTATTTTATTTATATAGCTAATCTTTCTAGAGATAAAACGGCGGGCACATTCGATATAAACATAAGATTTAACAAAAAACATGACCGTTGATTATTTATCTGATATAAGATAGAATAATTATAAGAATGATATAAGATAAAATAATTATAAGAAAGAATAATTACTTATTAAAAATTTGTGCAGTTTGTCA
Source organism: Mycetomoellerius zeteki (assembly GCF_001594055.1). NCBI lineage: Eukaryota > Metazoa > Arthropoda > Insecta > Hymenoptera > Formicidae > Mycetomoellerius > Mycetomoellerius zeteki. The sequence goes on from NW_017257269.1 coordinate 185,961, forward strand.
TGATTTTAATTTGCATAGAATATGGTTTTAAATTACCTGCATTTTGAAGGTCGCTTCTGCGATAAAAGCAACCTTCATTTCATTCAAAATGTACAGCTGACTCTTCATTCTGGACAGTAAATGTCAAGGTCAAAAGACCTCACCAGAGAGATCTCAATGTTGGAAAATGATTATCGAAAGAAGCAGTATAAAAATAAATATAAATAAAAATAAGCATGAATACGAGTTAATATTGTACATAAATATAGATGAACATGAATATTAAATGCAATCATCCTTGTTTAACGCACTCGTCGGGTAAATTAGGTGACACGTTTTTTTTTAAATTAAACTTTCTAATGAATGTGTTTAATAAATGAATTAAACTGATTTATCTTTCTGAAGTTAAACTGAATATTTATATTTTTTATCAATTTCTTCATTTTAACACCAGATTAATTTGTAATATGATCAGTTTGTAATTTCATTAATTTGTTCTATTTTAATTTATGAAGTTGATTAATTTGGTTTTAAGTAGAGGTCCAAATACATATGCGTAAGGATATTTCGTTCCAGGAATGTAACGTTCTCATGATTCGTGGTACGGGTTGCATAATGCCGGTGACACCGATTGGAGGAAATTCCTTGCGCGGATCGCGACAGTAAATACTAATTAGTTCAGCTACCGCGATCGGTGCACGCGAAAACCGTTCGGCACGACAAGAATGACGCCGTAATTAAATTAGTAAGAGTGTATCACACGCTAAAGCAATGAGTTTGTCAGTTGTTAAAAAAAGAAACAGTATGCATCACGGTGAAAAATAATTAATATTTATTTGTCGAGAAAATTGTGCTCGCTTTTCATCGTGCTCATGACTTTTACATTTAATAATTAATTTAATAATTAATAATTCACTTTACATTTTGAAATATCTACATGCAGGTTTTATTTGGACAGTACAAAGATTTACTGTCATTGATATAACCACTTTACGTAATATAAATTGACATAAATATTAATTGTACTATTAATAAGTATTGCCACTCTATCGTTTTTAAATCATTTATTCACGATGGCGAATTCCAGAAAGTTATGGCAGTTTTTCTGATTCTTTAATCTTCAAGCGTTTCTAATTTTCAAAACTTTCTAATTTCTCTAACTTGTGCAATAACTCAATATCTGCTTTTTCAAACATATACATATTTATTTATAAGAAATCTTTGATAAAGTTGACGTCAGTTATGTTTTTATAAGAATAAAAAAATATCTAAGATTTATTCTTTTTATTGATTAATTCCTCTTTACGAGGCATAAATTAAAATGTTAAATTGCCTATAACACGTACCGTTTTATAACAGTGTTAGATTTATGTCTTAAGTGCAGAGTATCGAATACAAGGCAAGGGGAAGATAAATATGCAATACTCGAGGCGTGGCGAGATGGAAAACATGATGTACCTTATATTTATTAAAGCTCGCTTAGAGTTACAAAGGTAATGTTTTTTGAACGGTCACGCATCATTATTTATGATCTATACAATTGTCAACAATAGAGGCCTTTCAAACGTACGTCCCTTGAACCGTTTTATCGCTCGTGTGTATAATGTGCTTTGGGACACCTACGCAAATACGCACGTATAATACACAATGATCGTGTGTGTCGCACCATGAGATGTGGGTCACCACAAGAATAAGCATATATACACATCATGCGAGTGTAGTGAATATATTATTATGGAAAATATCAATGTGCGTACTTAACACACGTTTCGCTCGCTGTTGCGAAGTGTTTGTGCCAAGTTTCTCTGGTATGTCTCTACACGCGTGTACAAGTTATGAATAAGTCGGATATTAATACATCGATAATATGGGCAAGTAGCATAAATCCAGTTCCAAAAATCTCACCGAGTTTCACGACCTTATGTCGCTACATGCCTATAATTTTAACCAAATTGCCTTAGGTTTTATTGGTTTTAATCGCAAACACTTTAAAACCTTAAGTACCACCCAAAACGTTCTTCAAAAAGATTTTCCATAGATGCATATTTTTTGATGCATAAATCCTAACGGATTTATATCTGTCGAGTCTTATCCGAGTATCATATTTTCTTTGATCTGTTAAAATATACATACAGAAAAATATACGTATGTACTATATCAAGAGATACGGTAGTATCTCTGATATCAAGTGCACGTTATGTTTTTTTATATAAATATTATGTTTATGTGAAACTATATATGTGATATTATGTGAGGATGTGATTAAATATATTACTTACCTTTTTCAAGTATTTCAAAAATTCAAACATCCGCAAATTCATAAATTCACCACAAGCAATGAATTTATTTAAAATATATTCTGAATCCTCTAATAAGTTTATAATATTTCAATCAAGATTATTAAATTAAAACAAATTTGATTTGCTTATTACCAAAGTCGCTTCTTTGGTAAAATTTTATAATATTCTTCAAAGAAAAAGAAATTTTTGTTTTAAGTACATGATAATGAGTTTTTCTCTAAAATTTATAATAAATATATTTTAAGACTATTATCATGAAAATTCTTTGTTAAAAGTAACTATTACTTAAAAGAAAAAAGTAAACTGAATAATCATTAATTTCTTAACAGTAGAAGCAAAAAAACAACTTTGGAAATAGGATGATAAAATCATTATTGATATAATAATATTTATAATAAAAATATTTTTCAAAGAAAAATGAACTTTTGTTTTGAGTATATGAATTTTTCTAAAATTTGTAATAAGTATGTTTTAAGAGTATCAAGTAAATTCTTTAGAAGAGAATCTTCTTAAAGGTTTTCTTTCTTCTTAAAGATAATCGTTATTGAAAAGAAAAAAGTAAACTGAGTAATTACTTTTCTTAGCAGTATAAAAGCAAAAAAGTAACATTAGAAATAGCATGAAGAAACATTTTTAATGTAAAAAGAACATTACAAAAAAAGTTACATAATTTTTTTAATTAATTATTATTTAATTAATTAAACGAATTATTAAGTATTGATTATAGAAAGAAACTGATTACACCAGTAGATTTTACGGGAAAAGTGAAAAAAAAACATTACAACTTTTTCCAATTGTTATTTTTTGCTTGAAATGATTTTAAATAATTCATAATATTTATATTAGCGCCGAGACATTACCGTGTCTCCAGATTTTTACAAAAAATTATATTTGTTTTTTTTTTGTTATTTTTTTCTATAGAATCGATTGGAGTAATCAGTTTTCTTTTATAATCAATATGAGTCAATATTGAATAATTCGTTTATAGCAATTAGTCTCAAAATTGATTTTTGTATTATGTTTTTAATGTCGGAAATGTTTTTTCGTGCTCCGATTCTATGTTCAATTGATTTTTTTATTAACATTGCCATAGGCTCTAATTCAAACTCTTCATATCGGATATGTATATAAATTCACATCGAATTTAAGCACTAAAGATCCAGCTTGATCTTCCATTTCTTAATTGCCGTATATTCCTATTACGGTCTTAAAAGATTCTTTGTTTACTATTCTTTATATTGTTCTGTATTTATATACGAGTACATTGTCTTATTAAATAATTATAGCCTTCCTAAAGAGCTAATCCGTACCGCGTGCACGAGCGGCTTCGCACGTGTGTGCGTCGCGCGTGGCGCGAGCTTACGAAGTAGCGTACACACGCGGATTCCGCGATGCGGTTCCACCGCCAAGATACTACCAATCAAGTATTCCCTCCCTTCTCACCCTAGCATAGTCAGTGCATTCGACACTCGCAGACCAGTCGGTATATGGTCAGTGCCCCCCGACGCGTCGTCGACTAAACACACGCAGTAAAGTTTCTCTCTCTTTCGAGGGAGAGAGTAGGAGCTCTCGAGAGCGAACTTGCATCTCGCGTTGCGTTCCGTTTTCCCGTGAAGCAAAGTTGTTACAAACTTCTCGGTAATAGATAAAACGAACATCGTACAAATCGGGTGAACGTCGAGGATCTCACGGAAAGCGCCTCGCAAGTTTGTGTGTTATTCAGAGAAATATTAAATTTGCGTTGCATCGATCGTGCGATTTGTGTCTAATTCTTGGCATTACAATCTGGGATCTTGCAATTAAAACAAATCCAACAAATCGTTAGTGCACATCTTTGAGAGTGTATATTTATTATTATGGTCGACGTTGGAATTCGGAATATTTGAAACATTCTTTGGCTCTTGAGTAATCTTAAATAATCTTGACTAATCTTTAGTAATCTAGGCTTAGCAAGCTAGGAATGTTTGAATTTTTTATCGTTTACTACATTGAAAACACTTCATTTTAACAAATATTTATTTGAATAGTTCTAAATAAATATTTACTAAATATAAACGTATATTTATTTGATATAAAATTATTAATTTAACTACAATTTTTTTATTGAGTAAATATTTATTCAAAGAAATATGTACTAAAATTTAATGAATTTTTGTTCAGTGTTATTTGGATAAAAATAATTTGATTTTCGATAAAAATAAAATCAAGTATTATTATGTATCAAACGAAATATCTTTATTGCTCGAACGCCAACTATACAAATTAAAAAGATAAAAAAGAGGATCTTAGAATGAAATACTCGAAATTGTTTTCAAATAGAGTCCCAAGGAATCATGAAAAATTATCATTTATTGCGCAATCTATATACGCGTATATTATATAAAATAAATCTTCCTTTTAGAATTTTAATTTACAGCCAAGAGATTTTAAAATGTGGCATGATCGATAGTCTCTTTCGACAATTCTGGAACAAAAGAATTATAGCTGTAAGAAATAATGCAATGTTTGTGTTTTATTATGGAGCAGCTCGTATATCACAGAGCAAGAAGACCCAATTGACCAGAGTTAGCATTAATCGATATCGATGCAACACGCTTCTCAAATGTGTCGATCGCTCACGAAAGTCATTCGCCAAGTAAACATCTCACATTGCGGCAAGAACGTTCATTTACGTGATAATAAATACGCGGCCCTTCGCTTTTTCAAAAACTGCTTTGATAAGATGTATCACTGGTCCAACTAATTATCATTTGCGTCAGAACGATTCTTATTATCAATACGGCTGTAAATAAACAGCGTAGATACACTTGACTTGCTCGCTGAGACGAGCAACAAGCTTATGACATCCCGTGCGAGATTTAATTTGAATATCGTTTTTTCTCGGAGCTTCAATACCGACGAGTATTGACTTTGATAACGCAAAGCGAATAGGGTATAAAAGAATTATAGAGATATTTATAGACATTAATACTGTCGGTATGTATCGGATAATTTTTATATTATCCTCGAACACTTGGATATATTATTCTAGCATCTGCGGTTATTTAAAGTCACAGATAAGTTGGCGACGTGATTCGTGATATATCTGACGAACAGAAATATAATTCTACATGACGTTTATCCTTGTTTTATAAGTCACTCGAATCACTTACGCAGGTGTTCATGACACTCTTTTTTTTATGTAGATATTGAGATAAATTTAATAACTGCGAATTGAAGTGCCAGCCTTTATATTTATTTTGCTTTATAAAATACTCGAACCACTCGTATCGCAGCGTTCCAGGAATTGACTGAAAACGTAAATTGTTTTTTCGATCTAGATTCGTTGATAAATTAAAATATACATTTTTCTCTACAGAAATGGATTTTTCTCTGGATAACGTTTTCTTAATTAGCAAACGGCAATACGTTTATCTCGTGCATGCGGTTCAAATGAAATTCTGCATGCAGACGATACTTGAAAAAATCCGAGATATGAAAATAAATCCGTATGACGGTTTATATATCCAAGAACAAATTGCACGTTTATCAAAGGGATTCTGCGTCGAACGTAATTTCCGTTCTTCGTGAAATCGTATCTCATACTTAGGCAAGTGGATTTGTTAAGCGCGTGAATCACCACGTTGAAAACGATAGAAAAACGGTGGTTTCTGAGTACCGACCTTGCAGGAAAGCGATCTGGGAATATTTCTTCGGGTCAACTATTTATAGTGCAAGCCAACATTTTCATCTCCGTCACCGTTTATGCTCGGACGAAAGGCTTATTGACATCATGCTGCGAATTTTTGCTACCGACAGTTTGCTATTGATTCACGTTGGAATGTTTGTACCTGTTATTTTATTTTGTAAATCTATTTTTGAGACAGTTATACATCTTTTTTTAGAACAAGGATTTTTAGGCGTAAATTACGATTGTTAAACTATAAATAACCGTAGTTTCTATTTGTGTATAAAGCGTATAAATATTATTGTCAAACCTAATATTACTATTAAAATCGATAGTGTAAATCAATAGTCTAATATTAAAATTAGTGCGAGTTTTACGAAAGAAGAAATTTGAAAATTGCTAAAAAAGATGAAAAATACGATAACAGCACATTACGTACTTGGAATATAAATAGAAGTATAGTTAACTTGTTGTCTACATGATCCACCTACATAGTTTACAAGAATACATCCGTGTCAATTTCATGCAAATTAGACGCAGAGAAACGCGTATGTACAGGCGTAATCTAATTATCCTCGATGCAACCCCAATTCACGTTCTCTGACGTAAATGTAGTAGTATTTGTTATGCGTGGATCGTAAAGTCTGTAACATTTATAACGAATTCGTCGTAACAGTTGTTTTGTCTGCCTTTGTAGAATCTATAGGTCGCAGTTGCCCTCGTGGCGAACACAACGAGAACAATCGTTGGTTTGACGAACGAAAACAACGGTACTCAACAACGCGCCGCATTCTATTAATAACTTGGCACCGCGGCTCTTTGTAAATTTGTCGAGGGTCGCGGCGAGCTCATTGATTCATTGATCATATCGTGGGAGAACGATACGTCTCTCGCGGAAGTGCCATCGTTGTTAGACTAGTGACCCTCTCTAGAATAAGAGTATCAAAATAACATTCAATTAGAATTGACCAGCATCAATCACGCAACTGATGGAAAAGAATTATTTATGGCAATTTATGACACAGTTTGACAAAAAAATTACCTTTTTCTCCGAAATGTCATATCCCGAAGATTTTTTTTGCATTGAACACAATATCGTTGGAATTTAGCATTGTCGAATCCATGGGGAGGGGCTATGACCTCCCTTTTTTAAAAATATTGATGTTAAATGTTATACACATATTTTTTTAATATTTGTGAAATACTTAATCACAATTTTAATTCCAAAAATATTTTTTAATTTAAGAAATCGTATAGATATAAAAAATATACATAGATCCCATTATATTATTCTTTTTTTGTATTAATATAATTTCAAATAAAACGTTTTATGAATGATATATTTAAATAATACTTTTTCAACGTAACGCCACTAATAATTTAAATATTTTATTTTTTACACACACATATTTGACTATAAAACAAATTTCACTTGCGACGCCTCCTCCTCTTGAAAAATTTCTGGATCCATCAATGGTAGCACAGCAAAATTTTTAATAAACTGTAATAAAAAAAAATTACATTTTTGACCTATTCAACATTTTTATGGCAAAACAAAAACTCGTTTTTATATGAAGTCCACAGAATCTAAAAATACACACATAAAATTCAAGAGTTTTAAATAAATTTTAGTTCATGATCATACAACTTATTTTCTTCAAGTTATAGTTGTTTAAATTTCTGTATAATTCAAACAGTCATAACTTAATGATAATAAATCATACGATGAACTAAAATTTATTCAAAAATTTTTTAATTATATTTTTAGGTATCGCAGACTTTATTATTTAGAAATACGTTTCGCTGTGAAAAATATTGAAAATGATAAAAAATGTCATTTTTGCCCATTTCGTCCTAATTTATTCAAAATTCTGACGTTATACACAAATTCTGTCAACGGCATCGTGTTCAGTACGAGAACATTTTCGGGATATGTACTATGGCACTTGAGAGAAAATTTGATGATGAATTGTGTTTAATTCTTCACCAATTCTTCAACAATTATTAACTATTTGTATTTCGAAATCATAATTAATCGCTAGTTTTATTTAAATTGCTTGTTTTATTTAAATTCAGTGGACTGGCAGTTACTAATTACGGCCGTAACTTACTAATTGTATTTATAATTAGTTGATGGTTAGGCACTGCTTCATATTTGTAGATGTTCGGTAATGAATTACTATACTTTTTAAAATTATAATATGGAAACGTGTATTTCGGTCAACTGTAAATCTATTTATCGGATTAGATTAAATTATTTTAAGTTTCTTATGTAATTAATTATTAATTAATAAACATTAATTATCTTAAGTTCCTTATATATCTATGTTTAATATCTTTGGGCGAGTTAGAGACGATCGATCATTTCGAGCTTTTCGAATAACGGTATCGCCGCGTGTAAACACAAACATAATATCATAAAACCGCAAAATGATTGCAGGAACGTTAACAGTTCATATTGATGAAAACGATTGATATTTTCGAAATGGGAAATGAAAATGAAATTCTTGCCATGTACAAGCATAATTCTGTTACCGAATGGTTGCAGAAAACGGGACAAGCCATGGACTATGTAAATAATGGTAAATCGATAATTATAAATTTTAATCTTCCTCTAATTTTCGTTGCAATTTATTTTATACTCTTTATCTTTAAACAAAAAGCGTTTAAAGATAAATAATTTAAAATACATAAAAATTTCGTAATGTTTATGTAATGTAAATCTTTATATTCGTATAAATTATAGTACAGTAAAATGTTTAAGAAATCTCACCAAATTCTATCACATTTTGATATCATTTATAATAATACGTGCTTTAAATCCTTTAACTAAACACACGTTATATGCTTTTCACATATATTGTTTTTTAATTAATTATGGCACATTTATATTTGTATATGCAAACTTTGAAGTGCACAAAGAGGAGTAAATGATAAAAAAAATAAATTATGTAGAAGTAATAATGTTAACATCAAAATAAAATATGTAAGTAGAATAAATAATATAAAATTTTGTACATTTAACTTTAATTATTAAAAATAAAAATTTGTTATTGATTTAGTTCAGAATTTCGTGTTATAGTAGAGAATAGTTCTACTATAGTATTCTACTATAGGTATTGTAATAGGTTATTCTGAGTAAACGAACTGTGCGGACCATATTCTTTATTAGCGGATCTTATTTAAACAAAATTATTTTATTTCTGATGCAGGTAGCGAAAGCCCAGTTTTTGGCATCGAGGGTGGTGGCAATGCTGCAGGCGCCAGCAATAACTTGAGACTTGCATCTCACGAGCTGCCAAATGAGATTTCGGCACCCTATGAAGTACCTCAATTTCCGATTGAACAGATCGAGAAGAAGCTCCTGATCCAACGACAATTGACTGTCAAGTAAGTATTCATTCTGATTGCATGCATTTTTACAGCGTTTTTTGGTTTACACAATTCAGATCGGTTCAAGTAAAGACTTATACTTACAAAATTATTTATAATTATATACTTATAATCTTATACATATATAAAATATTTTAGTTTCTTAAATTTTATATTTTATTTTGTAATATAATCCCGATTTAAATACATTTTAATCGAAATATATCCTCGCAAAAATTGATTCCAGTTGTATCAATTATAATACGAATCGAAAAAAATTATTATTAAATTGACGCGAAAGTTGTTGTATTTATTAAATAAAGTTAAAAAAATGTTACTCATCAAAGCAAGAAGCCACTGTAGTTTAAAGACCAGAGATTTGCTGTTTTTCCAACAAGTTTTATATTAAACAAAGTTGAAAGTTTTTTTGAAAAGGGCATTGAAAAATTTATCTCTGATGAAAAGAAATATTTTTATATATTTTTCTTTTTATTTAGAGGCAAATTTTGCAATGACCTTTTCAAAAAACTTTCAACTTTATTTATAATATAAAGTTTGTCGGAAAAACAACATATTGTACGTTACTCTAGTCAACCCCCTTAACGTGTAGAGCTTATATATGTATATTAAAATTGCATCTCGAATAGAAGGATTGATTTCAATTAGTTTAGATAATTTCATGTTAGATGATTAGTAAGTTTAGATAATTATTTCGTGTCGAAAGAAGTTAATTTCAAGGGATACGATAAGCAGGCGGCTATAAAACTGAGATCGCGATATATTTACGACGAAAAGCACTAAACTGTTATCGCTATATCGAAGGGTATAAAGTACTTGGCTGTATGTACGAGGGTTACACACATACAGTACGTGTGTTAATACGTACGTGATCGAGTATCTAGTAAAACCAAGTGCTAAACCAAGCTAGATCGCTATACAGGGTGACTGCAACACGGGTATTTAAGTCTCACACTTAAATTAAAATTTGATGAAAATCGCTAGGAATATAAACTGAAATTGTTTTTAGAATAGCAATTTTAAGGAACGATATTTGGAAAAATTATCTTTTTCAAAAAATAAGACGTTTGAAAAAATATCGTACTTCTTGTATCTTAAACGATATAAACATTCTGTTTTCGAAATCACGCTGTATGTCTAAACGAGATCACATCGGGTAGATAATCATCATAATCTGTTCGGAGGTTTTTTACAGAAATTAAGGAACGTATAGAAGATCGTTTATTTTTTGCACAGTACTATTATGGAATCATCGTATTAATCGTGAGATACGGGATCGATTTTTAAACATGAGGATATCTCTGCCCAGAATATGCCGAATTAGCTTGCTTCTCTGTTGAAGGAATATTAAATGCTCTTTACTAATTCTTACTTAAGCTTTAAGCGAGAATTTGTATTTAGTGAAGATAAAAGAGGAAAATAAATTCACTGGTCACACACACACAGAAAATCTGAGAAATTCAAGGAATATTTTGTCACATTTGCGTAATATATTCGTAAATATTTTATGGTTGTAAATAATTAATATGATTAGGAGCGCTATACTTGTTGTAGTAATAGACCGGCATTTATAAGCGGTTCTTATATTTAAGACCGTCGTAAGTAAAGCTTTAAATGTGATGATGAATCATTACAGGCAGTATTCATAGTTAAATCTTATATTTAGGATTGTCTTAAATAACGTTTCAAGATGCTAATACGAATCTCTAGTTGATTCATGGCATCTTAAGACTGTACTTAAGACAGTCTTAAATATAAGAATCGATTATGAATACCGGTCATAGAGCCGTATTTAGCATCTTAAGAAGTTACTTAAGACGGTCTTGAAATAAGAACAGACTGTATGAATACCAGCCATAGTGTTGATAATTGGACATTGATGCGACGCTTAGGGATAGCTGTTCCACTTCCTGTATCATGGCATAATAATGAGAAGATGTTTTATATACGATGTTTTATGTATACTAATAGAACGCCAACTCGGCAATGTTCGCCACGACGATTTGCGTCCGCGCGAACCAGTTCGGAATTATTATCGTCGTTAGATATTTTACCGGTACCGTGATGTATTATGTAGATCCAAGCGAAGGATATAAACGGATAGATAGAGACTGGTAGGTCACGCCGCCCACGTCTTAACTGGAACGGCAGACATTTTGTGAATTTTGCGCAAGAAATATCGCATTGCTATTCAGTGGGTCAGTTCTGCGCTCTTTTGAGATCCTGCGTCTTTTGAATTGCTTTCTACATTTTCGAAAATTTTTATTTTTAGTAAAGGATTCTTTACATATGATAAGCACCTTTCAAGACAAATCTGTAGTCCATCGTGCCAATATTGTCCGCTTCCCATCTTTATAGTAGCCACCGTTCTTGGTGTTTCCAATAGTGTCCTCGGATCTCGAGGCATATTAGGTATTTTTGAATAAATCAAAATATCCAGTAATGTCTTCAATGCATCATGACATGTATTAAATGTCAGCGCCCATTCTCTTAATGCTTCTCTTATGTCGATACATTTGTCTTTCAAATCATCAAGTACATCATCATTATCTGATGATTCAGTATCACAATTGCTACGACAGTCAGAATGCATTTTCATGCTCCGATAAATTTTGTAATAAAGTAGAGTCTAATGCTGCCCGTTCAACATTCTGCGATAAATTTGATGTGGAAATTATATGTTTTTCATCCAACTGCTCCGTAACTCTTTCGAAATTGGATTTCACAATATTAGTTTTCTTCGTACGATATTAGTTTTTTCTATAAAATGTATTACTTTTTTTTAATTTTTTAGACTTTTGCAAATCAGTCAGTAATGCTCTTTTCATCTCGAAATATATAGCAATAAAATTAACTTTCTGATCCCAAAAGTAGCAATAAAATGATTGAGGTTATAAATTTTAATTGTTTTTTCTCTAAGATAATTGTCATATGATGCTTTCACAGCCAAAAAAAATAGTTATGGCTGCATTTTGGCTTTTCTCTTGACTCTTCTCATATTACAAACACGATATGGTACTCATATTACAATAGTAACACGATAAAGTATTAAGCTAATTAACGAACAAGATAAGTGTTAGTTTTTTAAACAATTTTAAATCTAATGTCAATTAATAAACATGATCACGGAACATTTTGACTTTAACTTTCAAGTTCTCTTCAGCTATTAAATATTAAGCGTGATTTGCACGGGGCGACTTTATTCGCTAGATGCCGCGTGTAGTGACGTCATTAATTCGCCAGCGAATTCTCTCGACTCTGCTGCTATTCGCTTGAAGCAAACTTCGTACTTCGTCAGCGAATTCGCGTTGGATGAAAACTTCTTCTACACGCTTGTTTCTATTTGCTTGCGTCTAAAATTTTGAAGTCGCAGCGTCTAAATCACAGAGCAACGATCGAAGCATTTATCACCAGCGATAAGTAGCGCAAGAAGTTAGTAACAAGCTAGCGACAAGTTAGCGACGTGCGTCGAAAGTAGTATTCGCCGTGACTAGACGCTAACAAGAACAAACCCGCGTCTAGAAGAAGTTTTTTAGTAGCTAATTCGCTATGACGTCACTAAACGCGGTTTCTAGCGAATAAAAGTCGCCCCGTATAAATCACACTTAACAACACGCGACTATTTTGTATTACGTCTATATCTACATATACATATAGGATTTGTGTTATACTCTTAGAGAAACTTATTACTGACAATAAGAATTACTACGAAAACTATAATGAAAGTTGATATTATTTTAGTATCGTTTTGGCGTAATATTGAATTAAATCACACTGGCTGGATTTCTAATTTTATAATATTGTTGAAATATTGAAAGTTATTAGGATCCTTTACAGAAATTGAATACTGGAAAATAGTGATTAAGTACTTATTTGGAATATAAAAAGCAGTAATAATTAGCGTTGTTTATACTTAAAAGAATTAATCGATACCTTACAGTATTAAATTTCTGTAAGGCTATAGAGAATTCTAAATTTAGATATGTATTTATATGTGAGTAGCAGCACTGTTGGTGTCTTACCGATTGTGTATTCATACGTTTTGTGCGTATCTGTCGATATAATAATATGTATTATAGTTTGATTGATAGTGTATAATTAAGTTCAAAATATAATATTTGAGTGTTGTAACAAAATTTTAATTTAATTAATTAAACGGCACCGTTAGCAAAATTTATTTATGGACTAAATTTAATTTAATTATCAATTTACAAAAAAGACGGGAACTATACAACATTTATATATTATTTATATTATTTTTAATCAATCTCTTTTTTTCTCTCGACTTGCTTTATTTAAAGTCAATTTTTACAACTATTTGCTGCGCGCAACAATTTTTAAGATACTCTCATGTGTGTTATTGTTATTATTTTTTTCTCGCATTCATTTGTGTGTATTCTAGAACGATTCTACTCACTTCAAACTTAATTTTTTTTTATCTTACATTTTTATATTCTTTCGCTTTGGTATTTCGATCCATTTTGTAACTTGATTTTATGCGTATTATTCTTTTTTTATATTTTTTTAACTGTGTATTTATTTTTGCCAAAGAACTTGAGGAGATTTTCTCAGAGCGCTCAATAAATGGTGAGATCTCTCTCTTTCTCTTTCTTTCTCTCTTTCGACTGGTTGTTTCACATTACAATATTAATCGTTTAGTAAAAACCATATGAAGGACGAGCAATGAAACATATTTGACTGAATACACATTATTATTTCTAAATATGCCACATGATTGCAAATATATTTACGTTTATGTACTTACAGCGTAAGTATCGGGAAAAGAGGAGCGCATTCGCGCATTATTTAGATCGATTCGCAATCTTTGTTTACCAATTGCATGAAAACTGCGGATTACCTTGATATGGTCGTTGATCACCGATAAAATCGTCATCGTCGTCGTCGTCGTCGACGTGAACAGAATTCTCGTTGCTGCAGCCAATAAAGCTACGATCAATAATTCAACGCGGGACGTATGCCTGTTTGGCCTCGAGATGCTTAATGTAACACGATAATTCAATTCGAAATGTATGTCATAATCATTAATACTTATTTAAAAATAGAATCATTCCAGTAGGCAATCAAATGGTTTGGCAAAAAAGATCGATCCACGAGCTGTGAAAAGAACTGATAAAATCTTGAACAACAATAAGCTCACCGAGAGATGAGGCGCGCGTTTGGAATTGTCAAACACAGACCTTGTTGGGATCCTGTATAACGATCTCTGCTTCAAAAATCGATTGTAACTGATCTTCGTCGTGAAGCAAAGGCCAATAAGTTTATTCAAGATAGTTTCTTCCCATTCATATTTCTATCTATTGTCCCTAACTAGAAGTACTCACGATATACTTCAACAGTATTGAAGCGAAAAGCAATATTTTGCGACGGCGACATCGTTGGTAATCTTTAGAGAGAGAAATAACGACAACAAATAACGCATCGGATAAATTACTGGGAGGCCTAAGTAGTAATTAAGTAAACGATAATAAATACGCGCGCGCGTATCACGCTACTCTCTAAATTCTTTTGAGTAGAAATTCTAAAGAATGAAAATTAGGGCAGTCTTGAAAAAGAGTGGTTCAGTTTTTACTCTTTAACGCCCAGTTTCACAAATGTAAGATTAACTTTAATCTGGGTTCAACTTACTCCTTATCTTTTTCCAATTTTAGAATTAGAAAAAGATGAGGAGAGTATAAGGTTAACTTTAATCTCAGTTCAACTTACTCCTTTTTCCAATTTTAAAATTGGTAAAGGATGAAGAGCGTAAGTTGAACCGAGACTAAGTTAATCTGACATATTTGGAACCGGGCCTTAGAGTGAGATTTCACTCTTCAGAGTGACGATTCACTCGAAAAAGTTTTAGAGGGTATATTTTAATGACGGTATAATTCATTGCCACATTGAGCATGCACAAAGGATACAATGTGCAATGTAGGAAAGTTACGTTATGTAAATGGAAACCATGTATCGGCCGTTTTTACATGCAATCGGAGACTACTGTGAAACGTGGAGGGACGCGGCTCGATCCGAGCGCGGGGATGGGTCGAAGGGGTTGCCCGCGATCAGCCGCCCTCCACGGCCACCCGCTCAGTGCTCGTGCGACCGTCGTTGATATCGGACGTATACCCGGCGGGGTACGCGACTTCCGGCACGGTCGAAAGAGTTGCATGCGCGTGGAGGAGGTTTTAGGTACCGTTCGCACGAGGCTCGTGAGCCGCGCGCTGTGCTCCGTATCGAAACCGGTATTAATAACCGGTGATCTGCAGATACGAGAAATGGACCTCACGCTAAACCGTAGTTGTTATGATTATAGAGATTATTTCAAATCACCGGGATCCGATGAAACTGCAACTCGAGTTCGATCACGGCGTGCAGTGTTTAATGTTCCAGCGTATAGCTATGATCTCCATGGAGAATTAGCGTCACGTGACGGAAGACCCGCGAAGATGATCTAATTATTAATTATTATTTTTTAAATACAGAAGATATCCTTGATAATTCGACAATTATGTTCGTCGGTAATTGCATTGATCGCTTCGTTGGTTTATTAAAAACAAACATCTGCTTGATACAAGTATAACGAACTCTATTCAGATTATATTAAACCGCTCTCTACCTTGATTTGGGAATCACATATTTTGATTTATCGATCCTCTTGACGCGCGATGTAATTACATTACTGGAGCTTAAAAGCGTCGGTACTGCAACGCAACGGCACCAACACGCGGTCGATCCATATAATTGGTATAGCGTGAGAGATGTAGCGAGCTAAGAAGTCTCGCGTTTAAAACGTGATATAATCAGACTGCAGCGACACTAATCCTTACGTGAACGACACTGTGGACGAAATCGTTCGATGCTGGCGAGTGAGTTAATTGAAGAAAGGGGCGCTTCTTGCTTGCGCTTCAAACACCGCGTCAACAGCATCGGTGACGCAGAAACGTGCAATACGCGATTCGAGGATCTTCCGAGAATTTGGTTCAAATTTATGATCTTTCCTTAATCCGTGAGACTTGTTAAGCCAACTGATTTCCGCTTACATGTTGCCCTTATATTCGTAGAGAACTGAACATTGGATGATTACCAAGGAATACAAAAAGAGATTCAGAAAGAAGGAAATTTAAAGAATCTTCGATAATACGGATAAATTTCTTTTAAGATATTTATTCGAATGCGTCGTGCATGAATTGATAACATTTTGGCATTTTTGTCACTCAATTGAACAGAATATAAAAAAAAATCAATGTGGGTATAATATCATGCGTCTATGGAGTTCTCATCGTGTGGGTTTTAATAATAACGCCTACACGGTGTGAATTTAATATGATGGGTTTTATATCAACTGATATTTTTAGAGTGTTTCTATATAAACTTTTTAACTGTGGCGTTTAGTGAGATTTATTGTGTGGAGGAGATACAAAGGTGTGATAAACGCGTTTACCGCAGCATCGTATAGCACACTGCTATTACATCGCGAAATTTTGTTACACTTTTCGCCGCATCTCACAATCATTTGTCAACGGAATAAAACAGAATATGATGAAAAATATGAATGGAAAAAAGTATATATGTACATAAATATTGTAAATAAAATAGTAACATTAATGGTTAAAAAATTATATTTATATAATAGAAATGTACAAGATCTTTCTACCTGTTTTTCCATACATGAATGGAGCACGAATTAATTTCATTTACATATCGAAAAAATTTTATATTATTTTCCGTTTTTCTCTATAATATAATTTTATTTTATATTTTCTGACATTTTTCGCATATTTTCATTCAACGCAAAATATTTTTTGCGAAAAGCACGTAATTTTCCGCGAAATGATTATGGAATATTCAGCAATGAAGCCGATGGAACGATTACGTTCATTTGACAGAACATAGCAGGGTGGTGAAATATATGCATGAGATTGTGGAAGGAACTGGGAAGGGACCACGCGGCTTCCATTGTATCCTATCAGTTCCTATAAAGAGAACTTATCGGGTATTCCGCCCGACTAATCATGAAAGATCGCAAAGATTTCCGGCCGGGTTACCGAAGATCAGGCGACACGATTGATCTACGATTGTGATCGAGGAAAACGAGCGCGATTCGTCGATTATTGCTCGGGACTGCAAGTGAAAATCCGTCTTCCGTGATAGGATCCCATGTATCGTATCCGTGAAAACTTGCAGGGGAGTGTCAAATGAGCGTGGAGAAAAGTGCGGCACAAATCGGCGTCGCGTTATTCGACTCGCGCTTCCGCATCGTGATTTATTCCGCGCGTAAGAGCGATCGATCTCCAGCAAGTGGTATCGATCGCGTAACATGTTCGCTGGCGCGAATGACTCGAAACGGTGGACGAGGGATAATAGGATTCTCCTGAGGTAATTTGTGCTTTGATATTATAAGAACAGAATTATACTTATACAATTTTTGTGAACGTAAATCGAATACGCAATTTGGTTGCTTTATTGATTATCGATTTGATCTATCGCTCTTATTTTAGTGCGTTGTAAATTATTACTATACGCTTAAGTCATATACCTAATCATATCTAGAGACAAACATACTTTTTAATATATATGTATAATGATAATGAATTTAAAGACCGAAATTATATAAGAATAGATAAATAATTGGATTATTCATTTTGATAATATTATAATATTTAGAGATATTAGATAATTAATTACGATATCAATATATGTATATTAATTTTCATTAATAATATAGCAATGTTACAATATTAGTAACATTTAACTAATATATTTTGTGTAATTATTATATTAATTTTTATTATTTTTTTATTTTTTTTGTTTGATTTAAAGGATATTTAAAATTATCTCGAAAATAATACTTTATTTTGTACACGATTTTAGTATTTCTTTTGTGTGTATCAGAGGTATTATTTTTAATATGCAACACTCTTATCCTGATAGTATATGGAATTATGGACAATGGGGATATAATACAAACAGGCATTAATGGAACATTTCATGCGCGACGCAATAATTAAAGAATGGTTATCTCAGAGTTTTTCATTTGCTGACATGTATATAAAAAAAATATCGCCTGAATATTTATTGATAGCCTCAGGTCAAAGATAAAGTATCTATCACTTCAAATTTAACCATCTTCTTTTGTGATTGGAAACTCGACCACGAAAGTATTTCATTTGCCTTTGTTGCAACCGTAGATTAACTCCATTATGAATTCTCCCTAACACATCAGCATTGTAAAAGATAATTTTAAATATTGTTCTGCATAGAGCAGCAGTTAATATACATAATGGTATGAAAAAAATTCCTTGTTCCAATCTAAAGTGAAACGAGAATGAGGTAGAATATTGAACTTTTGAATTATAAATAGATATTGTATTTTATTACTCGTTTAATTTTTTTGTACTAATAAAATTGACTAAAAATGTCAGTTTTAATTACCGAGTCATTTAATATTGCGCATTAAAAAATTTTGTAATGAATTTTAATAAAAATCTTTATCGTAGATTCAAATAAAAAATTTACTTTTGCAAATGATTTTAATATTTCTCGTCAGAGATATTTTTAATATGCGATATTTTGCAGAATAATTACGAATTATTTTCTATGAAAATATATACCACATACATCGCGAAATTTTATTTTATAAAACATGAAATGAATTTTCTCGAAGAGTCAATGGTTTCTTTTCTTATTTAACAGAGCTGCAAAAGATCTTGAGGAACGCCGCAGTCATTATGAACCGTCACTTCACCCAGGAGTTCCTGATGACATTGATCATAGTTTCAAAATCGAAGAAAATGATTTCGTGCCTCATTTTCAACGAGTCTCCATATCCGGCGAGGACACTTCTGGAGTGAGTTTCGGATTGTTGATTTCAGCTCTCTCTGTCTCTCTCTCTCTCTCTCTAACTCATATTTGATTTTTTAAATAAACACTTTATGATTTTCATAACTATTTTTTCGAATGAAAATCGTATTTATTATCATTTATTGTGTGTGTGTGTGTGTGTGTGTGTGTGTGTGTGTGTGAGGAGATAATTAAAAAATTATTTAACTAGCATTTAACATCATTTAACGTATCCTTATCATCCTTATCATGATTATAATTTGCTAAATTTGCTAATCATCCTTATCATGATTATAATTTGCTGTACAATAATTAAATAAAAATTTTGCGATTAAAATTACAAATGTTAAAAATACAGAAAAAATTTATCATCTCTATAAAATATTTTCTGAGAAATAATTATAAACCCAGTGAGAAATGACAATGAAATCAATGTCGATTCCATTATCATTTCTCACTGGAAAGTATTATCAAGTAATTGACAAGATAGAAATGTAACGATCTAGTGGAGATGTAACTTTATGGTTTCGCGAGTGCACAATGTGATATGTGTCCTTAGAGATTTTGTGTGAAATGGAAACCTTGGGACTGCGGATTTACGCGCGAAACCCTTGGTCACCTAGATTTGCCCCTTCTTCCTTCATCCTGCATCTACATTAATCTAAGGAATGTCTAGTTTAATCTCGATGACATGAAATATATCAGAATCTTTTATCCAAAATATTTTATTAAATTTTAAATCAAATTATATATATGGGACGTTCCACGTCAACGGGGACAAGCGTCTGGGCAAAATTTGTGAAGTCGAAATGACACGTTCGAGGGCTTAAAATTTTCGTTTTTATATGTGGTTTAAGGAAAAACGTGGCGTTTTTTAAATTCAAAGCGGCTGCTCCAATATGGCGGTTAGAATGAATAAAAAACTTATGAAAATTATTAAAAACGTTTATTTCATTGATCAGATGGTCCAAAATTCATTCGATTTCCATGAAAATCGATATTTGTGAGTATTTCGAATCATTCATGAACAATCCGTAGTCATATTTCCAAAATTTGAAATGACGGATTCAGTATGGCGACTGTACTGAATGAAGAACTGACTGGAATTCTTAAATCATTAATCAAGTAGTCCAAAATTTATTCAATCCTAAAAATCGATATCTGAAAGTTTTTCGGGTCACTCATGATTAATCCGCACTCAGATTTCCAAAATTTAAAATGGCGGATGCAATATGATGATGATTGTAGTGGAAGAAGAATTGACTGGACGCTTAAATTCTTAATCATGTGATCCAAAATTGATTTTTTTCCCATGAAGATAGATATGTGAGAGTCTTCAAAGATGCATTTCGTCAAGATTCACAGATTGTGAACGAAAATTTATAATGAATTGAAAAATACATTCTGCATCCGTCATTTTGAATTTTGGAAATATGACTACGGATTGTTCATGAATGATTCGAAATACTCACAAATATCGATTTTCATGGAAATTGAATGAATTTTGGATCACCTGATCAATGAAATAAATATTTTCAATAATTTTCATAAGTTTTTTATTTATTCTAATTGCCATATTAGAGCAGCCGCTTTGAATTTAAAAAAATGCCACGTTTTTCTTTAAACCACATATAAAAACGAAAATTTTAAGCCCTCAAACGTTTTATTTCGATTTCACAAATTTTGCCCAGACACTTGTCCCCCTTTGACGTGGAACGTTCCATATATATATTTTTTACGTTATTTTATTGTATAATAGAGATTTTTATGTCGTAATAATTAATGAATATTTTATAATCAGGAAAATGATTAAAATATTGTTAATTTGAAAAATTATTTCGTTAGTGCGTCCCTTATCCAATTTTATTACGATTTATTTATAAAACTTATGCGTAGGTACCTCTGGAAGATCTTCAAAGGGCCTCCAAGATGTTGGTGCAGGCATTGGCGATACGCGAAAAATACATGAACAACTCCAAGCAGAGCTTCCCCACTATTACTTCTAGATTCTTGCGTAGTATCGATAAAAGACCACTCACTACGGATGACGAAGTTCATCACGATGATCGCAAGGCCATCGAAGGTATTTATCGTTAATTGAGAAGTGGCTCCAGTATCAAAGTCATAATGAAAATCCAATTCGACGTTCCATACCTACCTTAACCATACTTATTCCCGTTGGACGTCCTTCCCTCGTTGTGTGCCAAAGAAACGTGACTGTAATCTCACAAAATATTCCAGTGCAATTAACATTAACGTTTAATGCTTCAAACGCCGATGACAATAACGACGTCAAGCTACCTTATATGTATTGTGTAAATTTTGTTTCTTTTCTTTTTTGTCAAACGCAGCGATGTGTATCTAATCACGCGGCTCCTCGTGCGGAGCTTCATACAAAGCACAGCTTTAGTTTAGTGTGCCAAGCACTACACATTTTTAATATGAGTATACATGTCAAATTCATTATAATATTAAATTCAGTATAATAAAGAATATACGATGCCCGTTTTATTAAACATCGACGCGCTGATCAAAGACGTCTCTTGGACAGGTCTTCCTAGTACCTATTAATATCCTTACCTTGAATTTCCTGTTGCACGCTGTTTTTAATCATGATGTACTTGTTACTTCTTAAGAATCTCTTTATCATGTGCGAGGTAGTTTTATCTCGGAATAAATCAAACAGCGCTGCGGCAACAAACGTTTGGCGATAAACGATACTTCTTTAACATGCATCTCGATTAATTATTAACAGATCACCCGGTACATGCGCCTGCTTCTCGGGGCGATCCTTGGGAATGTGAATTTCCACCGACGAAGAATTACAAGATCGTACCAGTCAATGGCGTGTTCAACCTGTTCGCCAATGATGAGGATCTGGCCAACGGCAAACCGCTCCCGTATTCGTATCCGGACCTGGCGGCCTTCGTCCAAGACATGAACCTTCTCTGCGCCATGATCGCCGACGGACCCTTGAAATCTTTCTGTTACCGAAGACTGAGTTACCTCTCCTCTAAGTATCAGCTACATGTGCTGCTAAACGAGCTCAGGGAGCTGGCAAGTCAGAAGGCCGTGCCGCATAGGGACTTCTACAATATTAGAAAGGTTTGTACGCAAACAATTCATATAAAGTGTATCAAGATCGTGATTTGTAAGATCAATATTTATTGTAAAGTTAGAAACAGGATAATGCAATTTCAAAGTAGGAAATTAAAGAAGACTTCATATTTTTTTATATAAAGTTATTTCAAATTGAGTTTTTCTACTTATATTTCAGCAACTAATTGAGCATATAATTGAGTTGCGCTATTATATGATTGATTTTACAGGTCGATACTCACATACACGCGGCTTCGTGTATGAATCAAAAACACCTGCTTAGATTTATCAAAAAAACGTTGAAGAATCACGCTGATGAAGTTGTTACTTGTTCCAAAAACGACGAAACTATGACACTCCGCGAAGTCTTTCAATCCATGAATTTGACAACCTACGATCTGAGCGTCGACATGTTGGACGTGCATGCAGTAAGTATTTTCCCGAAGATTTACAAGAAACATCGAGGAAGTTTTTAAAAAGTATTGCACTCTTTTTTTCTCGTAGGACAGAAATACGTTTCACAGATTTGACAAGTTCAACGCGAAGTACAATCCTATCGGCGAGAGCCGCTTGCGTGAGGTTTTCCTCAAAACCGACAACTATCTGAACGGTACGTATTTTGCACGGATAATCAAGGAGGTCGCAAGCGACCTTGAGGAATCCAAGTATCAGAATGCAGAGCTGCGTCTCTCGATTTATGGCAAGAATCCAGAAGAGTGGGATAAACTAGCTAAGTGGGCAATTCAGAGCGACGTCTATTCGGATAACGTGCGCTGGCTTATACAGATTCCTAGATTATAGTAAGTCTATCGTATGGTACGCGCGGTATTTAGACTTGACGGATTTTTCACTGTTTGCACTTTATGTTACAGTGATATCTTTAAGTTGAACAAGCTTATGACGAACTTCCAAGAGATTATCAACAATATCTTTCTGCCACTCTTCGAAGTGACCAACGATCCCAATTCTCATCCGGAGCTGCATAAATTTCTCCAATACGTACGTTTTCTTATTTCATGTTATTTTTATTTCTAATCCGTTTTTGTTACTGTCATTATACTTTTCTAAATACTTTACATTCGCTATGTTATCATTACAGGTAATAGGCTTCGATTCCGTGGACGATGAAAGTAAGCCAGAAAATCCTCTCTTCGATAAGGACGTTTGTCCACCTGTAGAATGGGACGATATAGAGAACCCACCGTACGGATATTACCAGTACTACACTTACGCGAATATGACGGTTCTTAATCACTTTAGAGCGTATGTTGATTATCAAATTTTTCTATTCTATTTCGAGCAATTATCTCTTTATATATTCTGGATGAATACAATTCTGAGTTTTTTATAGAGAACAAGGTTTCAATACATTTGTCTTGAGACCTCATTGCGGTGAAGCAGGACCCATTCAACATCTCGTGTGTGGTTATATGATGGCGGAGAACATTTCGCATGGTTTACTGCTCAGAAAAGTTCCTGTGCTTCAATACTTATATTATCTAGCGCAAATTGGCATCGCGATGTCGCCGCTCAGTAACAATTCGCTTTTCCTTAATTATCATCGTAATCCACTTCCAGAATATCTTGCTAGAGGACTATGTATAAGCTTGTCTACAGATGATCCTCTCCAGTTTCACTTTACCAAGGTAAAGGAGAAATTATTATGTAGGCAATTTAATAATGTATAGAGTATCTTTTTTGTAATTTATAACATTCGTTAATATACATACATAAATAATTATTACTGTTTATTTAATACATCTCGTAGTCAATGTATGACGTATTCATTATAGGAACCCCTGATGGAAGAATATAGTATTGCTGCGCAAGTGTGGAAACTCAGTTCGTGTGACATGTGCGAGCTAGCACGCAATTCCGTTCTCATGAGTGGCTTTCCGCATAAAGTGAGTAATTCTTAATATCTGCTCCCCAGTTTTTTGTGTGCATAAAGGGCAACTATAAATCGGACTAATGCTTCTTCAAACTTTCGCCTTATTATAATGATACATTTCTTGATTCCATACACTTGCTTGGACGCGATGAAATTCCATGCGATTTAAGTGTGTTTTATTTTGCAGAGTAAGCAGTACTGGTTGGGACCTAATTATACAAAAGAGGGAGTCGCTGGTAACGATATTACTCGAACCAATGTACCAGACATACGAGTGGCCTATCGATATGAAACCTTAGTTGACGAACTGTCCAATATCTTCAAGGTCGTGGAGAAACCTGAGTCACTTCCATTTTAATAATCAATTATTTGGATTTTATTAAACCGATAGAAGTCGATTAAGGTGAAATAATGTTCAAAGATTGACGAATTATGATTATTCATATGATTTATTCTTGTGATTCCGAATCTTTTATGCTAACTACAAAATATTTTTTGAAATATTACGAGAATTCATAAGGAAATTTTCTTTTCTTATATAATTAATTAATTATTGATCTTTTTCTTTTCACACATCAAGAATATAAGTCGAAGCTGAAACTTCGAACAACATCGATCAAATTATATGTTAGATGAAGTATAATATCAAATCATCTAAAATACGTGTATCTTGTATCACAGATTTTCCAACGTGAGAATGTGCTTAAGATCGTTATCATGTGACAAAGGTACGCAATTCTATCTTGACTATGATTATAGATAGATGAAGGGCCAAATGCGATTTCGTGAGGCTATTACATTTCTATATTAAATTATAGAATCAGTTTCTAAATTGATACCGTAATTTATTATGGAAATCCGTATTTGTTGCTTAAACAAATTATGAACTTTACGTATGTATCGTTCAGCTTTCATCTTGCACCTTTTTTAAAGACTTCAATCGCAAGAGTAAATCAATCAGAAATTATACATATACGTTGACCAATTTAATAGTAGCTGTTAGAAGATATTTCTTCTATCATTGCAAGATCCGTAATATACATTAGTGTACGTATTGTAATACAAATTAGGCTAGAAACGAATATTACGTTTATTCACCTTGACATTAAGCTCGTGATAAAATAAATCCGTTTTTCATATCTCAGCCGTGTACGGCGATAGCGGTATCCCTTTCTTGGATTTTAGTTTTATTTTCTTACATTTTTGTACATTTATATCGTAATCGTGTATAACGTTTGTTTCGGCGAGCATTCAGATAGCTGGCTCGTATGCGGACAGTTAACTCGTGCCATTGTACATCCTTCTTTCCACAAATAAATAGTGTAAATAGGAAATTACTTTGATTAGATATAACTAAGATATTTTACGAGCTTTACATGCGTGCCAAGGTATGATGCAACGATATAAATATATTTCTCGTTATTTTAACTTCGTGGCTCTTTTTACTATTTTTTGTGTCTGCCATTTTCCGAGAAAACTTTCCGAACAACGAGCCTAAGAGATTTAAATTAAGCGATATACGATCATCTATAACACTTGAACACTGTGCCCTGAATATCGAATTTAAATTAAATTGTTACTAGATAGAAAGATATATATTTATTGTAAAAAATACATATACTATAAAACGGAAATATATACTTGCATCGTTAAAACAGAAATTACGAAGTTTTTGATCAAACTAACAATAGCCCAATTTTATACGCGAGCATTAATAAACTGATCCATCAAATACATATACATATATTTTATCAAAAGAGAAAGAATGCATTTCTTTTTTATTCATTAATTAATTATGAAAAATAGAACTGAGGTAGAGATTACATTTTGAGAAAATCACCCGCTATTATTTTACAAAAACATATATATAAGTTTATATACATATAACATGGACGAGCATTGATCGTTTTCACTACATATTCAAATCTATCATCACATCTATTAAAAAAATCTCCTTTACGTATTACTTTGTACATATTGAAATAACGCGACTACTACAAATACCTCGAATAATTCGTAGTCGATAGGAGATATGATTATTTGCCCTTGCCTTATTCTTAAAATTAATGAACTATTCCACTTTTTTCGTCTTAGGTACCCGCCGTAAGCTTTGTATAATCTTTGGTATCACTTCTGTAAAAATAATTGTGCCTACGAAGACTAGCAGCGTACCAATCCAGTGATATATAGTAAATGGATTCTTGAAATAGACTATAGAGAATAACAACGACAGGAATTTTCGCAGCGTTATTACCAAAGTAACCGTGAGAGAGCTGCATTCCGTGGTTAATACGAATACAGAGCTGATGCACATGTATCTGAAAGTACAGTTAAGGCGAATACTTTGAATACGTGATAGTATATTCGTCAGATATGTCGATATTACGTATATGCGCGTGTATGTAGTATAATATAGTTGCATTTAGAAAAGGATACTGCGTCAGAACATTTCCAATTAAATATATGATTAACGATGGCATGTATACACCGATCACAGGTAACCTTAATGGCTCAGATGCGAGTGCGAAGTTCCAGTGATCGTAAATATTAGGCGCTAGTGTTAGGAAGAACGGCAAGGGTAACAAGTGCTGTAAAAAAATTTTCGTTATATCGTCAATCAGTGTCAACGACGTTGATTGATATTTGACGCAGGAAGAAATAAGACTTACTGTATAGTACAAAGCCTCCCGCGCGTTTTTACCATACCGGCTGTGTAGTACCTCCTGATAAATACCCATTCTAGCAGAAACAAATAAAGCGATCGTGAGTAGAGATATGCCTAAAGCCCACCAGAAAAAATCGTCCCACGGTGTCGTGGCTACTTGCACTACATTTTTCTGCTGCAAGGACTTGATTTCCTTGCCACTAACAATTGTGCAGAGCGCTATTCCCGTAGTGATCATAAATACTGACAAATACTTGCTAAACATATACTTCTTGTTTAAAATAACAATCCCCATAATCATATTAGCTATAAGAGAACCCTGAAACAAAATACAACGTATCCTTATAGTACAGACTGCTATTTGTAACTCTCATAGCGTTTTCGAGTGGAGTGGATTTGAACCCAAACATTAATCCATGTTTGACCCGAAAGTATCATAATCTCGTCCAATCAGAAATCAAAGTAAAGCATGTGACGTCATTGATCCGACTCAAGTTAGATTCAAACCCATTCCATTCGAAAACGCTATCAGACAACATGTCTAAAATACATCTTTATGATGATGTCTTTAAGATGTCTTTTAGACATACATGTTGTCTAGGTGATTAATTAGGATCCACACAGCACAATTTCTTCAAGAGACGTCCTGAGAATGTCCTTTGGACTTTCAGAAAACGTAGGGATACTTTTAAAGTCGATATTCATAGTCTGTTATTATTTTAAAACTGCCTTAAGTAATGTTTTAAATATGTGATTGACTTATGACGTTTAAAGACAGTTTTAAATATAACAACTGATTATGAATATCAGCCTATGACGTCTGTGCTGTATGGGAATCAGGGCTGAGTAATCATTTAAAATGCCAAATATAAAATACTTAAAAAAATGTATTTAAAACGCAAAATGTTTTTCGAATCCACTTTATATGTAAAATGGATAAATAGATATTTTAAACAGTTTTCGAATACAGAATGGTTTTCCACCTTACATACATTTTAATATACATTTTTTTAAGTATTTTACATTTAGCATTTTAAATAGAATTACATTTTAAATGGCATTTTAAATGCAAAAATACCCAGCCCTGATGGGAATGAATCTATTTGCTACTTACAGCTCTAAATATCATGTGTAGCGGCATAGGAATATTAAAGTCAAACGCATAATTATTGCATACGTTGGCAATAAAAAACATTGTGACCAGGATAAAATAATCCTTTATGCCTATGTTTGGTTTAACAGTGCCACATTTGGACGTGAACAAGAATCCCTCGATGGATATAAAAAGGAACTGTGAGAACGTAATGAGATTCCCACTGCCAGGATCATCTCTGAAATCAGAGTGATCAAAAATAAAACTTCATTCAACTCGTGATGTAAGAAAATCTTACTTTCAACTCTCATTTGTTTTATCATGACATTCACTGTACGTAACAGTACTACTTCCTACTAAAGTATTACGGGCGCGATAAGTACTTTTTTTAAGTTGTACCGAATTACAGACACTAAATGAAAGAAACGATAAGTAAAAATTTTATTAGATAACATACAGTGTGCGCTGTTATGCAACACTTGGCCGGTTAGCCGAGTCATTGGTGTACTCACTTGACAAGCAGTTCCAGAAACACGACGTTAGTGCAGCAACCGAGGAAGACGCAGAACACTGCGATAGCCGCCCGCATCGTGTTCGCTCTGAATCTTATTCCTTTCCTTCCTCGACTTCCTTCCTCGTTGATTGATCTCTGGAGTCGCGGCCTAACCTATGAAGGTTACGAGTCGCGTGTTGGAGTCTCCAATGAGCGTCACGCAATCCATCGGCACACTAACCACTGCGACCTGCGTTGGCGGTCTACGTGAATTATCAGCGATGTAATAATACGATGTATCGCGCGGTCGGATTATGCGCGCGATACCACGTGCATATGTATACATATATCAGATATCATGAACGTCACTATGCCAGCTGTGCCTTAATACGTCAAGTTGCGTCAATTTTTGGAGCGCTCGGAGCATGCGTGGTGCAACCAGGTATTTGCTTCAGGTCGTCGCTTCTAGAGATGTAAAAAAACGATATTTTTGACTTCGGAGAAAAGTATCAAGTAAAAAACGGTATTTTTGACCAAATTACATAAAATTCATGAAAAAACGTTTAGAATTCGTGTTATAAATATGTAGAAGAAATTGAATTCATTTTTCTTGTTATTTCGATGCTATTTAATACTTTTGTCTTTATAATTTTATTGTTGTCTCACTAATTTAAATTTAGAATATGTATAATTACAATCACAGTATACAACATAAACAGTCAATTAGTCTAGTAAAGTACTATTTGTAATGACAGTATGGACCACTTACTTAACTTTTAAAATTGAAGTACATTATAAAATATCATTCAAATAATAGTGAAAGGTAAGGTATATTTATGACCACCGCCATTA